>NC_091743.1:90623957-90987707 GCF_043380555.1 Nothobranchius furzeri
GAACGCAGCTTGGGCTGGACAGGACTGGGAGGAGAGTGCGTTTGTTGTGCTTGTTTGGCAGAAAGACAGTGATCCAAAGCTGCAGCGACAACAAGCGCAGCACCTATTTAAATGTTTGGTCCAATGAAATGAAGTTTGACATGATGAGAGGAAAGGGGAGTGGACCCGCAGCCTGTCTGGGGTGGTTTTAATTAACTCACATGTGACTTCTGCCCATCACGGTTTATGACAGCGTGTTTCCATCCGTCAGGACGGCTGCCTCTTTTGTGCTGATTTATTTTTCCACCTCTCCAATAGCAGACGCTCCAGTGTGCCGTCTAGAGGCACTGGCATAAGTTCTGGCAGTCAGGAAAAGGCTCAAGGAAAATTCTTTATGGGACACTTTTGATTTCTAACAGCAACAATGGTATGGATGTTTGGAAAAAAACAATCGAATGATTGCTGTTTGAATTCCCCTGGATCACAGTCTGAGAAGCTCTGTTCCTGACAAGACAATAAATCTCCAACTGCTCCAGGGAAAAGTGCAGAAGAGGAGAGGAGGGGCCACGGCAGACAGCAAACTGGTGTAACCGTGTACTACAAAGCATGTACAGAGGGGAAAAGACTCCAGTTTGTGTTCTGCAGACCCAAACTCAAATAAATAAAACCCGAGTGGCTGTTCCTTTGTCCATTCTTCCATTTACAACATGGGGCTTTGCTCTGCTGCAGCACTACTACTCTTGGATCACTGCCTACAGGGCATGTACAGAGAGGGGGGTGCATAGCGTAGTGAAGCTGAGCCGCAGGGGGTGCAGGACAGAATGGGGGTCATGGTTTTACTGACTATTGCATCCGTCCTGGTGTCCTCTAGAGTCAGTTTACTGTGCAAATGAGCACCAGAGCAAGACGGCCAACAGGCAGACCAAACAACAGACGTGTAACCAAGGTGACGCCTTTCCGCTGGATGTGTTCCGTTTATTTATTCTCAGGCTTTGTCACGGCCAGTTTTTCATGCTGTGTTTATGCAACATGGTGTCATAAACCGACTGGAGCTGTTTGTGTTGCTGCCCTCAGCCTCCACCGCTGCACACATTTAGGAAAACATTAGAAAAAATGGGATGTCTGTGTCTGTGTGTGATCATTATTACTCATCCTTGATTACATTTGAACAAAATCCATCCCTGATACCTTGATCAAAGCCTGGATGGTGGGAGCTTTCTTCAGCTGAATGAAGATAAGACTGAGATCCTCATCTGTGCCCCAGACAAGCTGGTTCCCAAAGTCAGAGACTCTCTTGGTCAGCTTGCTTCTCACACCAAACCTTCTGTCAGGAATCTTGGCGTGACCTTTGACCCAGCTCTCACCCTGGATTCTCATGTCAGTTCTCTTGTTGGCTCTTCCTTCTTCCATCTCAGGAACATTGCTAAGCTGAGTCCCATTCTGTCCCACTCTGAACTTGAGACAGTTCTCCACACCTTCATCTCCTCACGCTTAGACTACTGTAACTCTCTTTTCACGTGTCTGAGCAGAACCTCCCTGAACCGGCTACAGGTGGTTCAGAACGCCTGTGCTCGGCTTCTGACCAAGTCCTCCAAACACACCCACATCACCCCGCTTCTCCTCCAGCTTCACTGGCTGCCAGTCAACTTCAGGGTTCATTTCAAGATCCTGGTTCTGGTCTATAGGGCCTTACATGGACAAGCACCATCTTACATTGGTGATCTTCTTAGTCCCTACACCCCCAGCAGGTCCCTGAGGTCCAGTGATCAAAGCCTACTGGTTGTGCAGCACCAGGCTAAAGGTCAAAGGTGACAGATCATCTGCTGCTGTGGCCCCCAGACTCTGGACCTCTCTCCCCCTGAGCCTGAGATCAGTGGACTCAGTGGTCTCCTTTAAAAAGCAGCTGAAGACTCACTTGTTCAAGCTGGCTTTTGTATGACCTTCTTCACCTCTCTCTCTTTATTCTGCTCTCCCCACCTATTCCACCTTCCTCAGGATCCACTCATTTCCCTCTTCCCTGTTCACTCTCTCTTTCTTTACATTTTTAATCACAATTGTCTATTTTTGTTCATTTTAAATATATTTGTAAACATTTTCTAAATTATTTTTTATATTTTTACATTTTTTGTTTTTGTGAAGCGCCTCGTGATTTTTATCTTGAGAGGCGCTATAGAAATGATATTTTCTTTTACAACTAAAACTTTTTCTTACTCATTTCTCACCTATCCTGAGTTGATTTGGACCTGAGGCAATAAGTCTCATATTTATGTCCACGGTGGAAATCATCTTGTAGAGATACTGTTCCAGAATGTTCTTTTCATTCCTCCACTGGCCAACTTTTAAACTCCCTTTGTGAGATTCTTGAAGGCCAGAAAGTCTCTACGCCTGTCATATTTAGTCCATATCCCAGGGGGCTTGATATTTTTGCCACATGCTTCCTCAATATAAGATATTAATCCTCATTAGGCTGCAGTGAGGCACTCATTGACTGCTCCGAGGTCTTTGAACCTGGGGGATGCCTTCTGTTTCACGTTGTGAAAAGTGGCCCAGTTCTGTCCTGTGAGAGACGCTGCACCAAGGAGAAGAGACCAGGAACCTGGAAACACACTTGTCCTCCATCAGCTTCGCTTCACGTGTCTACATTCTTTCATTTAGCACATCATTTATTCATGGAGTCAAATCTCTTCTAATGAAACCAGATACTTTACAGGTAGTAGAACACAACGCTGGATTTATTTTGTCTGTTCTGTGAACTCTTCATCTCAGCAAATGCAGTATTCTGCTGTTTGATCTGAACACTTTGAACATAAGCTGAGAAAACACAAAGTGGTTAGTTTTACATGCGCATGAATATGACGTAGGAGAACTGGAGTGAACCTGCAGGCTTTAGCAGAACTTCAAATGCTGTAATTTATATGAGATTTGGTGATGGGGCTAATTCATTTACACTTTTTGCCCTTTAGAAACGGGTGAAATGGTAGAAGAAAAACAAAGCCCCACACAACACACCTATTATCAGACTTTACCTAAAGCTATCTCACATGTGCCACATCCACGCTAACAGACCTGCCAGAGCTGGGCCGGGGTTACCGGGTCATCCGGGGTGTTCCGCTCTACTCCAGCCTGTGCTATTGCTCTGAGACTGGACGGACGGGCATTACTGACTAGCTCTGGCGAAGGCCTCAACCTCGGCCTCACGTTTTTAGATGTTCGGCCATTTTGACTCTCTGAACTTTAGCTGTGTCTGTGTTCGTGTTTAATCGTGGAATTGTTTGGACAAAGAGGGCGAGCTGTGGTATTGACTGCACTCATCCCAGTCTCTGCTTCATTTTACCAGTAAGTAATGTATATTTTGCTGGTTGAAATGGGGGGACATACTAATGGGGCTGCTGCTGAGCGGGTGCCTGGCTTCTCATGTCTCTCAAATCAAATGAAACTTTATTTATAAAGCACTTCTCGTGCACAGGAAGCAACACAGAGTGCTGAACAGATTACCCACATTCCCTCCCTTTCCCACACTTAAAACAATGATGACAGTTTCACCCCCCATCCACAAACCACACACACACACACACACACACACACACACACACACACACACACACACACACACACACACATACACGGTTTATCCTCTATTAAGATATCTGACCCACATACATTAGGACTCTCAGGAGATGTAGTAATAAAAATAGTTTGTTAGAGAGGTGGGCGGAGGCTGGTAGGGATGGGCTGGTTCTGGAGCTAGAGATTGGATCACTGGAACAAATGACACATGAAATGATGATCGGGACGAGGAGGAACATATATCATATGGTGGGGAGAGTTCTTACTCAGATCCGGTTGTAGCAGAGCGTGGGAGAGGTGAGCCGGTACCGGGGCTGTGGGTCAGTGTGGAGGTTCCGGAGCAGTGAGGCATGTTGCTGGAGGGTGGACAGGAGACACATGGGAGGAGAACAGGGCCGGGGAGAATTCAGCCGTGGTTCAGGAGATTCGAAGCTGCAGAGGCTGAAATCTTCAACAAGAAGGCGTAATCCAGAGCGGGTTCTTAGGAATTCTGTGATGACAAACTGAGGTTTCAGGGAAGAAACCAGATTCAGTTTCAATAAACTGGAACTGATTCAGGCGGCTGGACGTTACCACTAAGGCAAACAGTCCAGCGCTGAGAGGCTGGTTCACTGGCTCCTTTATTCCTCCCGTCTAATGGGATGGGCTGCAGGTGAGCAGGGTGACTGCAGCCGAGGTGATTAGCTGGACGGAGTCTCCCTAAGTGGCTTCCTAGCCCTCCGACAACCTGTGAAGAAGAAATGTGAACCCACAACCCCAGTACCCGACACACACACACACACACACACACACACACACACACACACACCCGCACACACACACACACACACACACACACACACCCGCACACACACACACACACGCACACACACACACACACACACACACACACACACACACACACACACACACACACACACACACACGCACACACGCACACACGCACACACACACACACACACGCACACACACACACACACACGCACACACGCACACACACACACACACACACACACACACACACACACACACACTGTTCACCATAAAATGAAGGGTTGTTGGGTGTAAGAGCTTTCCAGCTGTTTTGAGAAAACGTGCGAGCTAAACTTTGACTTCAGTTAGAAGTCAAATGAGAGACTGACCCCAACACTTGGCTTCCTCAGGCTCACGCTTTTCCTTTCGATGGCGTTCCATGTGTACACATTTCCTGTTCAGCGTGGGCTCAGACAAACCTTCTCCTGTCTCGTTAAGGTCTACCAGACTCAAGTACACGGTCTTATCTTTGCAGCAATCGATTTTCAGACTCAAGAAAAGCACGTCTCTTTATTCAGCTGAATTATTTGACTCCGTTAAACGTTGAGCACACGAAAAAGAAAAGATAGAAGACTGGTGTTATGTTTTAGTCAGGCCCCGACTGCCACACCGCTGTGCCTGCTCTCATCAGTCTCCTGAAATGAAACACAATGTGAAGATTTTTCTAAATGAAAGGTGACACTAGTCTGTAATGAGGTAGAGGTGATGAGTAATAAATAACTCCAAACAAGGTTGTATGGATGCATAATCTGAAAAGTGATGGCTAGGTTTATTTCCAGCCAGCACATGACTGATATGCATGGCTTACTTCTGTAATTGTCTAGGTGCGCTGGACCCAAAGACGGACATAGCAATCTCTTTTCAGCTTAGTGATGTTCTATGAGCTAAAAAAGCTTCAGAAGTAAATTATCACTTTGCTCTCTGGCGCAGTGTCGGAGTCACCTCCAGAGACGAACATCACCGTCGGTTCGCCTCTGATGTATCACGAAGGAACCAAACACACGTGAACCGTACATTAGCAACATGTCGCTAACAATGAGGGCAACCTGCTGAGCACCATGACCGTCCTGTAAACAGAAGGTCACTCTGACCCCTCTGGGGAGATGGGAACGTCATCAGGTATGAGTCCAGGAAGGACCTGTGGATGAACAAATGACTGGTTATGTAGCGCAGGAATGTCATTGTAAGCCCTCTAAAACTGAAGCATACTTACTGTTCCCAATATAAAGGGATGGACTCCGAACTTCACAAGAACAAATGATCGCATTTCCATGGCATCAAGGACTCTTAACTGCTGCCAACATGTACTGAGGCCTACTCGCAACGCGGGACTCTTGGTTCGTCATTTATTTCAAAGTCATTCTCTATGATGTGCATTTAAATGAAATATTAGTTAGAAACCATTAATGGTTCTCTTGTAACGTTGGGCCTTGTTCTGGAGCTTGTCGGGCGCACAGGCACAATGTTGATCATTGTGGTACTTTAGCATCTCATCACTTTTTAAATCGTCATCCTTGTCTGCTGATGATGCTGAGCTCCTTTTCTAAAACCTGCTTTATTATGGATGAGATTGCTTTCATTTGAAAAGGTACCACTGTTCTGCTGTTACGTTCATCCTGGATGACCAGTCAGAGGTTCTGGACCTGACATCCATCCATCTTCTCCGTAACGCCGGGGACACACTGGCCGCGGAAGCGCCACGAAAATGGGGCCGCCTTCATTCGGCGCCCTTGTTAAGCTATTCTATAGACCACATGGGCCGCCGAAGCGCGGCGAATCGCCTCGCGCCGGCGCTCCAGCCCGCGCCGTGCAGCCATCATTTCGGCGTCGGCTCTATTTTTTTCGCGAGCCGCGGGTGAATCGCGTCAATTCTGGCAGGAAGTCAAACCTAGACATAAGAGGCAGGCCGGTGAAGTTAACAAAATAAAGCATTTCAAAATAAAATTCCGCAATAGCCAAATGTGTTTGTAAACAGACACTGCAGAAAAACCACACGAACACACACACACATACACACACATCGAACTTGTGTGCGTGTGTGACCGCGTGAAGGGGGGTGTGGTTTTGGGTGTCTTTTCACCGGAGCAAACAGGACAGAGAGGCAGAAAGTCTGAGGCAAGCAGTTAAGATGGATGACTTTAAATTAATTATGGAAGTTGAGAAACACAAGGAGCTGTACGACCCCCGAATAATATTATTTACGTACCCATTTAGGAAGAAACTGCTAGGATACAGCTGCAGAATTGGAGCGGGTTCCAAGAGATTCAACTGGCAGAAACAACTCATACCATAGGTTCACACCACACACACACACACACACACACACACACACACACACACACTCAAACATAGAGGAAAAGAGCTGAGAAAAGGCAGAGAGGAAATGGAGGACACCTAGTGTTTAAAAGAAAAACTACAGCTGAGCCTCGACTGGAGCGCGTCTGATCTGAACTGAGGAGCGGCGAGCAGCGGCCGAATTTCGTGAGTGATTCGCTTCTTGGCGCTTCGCGGCGCTTCCGCAGCCGGTGTGTCCCCGGTGTAACCCACTCGCTCCCTGAGGTTGGTCCTCAAAGGTGTTCCCTGTCTAGTTACGCTTAATGAGCCACTGTTATAGAGATGATGAAATACTTCCTCCATCAAAGCTGTTGTCTGTCACCTAGTGGTTAACACAGGGCTGTGGGGGGGTGCATCCTGAGGTAACCCTTTTGTTAAAGAAACCAGCCCTGGGTGTGATGAATGGTCACAGCATCTAAAACAAAAACCAGTTCAGTGACCAGGTCACTGGCTCTGCATTAGACTGGTTCTGTGTGATTGGAGCTTTTCTGTACAGATCAACATATTTTACTCTAAACTTGTCCCTCTAGCCTGTGGGGTTCCCCAGGGTCCTCTCTCAAGTACGTTTTATTATCTCATTATGAATCTTTCGTTTAGCTGGCCTTATTCTTTCCTTCTCTGAAATTTCTCATCATTTGTATGCTGACAACACTCCGCTTTTTTATGCATGTAAAGCGTTATTGTGCTTGAAAACGAGTTCCTTGACCAATCTTTTGTGAACTTGTTCATATTTTTTGTGACCGTGAACTGAACTCGCTTGTATTTTGTGTGATGAACGTTAACGTAAGTTTGTTTCTTCATGTTTGTGAACGGAGCTCTCTTGCCATTCTGAGAGCTCCAGATTTTCTTGGAGTTAAAGCCAGGCTAGAAAAATATCCTGTTAACCATAGAAATGATAGAGTAGACCCTGTAAATGCGGCCGCCATGGGCAGTCGTGGTCAATGAGAAGTCTTCTTTACGCTGTTAAAAACGGATGTCATAGTGCATCATTTACCCCAGAAGAAGAAACAACTGTGATGCACCCTAACCAGTTCGCCTTTTAAAATGAACGCGTTTCCACCACAGCAGGTTTGTCCTCGTGTTATTGAGCACGTACTGTAGGGGTCAAAACTGTAGGGGTGAACCCAGCGGGTGGCAACACTTAGTAAATGTCAGAGTTCTGAGGGTAGTACCACATCCTGGAAAAAGACCTATGAACTAGTTCATTTTTGGAACTGTGAACTTAGAAGTTTTAATTATGAACCGTGAGCTGAACTAGTTACCCCGTCTGTGAGTCAGTCTGGTGGACGATGATGTCTGCTCTGAGATGGTCGACTCACCAGCATGCAGACCAACACGTTCACACTGCAGGTTTGAGCCAAACCTGTAGCCAGGTTTGTGTTGCATTCTGGGATGTAAGCACAGTCATCAGCAGCTACTGAGTAGCTCCTCGCTAGCTGAACAGGAAGATCTGTTACCTGAATTACATTTGGGCAGATGACCAGATTTATCACCTCAGCAGCTGAACTCCAGATGAATCCCTAAAATGAGTCCTGCCCTCCTGAGCTACATACGTCTCTGTCATACCTCCTTTTTACGCGTTCTGTTTTCTTTTCAGGAAAGAATAAAAGGTTTGTTTTTAAAAGCTCTTTAACGGTTTTATGTCGACAAATGCGTATCTGACTGTGTTCAGCACCTTGATGAGGCCGTGACCGAGGCTTTATAAATGAATAAAATAAAAGCAAACAGGATTTTAACGCTGCTGACCAGTGTCCCTTATCTCCACAGTCCAGTCCATGTTTTCTCCCTCCTCCGAGGGTTCCTGCACCCTTAAAGCATCATTTCTCCCTCTTATATGTATTTTCACTTCAGCCATTTTGGTTTATTGTTCAAGCGTTCAGTATTCATCTGAAAGTCCAGTTCATCCGGCTCTCTCATGCTGTTTTTATTTGCCCCAATATACATACCTTACATTTTCACCTTCCCTTCCCAGTGAGTCTAGTCTCTTTTGTATTTAGTTCTGTTCCTTGTGTGCCCTTGACCTTTGACCCCTGTGTTGCCTCAGCTGTTGTTTATCCTTTTATTTACAGTTAGTCTTTCTCTGTGCTCCTGGGGTTCACATTCATTCCCAACGCAGTGTCTTTAGCTTCTGTTTCATTTAGCTCATTCATCAGTAGCGTAGTTATCCTCATAAGCCATCTATTGTTCTTCCAGTCTTTAGTTCTGAGACCTCGTGTGTGTTTGAACCTTCCTCTCTGTGCTCCTTGTGTCACGTGCAGAACATGGAGGACCCGTGATGACACCAAACACCGTAAGCACTTTAAAAGTCTTTATTAGCCAGAAGCTAAGATATGGAGGTGTTACCGGGGTAATACTCAGGTAAGAGCAGAGACGAAGACAGGCGCAGGTCGAAGCCAGATCGGGACAAGCAGGTACAGGGAATTCTGTACAATTCCACTTCCGGTCGGCAACAAGATGACGCCTGTGCTTGGCTTAGCCGCAGTCAACGGCCACTTTTTCAAACTTTTCTCCACTAACCTCCTCTTTTCCACCTTGCTCCTGTCTGCGATCCTCTTCAGCAGTGTCCCTGCTACCATCTCCTATGATCGCCAGACTCTTTTGTCCTTCCGTTCGTTCATGATCGCCCAAGATGCACCGAGGACGTACCTTCCTGTTTGTTTATCTGAGCGGCTCACTGGCTCGGAGCCAAATGACGATTCTAACCATGGCGCCTCCAGCGATGTTTATCCGGTCCAGGGAAAGCATCGGAGGAAAAGAGGTAAACGAGCAGAAATCCAGGTGAGAATAGGACTTCTCTTAAAGCATGGTTTATCTAGTAAACATCGGCACGATCTTCTAGCTTCTTGTCCGTTATTTGGGAATTTGAGCGCCACTTTCGCATTCCCGCCAGGCCGCGTTGCGACACGGTTCATCTGTCCAAGTTTTTTAAGGTCGGTTTTTCCTCATTCCTCAGTGGTTTCTCCTCCTGTTCCCTCCATAAGTGGTTTTTATAAACATCGTGGATCTAACCCTGCTAATTTATGTCCACTAACTCCAGCTGTTTCTGTAGTTTCTGATTCCTCCTCTTCACTCAGCATGGCTCTATTAAATACCCGCTCTGTTAACAATAAGTCCTTCCTGCTCAATGATCTAATTCTGTCTAAAAACCTGGATTTTCTGTTTCTGACTGAAGTTTGGCAGCAAACATCTGATTATTCTGCTCTGATTGAACTCTGCCCGAGTGGTTATTCTTTTCTTAGCCAGCCCCGGGGTTCTGGTGGTGGTGGAGGCCTAGCTGTTGTTTTCAGACACCATCTTCCATGTAGCTCTACAACCTCTGGTCACTTTGCTTCCTTTGAACTGCAGCTGATTAAAGTCGGGCATAAGGACCCGTTCTACTGTGCTGTGGTCTATCGTCCACCTGGTCCAAACAGTTCTTTCCTTCAGGAGTTTAGTGACTTTCTATCCTCCACTGTGAAGCTGTCCAGACTGGTGATTGTTGGTGACTTTAACATCCACGTTGATGATCCCTCCGATCACTTTGCCATGAATTTCTCCAGCCTTATGGACTCCTTCAGCTTTATGGGCTCGACACACAGGAGGCGACATCGCCTCGCCTCCATTCATTTTCAATGAGACATGCGTGACAAAGCGATAATCGCGGGTCTCCCTCCTACAAAGCGAAACGCGAAAAACGTGCGTGTGAAAGTTTGTACTCGTGCACGTGTCGTGCACGGACGACCCAGCGACGCAATCCCAGAAAGTTGAAACATTTTCAACTTTTCATCGCTGTCGCTCGGGCGAGGACCAATCAACGGAGGTTTCATTCACTGACCAATGAGAGGGCAGGATGCTCCGCACATCTCCGAGCAAACATGGAGGAGAAGTTGATTATTATTATGTTTTATAGTAAAATCAGAAGTAAGATTTCACATAACTCTAGCAGCACCTTGTGAAACATCATATCTACCACTTTATTAACTCTGAACTGCTTAAATAACCTTAATTCCCTCCAACCTGACACAGCCAAACAAAACAACGGAAGTTTCGATTTCGCCATGGAACAGAACGCGTAGACGGCTTTGCCGCTGGCCGCTGCCGCAGATCGCCTCCCGTGTGACAGGTAATAAAAGCGACAGCGACAAATTTCGCTGATCGCGGTCATTTGTCGCCTCCCGTGTGTCGAGCCCATTACCCAGCATGCTTCTGGCCCCACACACACCAGGGGACACACTCTAGACCTTGTTTTTACCCTGACTCTAAATGCTGACCGTGTTTGTCCTGAGGACGTTTATTTTTCAGATCACCATTGCATTTTCTTTAACTTGTCAGTTTCTGCGTCCCCACCTCCTGCTCGCCGTATGGTTAGTTCTCGTTTTCTTAATGAGAGCACAGCTAGCAATTTTTCTGCTGCTTTTGATCCACCCTGTTCTTCTGATAACAACCCAGATTCCTTAACTTCTCAGTTCAACGAGCACTGCCTCTCCATTCTGGACAACATCTGTCCTGTCAGAACCAGATGAGTTCCTGCAGTGAACCCTACTCCCTGGTTTACTGACAGCCTTCGCAGCCTGAAGCGCCAATGCAGGAAAACTGAGCGTTCGTGGAAGAAAACCCATCTCCACGTCCATCTGCTGCACCTAAAGGATCTTCTGACATCCTTTAACTCTGCAGTCAGAGACACGAGGGTTTCCTATTTCTCCAACCTGGTGTCCCAGAGCAAAGGGAACCCCAAGGTGCTGTTTAACACCATCAGCAGCATCGTCTCTCCTGCCTCTCCTACAGCCTCCATCCACTCTGTTGCAGACTGTGAGAACTTTCTGTCTTTCTTTGTGGACAAAGTCAATAAGGTTAGATCTAGCATCTCTCCTTCAGCCTTATCGCCGCCTCTCCCGACTCCAACCAGGCCCATCATCCTAGATAGCTTTGCTCCTGTTTCTTTGCCTGAGTTAACCAAACTAGTTAACTCTATGAAGACCTCTGCATGCCCCCTCCACATCTTACCCTCATCTTTGTTTAAAAGTGCTTTTCAGTCCATCGGTCCCAGCGTGCTCTCTATAATTAATGCTTCTCTGGTCTCTGGTCAGGTCCCTGCTTACTTTAAGAACGCTGTAATCCACCCGCTTCTTAAAAAACCGAGTCTCGACCCCTCTCTCCATAGCAGCTTCAGACCCATCTCTAAACTTCCGTTCATCTCCAAGATCTTGGAAAAGGTTGTGGCTAAACAACTCACAGCTGCTCTTGATGAACATAACATCTATGATAGCTTCCAGTCAGGTTTTCGTGGAGCTCATTCTACTGAAACAGCTCTTCTTAGGGTCTCTAATGACCTTCTGACTCTGTGATGCAGGGGACTGTTCTGTTCTGGTCCTGCTGGACCTGACTGCAGCCTTTGACACTGTTGACCATCACCTGCTACTAGAGAGGCTGAGAGACTGGGTAGGCCTATCAGGATCTGCTCTGGAGTGGTTCTCCTCTTATCTCTCTGAGCACTCCTTTTCTGTGGCCGTCTCCAAGTTTAGGTCCTCCACCACCTCTCTTACCCATGGTGTCCCACAAGGTTCTGTGCTGGGGCCTCTACTCTTCCTCCTCTGTTTGCTTCCTCTTCAGCACATCCTGAGCTCCTTCAAAGGAATCTCCTACCATCTTTATGCAGATGACATCCAACTGTACATCTCCTTCAAGCCCCATGAGATTGTAACACTTCTGGAGTCGTTACAGTATACTAGGACCAGTTAGGTTCGACTACTAGAGCAGTATGAAGGTGAGTTGTCATAAAAAACCCACAGACCAGAAAATAAGTTTAAATCACCGGCTTATTATTTTTAGAAAAAAAAAACAGAAAATAGACAGTTGACATACAATTCACAATACACATAAAACAATTAACACCAGGGAAATAAGATATTTTAATTTTCCCCTTTTTGTCCAGTAGTTCCCGTTTATCCTATTTGTCTCAAAACCTTTAATTTGGCTTTAAAAGGATGCCATTTTCAACCTAGGTTGTTGTTTTATTAATTTCAAGTTCTAAGTTCACGTCTGTTCTTTAATCTATTTAAGTTAACACTGTGTTATTTTAAATCTAGTTTAGTTCTTTAATTCCAAAATTTAATTTAATTTTGGTTTAGTTCACCTTTAAATTTCAATCATTTCCTATTTGGTTTCACCCACAAAATTTACATTTTCATTAATACCATTATAGCATTGAAATGTATGTTTGACCAAAAAAATAAATAAAATAAACAGCATAAATGTAAAAACTTAAAAACAATTCAGCAAAAGGCTGAACAAACCCTTTAAACAAAACAAAAAAAATTGTATTTCTCCTTTAACCATAAATCCCAGAATTATTCTGAATGGTTATCCCGTGCTTTGTGAGTCCAGCGTTCTTCTGCAGAGGTGTATGGATAAATCCTACCAGATTCCAGTGAAAGAACGCAACGTCCAGCAGGGGGAGTTTTTCTCCTTCTGCAAGGCACAGTTCAAGGGGTCCGAGGGCGGCTCCCCATCTTGTTTCACGCTTAGGAAATCCAACTCCGGTTCTAGCTCAGCATTTCCCGGTCCAAACCTTAATGGCCTACCATAACGATAGAATAAGGTGCATAAACATTTAAAAATAACACACAGATAGCCCTTAGGTAACAGTAAAAGTCTGTTTTTTTTAGCTCATTTAGTCCTCAACGAGGTGGTGCCAACATGGCGCCCTGAAAACACATCAACGGCCTATGAACTACCGCCTGTGTGTCGAGTGAGCACAAATTCAATGCTGAAATCAACCATTTTAACATTAAACAACAGAAATCTGCTACCTTGGCTTTCCATTTACATGAAATTAGCAATATAATACAACAAAACATTTCTTTTATCAAATAAAATACAGTTACTGAACTCACCAAGTCCCATTCAGTTATGTTCACAACATCACCAAGGCACAGCCGGTCAGGAAACAGAAATACCTTCTCCAGAGTCTCAAAATGGCTTTATGTGGACTTCTAGGTTGGTATTTAATATATATTTTTTCTCATTTACGCAGCAGCTCCGCAAGGACTGTCTGCATCTCTTCCTCCGCAGCGCCAAAGTGAAAGAACTACCCGGTTGGCTGTAGCGGATCATGAGTCACGCTGCAACGTGCCCTTCAAATTAAGAGTCTGAACAGATATTTTTGCTTTTTTTTTTCTGAATTAACATAAAAACCCATGAATTTGCAAGTTCTTAACCTTTTAACTAGCCTGGCAAGCCAGACTAAATAAATGTATTATTTAGTCTGGCCACGCTCCATTGACGGCTCTCAGTTGTGGGGCGGGTTCTACCGTTGTCTTTCAAATGATCTCCACATTCCACTGGACAATGAATGTGACGTGCTCTTGTTTCACTCTGTTGCATCATCCCACCCACCAGGCATATAGAGTGCCCTGATTGGCCCACAAAGCGGATAAAGCTCTGTGATTTGTTCACTAAGCAGATAGAGCACTATGATTGGCCCACCATTATGGACCAATCACAGCTCTTTATGTGTTTGAAACCCCTCTAGAGAGCTGTGATTGGCTAGCCAGAGTCCTGGTAGGAGCTGCTGAGGTTCCAATGGAGCATGCCTAGACCAAACTTTGCAAAGCAAGAATTTGGTTTAGTTCACTAGGCTACCTTTTAACATGTTTTTAAACACAAATAAAATAAATATAAAACTACTGATGTTTTTAATGAGTCGTTTTAACCATTAAGATCCATTTATTGACTATTTGTAACCTGTAATATATTTCTTTTGACTGTTTCTATTAACAGGCTTTTATTTATTGGGAGCTATGTTAACCAGGGTTACAAGATGTCTAAGCTGCAGCTGTTACACACCTGCTTAGACTCCATCAAAACCTGGATGCTGGGAGCTTTCTACAGCTGAATGAAGATAAGACTGAGATCCTCATCTGTGCCCCAGACAAGCTGGTTCCCAAAGTCAGAGACTCTCTTGGTCAGCTTGCTTCCCACACCAAACCTTCTGTCAGGAATCTTGGCGTGACCTTTGACCCAGCTCTCACCCTGGATTCTCATGTCAGTTCTCTTGTTGGCTCTTCCTTCTTCCATCTCAGGAACGTTGCTAAGCTGAGTCCCATTCTGTCCCGCTCTGAACTTGAGACAGTTCTCCACACCTTCATCTCCTCACGCTTAGACTACTGTGTAGCACCCCCTTACCCAGTCTAGTAACTGTACTAGAATCTAAAACAGGTGGGGTGTCTTCTTGGGTTCGTTGATTTCTGGTAAAAACCTGGCAGGTTCACCTAAGGTAAACTAATCTTTTCCTTTTGCTCTCAAGCCATTACATTAGCATTATGACTTAAACCAGAATAAGCCCAGACAACTTTCTAATGAAAATGATCTTTAATAAAAAACTCACATAGAATAAATGAACTGTTCATTTAACCTGAAAGCAATCAAATGACCAAAATTGTAAATGTCTTTGAATCAAATAACCAAATCAGTTTGTTTTTTCAGTGAACATATCTAACATGGGTCATTAACCGACATCCATACATTTCTCAAAAAACAATACCAAGTTCAATATAAATCCACACGTGGGCCCACACTCACTCACACACACACCAAGTTCGGTACCGTAATTTTTTTCCCGTTGCAGGCCTGTGCGATGATTTTGTGGCTGAGCCTGAGATCAGAGGACTCAGTGGTCTCCTTTAAAAAGCAGCTGAAGACTCACTTGTTCAAGCTGGCTTTTGTATGACCTTCTTCACCTCTCTCTCTTTATTCTGCTCTCCCCACCTATTCCACCTTCCTCAGGATCCACTGGTTTCCCTCTTTCCTGTTCACTCTCTCTCTCTCTTAACATTCTTTTAATCACAATTGTCTATTTTTTGCTCATTTTAAATATATTTTTAAACATTTTCTAAATGCTTTTTTATATTTTTACATTTTTGTTTTTGTGAAGCACCTCGTGATTTTTATCTTGAGAGGCGCTATAGAAATGATACTTTCTTCTTCTTCTTCTGGGAACAGGCTGGAGATGTGGTAGAAGACAGGCGAGGGTCGTGCTGGCAGGCAGAGTTCAAGGCGGCGGTCAGGCCTGAAAATGAGGTCCAGAGGCTGCGATCAGGCAAGGTGAAAGGCTGGAAGATTAAAGAGCGTTCAATAATCTGGCACTGGATGGAGAGCAGGCTGGGAGTTAAATAGCAGAGGGAGCAGGTGTGTGGGATGAGCTGATGACAGGAACAGGTGAGATGAATGAAGATGATGAGGTGCAGGCTGAGGTTGCTGTGGAAACAGGCCATGGCAGCAGAGGCAGAGGAGGGTGAAAGACAGGGAGTCATGTCACCTTGTGCCTTTTGCCTTAATTATCCATTAAAGGCTTTTTAACTGCTTCCTGGCTTCACCGTTTTTGGGTCCTACAACAACATCCTTTATCGTGACAGCTGCACCTGTGCTTCAATGTTCGGGTGATCATCGTAAAACTTCCTACCATCCTCTGTTGTATTTCTGACCTTTGACATGCCACTAAATGTGTCCACTGAATCACAACTCTTACATGAGGTATTGCATATTGCTAAATGAAATGCACATTCGAGGCATTTCTTACATCCACACATATTTTCATCCACCAACGAAAGACAAAAATTCTCTGCTGGTGGGAATTCTGGAATCATCAGAGGCATACAGCTGCAGAGACATTTTTAAAAGGATCAAAATCATAATGATGTCAGTTAACCTAAAACTTTTGGTTCTGATGGTCGTAGAAATCTCTTTAAGCTGATGAGGGCAAGAATGATTATTGATCATGATCAACAGCAGCTGTGGGTTCTGTTTGCACCATAACTAGAGTCAACAGAATTCGTTAGACTGACTGGCACAGAGGAGATGGAGGAATGAAGAAGGTGTGGGAGTTAGAGGAGTTGGACCCAAGGATTCAGTCAAAACAGAATAGAGAGAGAAGAACCGGCATGGCGACTTTGACTTGCGAGGCTCATCTTAACTGTCTTCTCCATCCCCAGTGAGTCGTGGAGGATGGCTGCTTATACTGAGCCAGGATTCTCTGGAGGTTTCTTCCTGTTAAAAGGGAGTTTTCCTCTCCACTGTCGCTTTATGCTTGCTTGGTATGAGGATTGCTGTAAAGTCACTGACACTAGTCAGTGACTTGATGCAACCTGCTGGGTTCCTTATAAAGGAAACTTTTCTGATTGGCTTAATGAACTGTGAATTGGAATGCTTATTATGTGAAGTGCCTTGAGACGACTCTTGTCGTGATTTGGCGCTTTATAAATAAACTTGAATTGAATTGAAGTATTCTGCCCACCGATCCACAACGTCCTGAGGAGAAGTCAGCAGCACACCGTCCCCACTATAGATAGTGTTGGTAGCGCACTGCCCCCCCCCCCCCCCCCTCCCCGAGGCGCTGAATGGTGGACCAAAATCTCCCCGAAGCCGTATGGAAGTCTTGCTCCATGGTCTCACCAAACTCCTTCCATGCCCAGGTTTTTGCCTTGGCGACCACCCGAGGCGCGTTCCGCTTGGACTGCCGGTACCTGTCAGCTGCCTCTGGAGTCCCACAGGCCAAAAACACCTGATATGACTCTTTCTTCAGCTTGACAGCATCCCTAACCACCGGTGTCCACCAGCGGGTTCGGGGGTTGCCACCACGACAGGCACCGACAATCCTGCGACCACAGCTCCGGTCGGCCGCCTCAACAATGGAGGCACGGAGCAGGGTCCATTCAAGCTCAATGTCCCCGCCTCCCCCGGAACATTTTGGAAGTTCTGTCAGAGGTGGGAATTGAAGCTCCTTCTGACAGAAGACTCTGCCAGACGTTCCCAGCAGACCCTCGCAATACGTTTGGGCCTGCCTGGTCTGACCGGCATCCTCCCCCACCATCTGAGCCAACTCACCACCAGGTAGTGGTCAGTTGACAGCTCCGCCCCTCTCGTCACCCGAGTGTCCAAGACATGCGGCCGCAGGTCAGATGAAACAACAACAAAGTCGGTCATCGAGCTGTGGCCTAAGGTATCCTGGTGCCAAGAGCACATGTGGGCACCTTTATGTCTGAACATGGTGTTCATTATGGACAATCCATGACTGGCACAGAAGTCCAATAACAAAACACTCAAATTCAGATCAGGGGGACCGTTCCTCCAAACCACACCTCTCCAGGTCTCACTGTTGTTGCCCACGTGAGCGTTAAAGTCCCCCAGCAGAACGAGGGAGTCACCTGAAGGAGCGCTTTTCAGCACCCCCTCCAAGGTCTCCAAAAAGGGTGGGTAGTCTGAACTGTAGTTTGGTGCATAAACACAGACCACAGTGAGAACCCGTCCCCCCACACGTAGACAGAGGGAGGCTACTCTCTCATTCACTGGGGTAAACCCCAACATACAGGCACCAAGGTGGGGGGCAACTAGTATGCCCACCCCTGCTCGGCGCCTCTCAGTGGGAGCAACTCCAGAGTGGTAGAAAGTCCAACCCCTCTCAAGGAAACTGGTTCCAGAGCCATAGCCATGCACTGAGGTGAGTCCGACTATATCTAGTCGGAACCTCTCAACCTCACACACCAACTCAGGCTCCTCCCCCACCAGAGAGGTGACATTCCATGTGCCAAGAGCCAGCTTCTGTAGCCGAAGATCAGACCGCCAAGGTCCCCGCCCTCGACTACCACCCATCACACACTGCACCCGACCCCTTTAACCCCTCCCATGAGTGGTGAGCCCATGGGAAGGGGGACCCACCTTTCCTCTTTGGGCTGTGCCCGGCCGGGCTCCATGGGTGAAAGTGTTACACCACTCCAGGACAACTTGGTGTAGAAAAACCGAGTTTTATTGGGGACCTCAGAACCATGGCATCGTCATACAGATCCAAGCATGTTAGAGCCTTCTTTTCTTCTTTTTTTTTCCATTCCTTTCTGAACTGTGACTGCCCTCTACTGGTGAAAACGTGTAACAGCTTAACCAGAAACAACCGTAGCTGACTTACTTCTCAACAGGTTTATACAATGTTTCAGACATTTTATCTGTACACTTTACCAAGTGCTACAAAAGCCCGGCGAGCAGGCGCTCGCCAACGTGCCCCACCTCCAGGCCTGGCTCCAGAGGGGGGCCCCGGTGACCCACGTCTGGGAGAGGGAACACGGTTTCCATTTATATAATTCATCATAAGAGGTCTTCAGTCTGCTCTTTGTCTGATCCCTCACCTAGGACCTGTTTGCCATGGGTGACCCGAACAGTGTCACATTATTGCTCCCCTGTGCCTTGAGTTTTTCCTTAATTGTGTCCACCTGCCTCTTGTTACCTGATTACCCATCCCAGTGTGTATATAAGCCTTGTGTGTTGCTTGTAGTTTTGTCGGTTCGTACTCGTTACATGTCAGTTTTTGTTCACATCCGTCTACCCTGTCGTGTCTGCACTCCTAACCATTAAAAGGAACCAAATGTCTGCTGCTGTCTGGCCTGGGTTGATTCACCTGCCTGAAGGATCCGCTCTTCCTCCCTCACCTTCCCTCCACATCGTGACAAACGGAGGCAGAAAGCCTCAGACAACTTAGCTCCTGTGCGTGTACTGAAAAATCTAATTTCCCTCTGGGATTAAAGTATTTTTGAATAAATAGGTCTGTGGCCAAGTCCATGCTGGAAAACAACCACATAGACCATTTCTTCTGCCTTAAAACCAAAGATTCATTCAAACTCCTGAACCTAATTCTTGTTTTTTAAGTCAATGAATGAAAGGGTCGTAAAGTCATCAGTCATAATCACCACCCTGGAAAACCAGCCGCTCTGATCCACCAGAACAGATGCAACAGCCATGCTGGCTCAGGAAAGTCTGGCCACACCATCAGGAATATATGGAGGACCTCAGACATGTTTATGACACACCCTATAGATGCTGGGGGTGCCGACAAGTACAGCTGCCAAAAAAGGAGTAGCTTCCATTTGAATCAGTCAGAAGGAGCAGCAACCAGCTCGTAGAAACGTTCTGGAGACCGAGCTTAGCAGGTGGCTTCAGATCCAGCCATCATAACTGTTGACTGTAGCAGTGATAACAGTTTATTAGCACTCATATCAGTTTGGGTCTCATTAGCTGCACAACCAACATTTTGTTTAGGTGAGAAAAGATGCAACGGCTCCAGTCAGATACAGCTGTTACGATGACTGCAAGCAGAAACACCAGTTTGTTTCAACTCATCTGTGTTTCTGCAGTTCTCCAAAACCCAAACAAGCAGGAACGAGTTCAGCAGAACAGAGCAGAAGCAAACCAAGTGGATTTGAATGAGTGTGAGGGCGTGGCAGGCAGCAAACGGGTGTTTCTAAATGAATCCACTAAAACAACCAGTGAGATTCATGAGTCTTACGCTCTTGGCTGAAGTGACAGATGGGATCTTACAGCAGATTATCAACAAAACACTAAAATATTAAATTAAAGAACTAATCTGAACAAAGTGTGATAAAACTACCAATCTAGGTCATGCACTAATCTACACGCCTACCTGCACCGTTCTTTTGTTCCTTTTCTGGTTACGGTCGGAGTCGTTAGTCTGCTTGATCCGTCACACTCTGACAATTAGTGACAATTACAGAACTCTGCTCTAATTAAGCTGTCAGACAGCATGTTTGACATGATGCAGCATCCATCGTCTAGAAAACCACAGAGCAGGCTGTCACGTGGCAGTCGTTTGACACGGTGAGTAAAGTAGCTCTCCAGGGAGGCTGGGCACGGACTGTGTGTGTGTGTGTGTGTGTGTGTGTCTCATATGATACGTTTAACTGAATTTTTATCGTAACAACCAATGATTTATACAGGAAAGTCATGAAGATTAACAAGGCTGCACAACCTCCATTCTACTTAATCTTCTCTCGTCTGATAGTAGCGTATTAAACACAATTAGCAACATCAATTATAAGCTAAAGCTTTGATTTCTGAGTGTTCAAATATAACTTTAGTCACAAATCTGTCCTGTTTAGCTCCTGACTACAGTGATTCTACCAGAACTTGACTGGAGTCATCAGTATTTCATTGAGAGAGGCAGTTCACTTATTACAGAGAAAAATGATGGTTACCATGGTGACCATAATTAGCCACTGGAAGCAGCTAAAACATTTCTTTTAATCTTGGATCTATTACACTTCTTTACATAGAAGTCACAGGTTAATGCTGGAATATCCGGCAGCAGCTGTGTTCCGGTTCTCAGCCACCAGGAAGGTTGCTGTTCGGAGTTCATCCAACATCGTTTTATTTATCTGTTTTTCTGTAAATTGTTTTCCAAAAAAAGCAGATGAAGTGCATCTATCTCCTCCTTTGGTTTGGTGATGCCAACTTCTTTAGTACCATCTCACGTCTGTTCAGTGATGGAGGTCAGAGAAGTCGTCTTTGCAGCTGTACCATGTGAAGGAGGCTGACAATGAACTGGAACAGATGCAAGGGGACCTGGGACGGGTGAGGAGCAGGAACCTGCAGCTGTGGACGTCCATGTATCAGTTACACTTTCTGCATGAACAGAAGCTGTTTAATAATATCACACAACGATACTTCTGCTATGGAAAAGATTTAAATGAAGAGTTTAAACAGGCAGAATTACATCCAGGTCAGAAGTTTTCCATCCACTTACATGCTTTAGTTATTCAGTAATTTGATTATTGGTCGTGTTTACTGTGGTGTTCAACATGAGCCATATTTATAAATGTGATTATGAGGCCTTTGGAGGCTCCACATCTCCCCTTTCAGAGAACTAATCACACGTTCACACGGAAAACAAGCTGATTAGAAAAACAACTCTAAGTTTGATGCAAAACATTGTGAAAGCTGTCTGATAATTAGCAGACAGCCATTTGAAACATACCTACATTCAGAAATGTGACTGACTATAATCCCTGACTGGGGGGATTCTGATCAGCTCTCTTATCGGCTCACAGCAGTGCTGAGATGTTTGCTTCCTCATAAAATCTTCAGGCTGTTGCTGGAGCTGCGTGTTCCATGTAAAAGAGTTAATTTACATCTAATTAATGGACCGTGAGACGTAAGATTCCATAATAAATATGAAATCAATCTTACGGACCGCTGGGTACTTTTAACCAGAAGATTGGCGCTTTTTATTGCAGGGATTATGTAACACTTGTATTAACTGAGAGACAAGAGAAGAGAGAGTCACCTTTAAAACGTTTAAAATTGTTTAGAAATAAATCTTCTTAAAGAATTTTAAACAAGACTAACTCTAACTAAGTGATGAATGAATCTGGTGTGAAGGAGACGTGAGATGGATGGTGTATGTGTGAGTGATGTTGTCATCAGAACTCTCGTATCCGGAGAAGCAAGTCTGACCATAGATAAAGCAAAATATCACAACACCATTCAGAGTTTGATCGGAGTTTCATAAACACATGAGACGCCATATTGTCGCTCCACACATACCCTTCAGATAAGACCTCCGTACAGATCCAGAATGCCAGGTCCTTGGACCCCCCTTTGGCACCGGAGCCGATGAAACAGCGTCAGCAGTACGACAGACTAGTCTTTGGATTGTCTCCAGGTAAAAAGCGACAGTTGGCTGACAGCGTCAGATGGACCCAGAAGGTCGGTGAGTTCAGCTTTTATTCTGAAAGGAACCGTTGCTTGGTTGGTACAATGCAACAGATTTTATCCAGCTTGTCGGTTCTTTGCTTAAAAAGGAAGTCTGGGTGGCCGGACCGATACTTCTCCTAGCATGTGGTGAACTGCAGAGAACTGAACCAAGATGGCGTGGGGACTGGTTTTATTAATTTGGATGTTTTGATTTCTGGTCAAATCAAAGTTGGCAGATTTATAAACACCACAGAGACTATGCCACGCTTCAGAAAGGAAGGTTCTGATTGGATGAGGGAAAGCAATGTGTCATGCATTCCTCCTACATTATGCGTAGTCAGCATGTCTAGTGCAGCTAGATTAAAGTCTTATTACTTATTAAAGCATACTAATCATAACATTGTTATTTCACAGATTGGTCCACATTATATTATTGACTTACACTTTGATTAGCTTTATTAAAAATAGAATTCTTTGATTTATTAAAAGAAAGAGTCATTTATCTTCATTCTTCTCTTGAGCTGGAAAGGAAGCAGTTTAGAAGCAGATGCATGACCTTGAGGCAGTCTCATGCAGATTAGAACTGTGTCCGAGGCATCTGTGGAGAGAAGGTAAATAACCTTTGGTGGAATAGCTCCTCCGTCACGTTACACAGCATAACGAGTCGTGTCTGAGTGAGTTTCTGTCTTTAGGGTTCCAGCACAGAACTCAGGTAGCTTTATTTTCTCAGCTTTGTCTGATTGGTGCTTTTCAAACACTTATGTCTGAAAAAGGACCTCAGTGTTTCAATCCAACACCGTTTTCTTTTTACCTTTTTAAAGAGCTCTTAACCACCAGTGTAATAAAATCCTACAGATAAACAACACCCCTCTTCTGAACTTTTATTCCTAAGGTGGATTAGAATAACATCGACCTAGTTCTCATGCAAACTCTTAACGCTGTCTCAAGACGCTTCTTCATTGTGTTTATTTGTAATCTGAATCAGATGCTGCACATACATCTGAACTCAACACTCCATTCGTCATGACTCTGCAACATCCCATCAGTGATGCTTACATTCATCCTCTAAACACACATCTAAAGGCACTTCAGTCATTTTCAAGTGTGTTTCTATGCAAATATTAATGTTGATTAAAACGTACCCGTTGTAGAGCTCTTCCTCTAAAGGACGGATGAGATCACGGCTCCTCTGAATGCACCCAAGACCAAAGTGGGCTTCAGATCCAAATACACCAATATAAAGATCATGTGGCATCTTTTTAGAACTAATCCATACACCTCCAAGAGTTTCACATACACATACATTTACATGACATTCTGTGGCTACTTGCAGCAAATGTACAACCCCTTTCTGAACCGTACGAATGAACAGATCTGTAGTTATTTTATGCGTTGTTTGGCATTTAACAATCTTGGTCTTCAACTCCCACCTCCGGGCCGGCAGAGCTTTGACCACGTCCCAAAAGCAGTGGGGGACATTGACTCCGAGTGGGCCTTGTTCCACTCTGCGATTGTTGAGGCGGCTGTTGCTAGCTGTGGTCGCAAGGTGGCTGGTGCCAGTCGTGGTGGCAACCCCCGTACCCGCTGGTGGACACCAGAGGTTCGGGGAGCCGTCAGGAGAGCCACCTCTTCAGGTCAAGTCTCTGCAGTCCACCTACACCTGAAGGACAAGGACATCTTTGAAATGGCAAAGTACAAATTCTGGACTGAAAAGATAGATGGTTTGAGAGAGGAGTAAAATAAGCTATCTATGTCAAACGGGAAAACCAACTTTAAATAGAAGAGGAGGACTAAGGTTTCACCTTTCCAGCACCTTTAATGCAGCTTTACAATTAATTCCTTAACAGTTTCAGTCCATGTCACATCCTCCTACATCTAATCAAAACAACCATTCCCACACAATAGGGGCTAACGACTCCAACAACTCCTCAGAGGGCAAAGGGTATTCATAGGTAGTTTCAGCTCATTATGCAACAATAGACAGCTACAATTTATAAGCTTGATCCTCTCATATTCCTGCCAAAATCGATAAGGCCTAAAGAAACCAAAGAAGTCCAGCTGAACCCCTTTCGATTACCCTGATCTGGATGACTGAGAACCGCATTCCCCTCCTGAGGCAATGGATGGTGGACCAGAATCTTCATGAATATAGAAGTCTTGCTCTATGGTCTCACCAAACTCCTCCCACGCTCGGGTTTTTGCCTTTGTGACTACCGAGGCTAGGGTTGGTAATAGAAAACAGGTTCTTGTTGAGAACCCGTTCCCATTGGTTCAATTCTTAGGAATCGTTTGCCACTTTTGCAAACAATTCCCCTTATCATTTCCAGTCTGCGCGAATGATGTCACCGTGCACGCTGCGTAGCTTACGGAAGCAGGAAACCTGGCGTCTAAGCGGCAGACACACTCAAAAGTTTGGTTATAGTTTACAAGAAAGCATGACGACAAGCTAACTTGCAATAATTGTAAAGTAGATTTGATCAAGGGAGGACGCGTTCTGAATATATAAAAACCTTTGTGCACAAAATACGCTAAAACTCAAAGTTATTAACGTGTTTTGACCCGCCACGGACTAGTAATATTAACCAAGCCCCCACAATGCGGCTCAAAAATTGAAGCAATCCCGGAAGTACCAAAAATTGCAGTTCCACCCTCATCCACTAGAGGCTGGTGTCAGAAGCGAGCAAATCCTCATTGACTCCCATGTTAAAAATACCAATTTCACAGCAGAAATAAACATGTTTACAGCCTGGTACCAGAACATGTTTTTGGTTTAAATGATCTAGTTTACACTCATGACAACTCTGAGGGGGGTGAATGTTTTTCTCACTCTTCTGTTTAAGTGTATTAAAAGCCTAAAATTCTGTATAATTAATGAGCATCAGACCCACGTGACCACAGAGCTAGCTCCGTGGAAAGGCCTCAGTAGAGCCTCGGTCTGGCCTGGAAACTGTTCGGGATTTTGAGTCTCTGTGTGTGTGTGTGTGTGTGTGTGTGTGTGTGTGTGTGTGTGTGTGTGTGTGTGTGTGTGTGTTCTTCTTTGGATATTTGTGCAATTGTTGGACAAAATGACTTGCTGTGGCATTAATTGCACTAATAGAGCGTCCAAGGAGTCTCCACTTCATTTTTTTTGGTAAGTAAAATTATATTTATGTATTTTAGGTCACTGCCGAGCTGAGCTTAGATTTTAACATGTACTGTTTAACCATGAAATTTAAATGTAATAGGGTAAAACCCAGTGCATTTAACATAATGCTGCACTTTAGAAAATGGGTTGAAATATAACATGTTGGTGGAGCTGGGTTCCCACTATCGGCTGGTGGAGCTCTCGGGAGACCTCTGTGTTCCACCCGGTTCTCCCAGCGGTCAGCCCGGCGTATCTCTGACTCAGAAGCTCTGGTGTTGTGCACAGTTAACTCCGGTTGTAGCTAGGTTGCTACCTCCGTTAGCTTAGCTCCCACCTCCGCGTTAGCTTTGGGTTAGCTTCAGGTTAGCTTATAGCTAGTTCGATCGGGTGTCGTTAGTTGATCCCAGCCTCACAGCCCGACCCTCAGCTCCTCCTCTCTTCCCTTTTGTGAAATTGTCTGGGCTTGAAGGAACCTGTGACACGGTCAAAATGGCGGTGGTGGCCACCTCCCATTTGGCCTCAAAAACGTGTTATTGGAGTCTATGGAAACCCATTGTCCAATATTTATATGTCGATGATATCATGATATCATGCCTATCATGTGAGCATCGTTTACCTTAAATACCTCCACACCAGCAGACTCCAGTGGCAAAGGTCCTGCCGTCTCCGCCCCATTTTTGTCTGTCTCTCCATCCGTCTGTCATCCGCCTCGGAGCGACTCTGCTCCGCGACTTCTCGTCCCTGACGGCGTCTAGCAGCCTCTTGTCAGCCTCCATCATTCTCTCAAACGATGACGACGCCATGACACCACTCCACCTCAGTTTACCTGAATAAAGAAAGTAGAAAGAATCAGTTTAGTACAGGGAATTTTATTTGCCCGTCATGTTGTTTCTTGAAAATAAACTCACCGTGGCTTGGCCTGCATGTCTCCGCAGACCGCGAGCACAGACTTGGGCTGGAGCAGCTGCTGCTACTGCATGACGGTCCAGCGTCCGTGTCCCCGGCGTTGGTATGTCCCGACTCTCTTGGTTGACAATTTCTCAGAAGTGTCGTCTTTAACGAGAAAACGTTATATAACTTTAAAATCTCACACACTATGTAACATATAACAAAACAAAGACCTTGGAAAGCAAACTAGGCTTTTTTTCCCCACAGCAGAACTAGCCTGGAGCTAGTCTAGCCTTTTGTCTGCATTGTAAACTAATGTGGCAAGGTGGATAAACGAGGGCCCGGGCAGGATTCGATCCCCAGACTCCCAGGTGAGAGTCACACGCTCTAACCAGTCAGCCAAAGGGACATCCCCTTGGCCAAGTAGCCAGGGCGCATGATCAATCGGGACACTGTGACAGGACGCCCACACTGTCACACTAATAAGCGCAACATAAGGGCATATTAGGTCCTAGATATAAGTTAAATCCTTTTCAGATATGTCCAGACTCATCGTCTGTAACATAGTAACATTTATAATTTTCACATCATAGACACATGTAAGAGTGGCATGGGTATCCCTTGGGTAAAGAAGCGGAAGTCTCCTTGTCCTTGATGTCTTCCTTTCCTAAGTACCAGAGGCGTCAAATGAAACAAAACTCAGTGAATTTCTCTTGGAAGACCTGCCTGTAAGGCTTTGAGTGCGTAGTAAACAGGTGTGTAATTGACTGCAGAACCGGGACGGGCAGCATTACGTCAGGTTTTGTGCACCAGGTGAGGTTCTGGTGAGTGATAAAGACATGTTTCTGTACTGAGTGGTGACGAATTAAAAGGGCCTGTTTTAAAGGTCTTTAGCTGATGTGGATCTGGGGATTTATCAGTGTTTGACAACACCACCACTAATGACTGGTGAAAGTGAATATTCGTGTCCTGTAACTGAATCCAGTTATTTAGTTTTCCTCCTGCCTTTAAATCAGAGATCTGTTTTCCTCCAGGCAACACGCAGTCATTAATGCATGTTTGCAATTAATTACCACTTCATTCCTTTTGGGTTTCTTGGAACAGCATCCTTTCTGTCGTGATCATCCTAACTTTTGTTTGTATGGAGTCATTTCAGGGACATTGCTGCATGGTTTCTTTCATTACTTTCCACTAGACTGGCTGTGTCCTCGGGGGTAAAGCCTGGCAGCGAGAGCCCATTCTAGATTCTGTGTGTGCTTTAAAATTGATAAGTGAATCAGAAGAGCATAACATATTAATGATTAATTTCACACTGTGAGGTAGAAAAGAGAAATCACTGGATCAAACTTACTTAAATGAAACAGAATGCGTGTGTGCTCAGCAACGGTGCAGCAGAGCTGCTCCTGCATGCCAATGGACTGCTTTCAAACATCAGTAGCTTCTAATGGAATGATGCTCTCTGCACGCCACCCGCTCACTTTCCTCCTAATGGCCTCCTAGATCAGTTAAAGATAATGATCAGGGTTTCTTTGGGGCTCGTCCACCTATCCCCACGATGATGAAACAGTGCTTTGCTATGTTGTATCCAAGATTTTGTCACGTTGAGAGCAGGAGGTTTGGACCCAAAATGCAGAAAATCCAGACTACTAGGCAGGAGCGGTTGAAAAAGTAAAATCCTTTATTTAGGAAGATAACAAAAAAAAAAAAAAAAACTCCAAAGGAGAGGAGGCCAAAACCCAATAACTAAACTCAGACAAAACCTAACACTCACTTACTGAGTAGAGACCTAGAGACTAGTAGGGAGGGACAACACAACGCTCACATAAGACAATGACCCAACAACAGACAGAGACGCAGACAGGGTTATAAACACTGGGCCATGATGGGAGGCAGATAGGCTGCAGGTGTGTGGGGAGAGGATCCAGGTGAAAGCAATTAACTAATCAGGGAGGAAACTAACATGACCTAAGAGTAAAACCTAAAGACAAGAAGAGCAGCAAAAATAACTAATATTGTAAGGGGAGGGAAAACTACAAACACCGGTGGGAAAACACACTAAAGAGAGTAATATACACACACTCACACGCACACACGTAGAACAATATATTAAAAAATAATAATATACTTGCATAAACATTTAGTAATGTATATACATTACAACTTATACATATTATTACTTAGATTAGCCATTTTTATATTTTACTTGTTTTTACATTACTGTATTTTTGCATAACTCTGTTGCTGTGAAGCTCGCACACAAGAATTTCACTCGCATGTACTGTACCAGTGTACCTGCACATGTGACGTGACAATAAAAGTGATTTGATTTGATTTGATTTAAAAATGAGAAGCTGAACCTATAAAAACTGCAGAGGGGTGACTGGGGGAGACCGAAGGAACACAGGACCTGGGAGGGATGATCTGGAGGGCTGCAACCATAAACCTATAAACACATGGATCTAACTACACCTAAAAGACAGAGGGCAAAATAAACCACCAATAACCAGATGGGTGAGGAGAACTAACCCAAAGACAGCTAGGAACAACAGGGAGTGACTAGGAGGACACAAGAGGAGAGCCTGGAGTGGGAACAGGAGGGGGCTGGGGAACAAAGGGACACAGAACATAGATTTTGTTCAGGTTGGGCTGGTGGCGGTCAGTGATCTGGTCTGTAGAGACCCAGTCGCACTCTGGGAACAAATCCTTTCCCCTCATAAGCGATGGTGACTTAATTGGTGAAATCATCTATTTTAAATGTCAAACTGATGATTTTGTCTTGGTTTGTCTAGCTAAACAATTTCCGCCCACTGTATTAAACTTTATTGGAGACACACCTCACTTCGGTGGAACACCTTCCGACCTTTATGAAGTCAGAGAGCCTAGCCTCCATTAGCTACTGGACTGCTGACTCCTAAACCCAGATGGAACCAAGCAGAACTCTGGCACCTGGTTTGGTTCATCTGCTGACTTATTCAATCACTACCGATGCAAAATATTAACTCAGATTCTGTCAGAAAGCCTCTAGTTGGCTCTAGTCCAGATTCTTTATCTGCAACACAAAGTTGTTGGGTTGTGTTGAATTCAAATGCATCTCAGAATAAATTCATTACAGCTGCTGGTTTCCTGTTCACAGCTTGTGTTTCATTCTCTCCTCCACCGCCCACACAACAGAGGGTAGATATACTCCTTCTGATGAGGAGCTTGAGCACACTGCTGGCAGGAAAATGATCCATCATCCTTGAGTCATTCTGAGACACTGGGATGCAGGCAGTCAGAACATATAGTGTACTGGGAGAGTAGGAGGAGAGAGTGAGAGCGGGGTCACCGGCAGGTTACAGCTGCATCTGAATGAAGCTCTCAGCAGGGCGAGGTGGTGCTCACAGCAAACAGCTCGAGGCAAACGCTCTTCGGTGTGTGCTGTTGGTGCAAATGCAGCGAAAGCTAACTCCATAATGGTTCTGGTAGGTAATGCACCTCAGCGATCCCAGTCTCCAAAACCCTCTGCAGCCCGGCCCCTATCCACACTTCTATCTAGCAACAGCAAACTCAGCGCAGCAGATTGAAGTGTGTGTCTGGGTGTGTGGCAGTGGTAGAAGATGTGTGAGGTTAACCTAATCGAAGAAAATAAATAAAAAACAAGTGAGAACTTATCAGGGAGCAGACAGAAGGACTGCTGGTACTAAAACTGTCAGACATCCACTCTCTTATGAATCATGTTACATCAAACTGGGTTTGGAAGAAAATACCAATTTAAGGCAAGAAAACCACATTTCCTGTGCATGGTTGTCGATAGACATAGTTCTGTGTCATATGCACCATCAACATGCACGTTATCAGAGCATGTGCGTATGTTATCTGGTTTAAGCCATAAATAACGGGCTTTGCAGTTTTAGAAAGGACAAGGTCCTGGTTTGGCAAACTGTGAATCATGTATACTGGTGCTGACTTCTGCTCGTGTGGTTTTAACACAAGAACATGGAAGAATAGAAACTTAATAGAGGTGCATTATGCACATGTAACAAACAGTCCTCAGCATTTCTTCAGATCACCTGTTGCTCACCGTCACCATGTGTGTGTCTTAGGGAGAGGACCACAAGCTTCTGCCAATGTCCATCTATCCATAGAACAACTCCAGATATCAGTTATCCCAGGGTCTCCTCCCACCGGGACATGTCTAGTAAACCGAAGTCAGCAAGCATCAGTCCTTTTGAACCCTGTCAGCTGCCTCCTTTCAATGAGGAGGATCAAGTTTATTTATAAAGCGCCAAATCACAACCGGAGTCGTCTCAAGGATCTTCACACAATAAACACTCCAATACAGGTCAGGTCAGTAAGCCAGTCAGTAAAAGTTTCCTATATAAGGAGCCCAGCAGGTTGCATCAAGTCACTGACTAGTGTCAGAGTCTTTACAGCAATCCTCATACTAAACAAGCATGCAGCAACAGTGGAGAGGAAAACTCCCTTTTAACAGGAAGAAACCTAAAGAGGATCCTGGCTCAGTATTGACCCTTTGCACGTGATGTCATGCCACTCATGTGACTGCCCCCTTCGCCATGATGGACGGCAAAAAGACCGTTTACACTCGTTGAAACTCCAGTGAAGGTAGTCAAAACAAGCCAGTTTGTAGCCTTTATTTAGTTGATTTGACGGTGTAACGGAATGAAATGACTGTTTTCCACCTAAAAGTCATTTCCCCCCCCTCCTCAGCAAGAACTAATCTGCATGAGATATTGCTCAAGTTCTCATGCATCTGCTCCTAAACTGTTTCCTTTCCAGCGCAAGAGAAGAATGAAGACAAAGGACTCTTTCTTTTTAATAAATCAAAGAACTATATTTTAATAAAGCTAATCAAACAAAGTGTTAGTCAATAATAAAATGTGACCAATTTGTGAAATCAAAATATTAATTAATTTATTATAATCCTATAGAATATAATAAGTAATATGACTTTAAATGTTTCCACTAGGACTGATCTCACGTAGCGTTAAGAGACGACACATTGCTTTACTGATCCAATCAGAATCTGCCAGATCTGACGGAGGCGTGGTTTTGGTGGTGTTTGGTAAATCTGTCATCTTTTCATTCGACCGTAAACCAAAACATCCGAAGTATAAAACTATGCCCACGTCATCTTTAACGCCAGTTCAAAGCGTTCTAGAGAAGTTGTCGGAGTGGCCAATCCGTAACTCTCCTCTTCAGCCGAAAGAACCAACGACAAGCTGGATAAAATCTGTTGCTGTTCCAACTGCTGCAACGGTTCCTTTCAGAATAAAAGCTGAACCATCACGACCCCGTTTTGGGTCTTGCTAGATGCCGATAAACTGTCGTGACCCGGAAGTATCTCAAAGACTGGTGGTCGGCTGCCGCGGCTGTTCTACGGGCTTCGGCTCCAGAAAAGGTCCAAGCTGGACCTCTACACCTCCTGATCTAGACGGGGACTTCCGCTAAGGGTATGTAGACCGACAGAATGGCATTGAATGTGTTTATGAATCTCCTAATCAAAGCTTAGCGCGAAGACATCACCTTCAGTTCCCATCAGAACTAATCGTTTCTCCGGATTTGCTGGTTCTGAACAACATTCCACATTACACCATTCTCCTTCTCATTTCACCTTAGTTACACCATACATTTAGTGTTAAAGTTAGTCTAGTTTTCATTTGTTTAGTAATAAATCTTTAAACTTTTAACACTTGACTCTCTCTTCTGTTGTCTCTGAGTTAATACGAAGTGTTACATAATCCCTGCAATAAAAAGTTCCAATCTTCTGGTTAAAGGTACCCACAGATCCATGAGGTTGATTCCATATATCCTAGGGAATCTAATGTCTTATGGTTCATTAAATAACATTTAAATTAACCCTTTACAACAGTAAAATGGTTTTAGCTTGCTGCCTTCTTGGCTGCACTAACAGACAGGGATGTAAACTCAACTCGTTTTGTTTTTAATAACTTTGATGGAGACTGAGGACGGAGATGAACTGCAGCGATCAATCAAGCAGACTAGCAGGCCTCAGATTAGCAGCGAGCATGTTTTTAGCGGGTAAGATTAACATTCATTTATTCCACGAGGAAGACAGGGACAGGGATAAATGTGATGTGTTTATACGAGTTATTTATAATCCTGATGGACGGGTATTTCACCACAGAGGCTGCGCTCCGTCCACTGTAGTGTAAAGTGAGATCATTATTAACAATATTAAAGCTCCGATGTATGATCACGTGTGTTAAAATTACATTATTTATTTATTTATATGAGCGTCGGCGTTCAGAGATCTTCTCATTCCGGTGTGAGAGCAGCAGCTGAACCTGGTAACACCACCAGCAACAGAAGCTGGTAGGGATCCGGACTTTTAACAATCAGCTTTGGTGTAAAGTGAAACGCTGTTTACAACATAGTTATAAATCCAGAGGGGTGAATTTAGACAAAGTCAGCGACATGTTTACATCGGTGAACAGCTGCAGAGAGAATGTAAGCTAACGCTGGTAAGCTAGTTAGCATACCGCTCTCTATGAGCCCCGCTAGATGCGCTACTTCTTCTGATAACTGAACTGGGCATGAACTAGTTGAAGGAATGCTGGAGGAGTTTTGCTTTTGTTTTGATCACAAAAACAAATTCAGGCTCTACTTTTCCCTTTGTTTAGTACTCGTGTCGCTCACTGTTTACATGCTTTTGCCGTCCACTATGGTGGGCCCACGTGACTAGGTGACGTCGGTGCAAAGGGTCAATAAGCAGGCATCCACCACGACTCACTGGGGATCAAGATGACAGAGCAGAACACACACACACACACACACACACACACACACACACACACACACACACACACACACACACACACACACACACACACACACACACACACACACACACACACACACACACACACACACACGACTACCAAGTCGTGTTTCTATGGTTTTATTGTGATTTCTTAGTAAATATTCTATTTGGGGAGAGATAAACTTTATTGTATTTATCCATCCATCCATTTTAATCTGCTTATCCAGAGTCGGGTTGTGGGGGCAGTAGCCTAAGGTAAGAGGCCTAGACTTCCTCTCCCCAGCCACTTGGGCCAGCTCCTCCGGGGGAACCCCAATGCGTTCCCTGGCCAGTTGAGAGACATGGTCCCCCCCACCGTGTCATGGGCCTACCTTTAGGTCTCCTCCCGGTAGGACGTGCCCGGAAAACCTCACCAGGGAGGCATCCAGGAAGCATCCTGACCAGATGCCCGAGCCACCTCAACTGGCTCCTCTCAATGTGGAGGAGCAGCGGGTCTACTTTATTGTATTTATCCTAGCAAATGTATAATTAAACGGTTAAACTAGTAGCAGCACATTCAATGTCAACGAAAGCAAAATGTTATTATCAGGAGAGGGAGAACGTTGGAACATAAGGATGCCCATCGGTACACTTGGTACCAGGGCAGCCTAGGTTGCAGGTCGATGATAGACTTTGTAGTCGTATCATCTGACCTGCGGCCATATGTTTTGGACACCCGAGTGAAGAGAGGAGCGGAGCTGTCAACTGAACACCACCTGGTGATGCTTTGGATCAGATGGCAGGGGAAGATGCCGCGTAGACCTGGCAGACCCAAATGCATAGTGAGGGTCTGCTGGGAACACCTGGCAGAAGAACCGGTCAACACGGTCTTCAACTCCCACCTCCGGCAGAGCTTTGACCGCGTCCAGAGAGCAGTGGGGGACATTGACTCCGAGTGGGCCTTGTTCCACTCTGCGATTGTTAAGGTGGCTGTTGCTAGCTGTGGTCGCAAGGTGGCCGGTGCTAGTTGTAGTGGCAACCCCCGTACCCGCTAGAGGAGCTCCTCAATCCCACCTACGCGCATTCCGAGCAGGAACCAGAGTCGGGAGACCTGGGGATGGACTGTCCGATCTCGGGGGCAGAAGTTGCTGAGGTAGTCAAAGAACTACACAGTGGCGGAGCCCCGGGACGGAGGAGATTCGACCTGGGTATCTCAAGGCTATGGATATTGTAGGGCTGTCATGGTTGACACGTCTCTGCAACATTGCGTGGTCATCGGGGGCAGTTCCTGTGGAGTGGCAGACCGGGGTGGTGGTCCCCATCTTTAAGAAGGGTGACTTCAGGGTGTGTTCCAACTATAGGGGGATCACACTCCTCAGCCTCCCTGGAAAGGTCTACTCCAAGGTACTGGAGAGGAGGGTCCGATCAATAGTTGAATCTCAGATTGAGGAGGAGCAATGTGGTTTTCGTCCTGGCCGTGGAACTGTGGACCAGCTCTATACCCTTGCAAGGGTGATGAGGGGGCGTGGGAGTTTGCCCAACCAATCCACATGTGTTTTGTGGATTTGGAGAAGGCTTATGACCATGTCCCCAGGGGCACCCTGTGGGGGACGCTCCAGGAGTATGGGGTGGGTGGCTTTCTGTTAAGGGCCATTCAGTCCCTTTACCAGAGGAGCGTGAGTTTGGTCCGCATAGCCGGTAGTCAGTCGGACCTGTTCCCGGTGAGGGTTGGACTCCACCAGGGCTGCCCTTTGTCACCGGTTCTGTTCATTACCTTTATGGACAGAATTTCTAGGCGCAGCCGTGGTGTGGAGTGTGTCGAGTTTGGTGGCAGGAGAATCTCATTTCTGCTTTTTGTGGATGATGTGGTCCTCCTAGCTTCATCCAGCTCTGACCTTCAGGTCTTGCTGGGTAGGTTCGCGGCCAAGTGTGAAGCGGCTGGGATGAGGATCGGCAGCTCCAAATCTGAGACCATGGTTCTCGACCGGAATAGGGTGGCTTGCCAACTCCGGGTCGGGGGAGGGGTCCTACCTGAAGTGGAGGAGTTTAAGTATCTTGGGGCCTTGTTCACGAGTGAGGGTAGGAGGGATCAGGAGATCGACAGGCGGATAGGTTCAGACGCTGAGCCGATCTGTCGTGGTGAAGAAGGAGCTGAGCCAGAAAGCCAGGCTCTCGATTTCCCGGTCGATCTACGTGTCGATCTACGTCCCAATCCTCACCTATGGTTATGAGCTTTGGGTAATGACCGAAAGAACGAGATCACGGATACAAGCGGCCGAAAATGAGTTTCCTCCGTAGGGTGGCCGGGCTCAGTCTTAGAGATAGGGTGAGGAGCTCGGACATTCGGGAGGGACTCGGAGTAGAACCGCTGCTCCTCCGGATAGAAAGGAGCCAGTTGAGGTGGTTTGGGCATCTGGTCAGGATGCCTCCTGGACGCCTCCCCGGGGAGGTGTTTCGGGCATGTCCTGCCAGCATGAGCCCCCCGGGTCGACCCAGGACACGTTGGAGAGGTTACATCTCCAATCTGGTCCGGGAATGCCTTGGGGTCCTGCCGGAGGAGCTGGTGGAGGTGGCCGGGGAGAGGACGGTCTGGAGCTCCCTAGTTGGGATGCTGCCCCCGCGACCTGGGCCCGGATAAGCGGAGGAAGATGATGATGATATTTGTTTGCATTCACATTAATTAAATCCATCTTTTGCTTTAAAAACTCCATTTAAAATATGGAAACACTGTTTCTCCGCAGGAGCGTGTGTGTCTTTGTTTGTGTCTTTGTTAATTTTCATTTCACTCGTTTGTTTAGATATACAAAAATTATCAAATTTATCAATCACAATGTTTTATTTGGAAAAAAGTCTTTATTTTGTTAAATTTATCAGCCTGCCTTTTTTGTTTTGGTTAGACTTCCTGCCAGAATTGATGCGGCTCACTAATGGCTTGCCAAAAAGTTAGAGCACAGAAACGATTGCTGCACGGCGCGAGCCTTCGTGGCCCTTCGCAGCTGATATGACTGAGACCGTAGGTCAACAAGGGTGCCGAATAGAAGCGCTCTTCATTCCATGGCACATTGCCACGCTTCCGCGTCTGATGTGATCCTGGGGTGATGCTCCTATTACGAGGGTGGACCCATGTCACTTCCTGGGCACCACCATCACACAAGACATCAAGTGGGAGCCCACCATCACCCAGCAGAGGATGTACTTCCTGAGGCAGCTGAAGAAATTCAACCTACAGTACAGTCGATAAGGCAGTTTTTCACAGCAGTCATCGAGTCCATCCTCACCTCTTCAGTCACCATGTGGTATGCTGGAGCTACCACCAAGGACAAGAAGAAGCTGAAGCGTGTTGTACGCTCCGCTGAGAAGGCTGCAAACTCCCCTCAATGCAGGACCTGTACACGTCCAGGACACTGAGGGGTGCAGGTCGGATCACAGCAGTCCCGTGCCACCATGGACAGTCTTTTTGACTCGCTCCCATCTGGCAGGAGGCTCAGATCCATGTTCTCATCACAACAACAGTTTCTTCCCTTCTGCTGTTGGACTCATGGATGACAATCCTTTCTATTATTTTACCATGATTATAGTCCCGCTTCCTATATTTGCTTGGCCGTGGCTTTTACCAGGATGATTCAAGAGCTGGATCGTGTTGGTCTCATTATAAAGACTAACTGTCTCCACTCAGAAAAACATTTGAATAGTATCACTATTATCACTGTTTGTACAAGGCTGCTGGTGATGGTAGTGCTACAATAATTCTGATATTGTCACAAACTCTTGGCCATTTTCTCAGATTTAATCCTAGTTTTTGCGTTTCTTCTTCCATGACACAGAACCCAGCATCGACACAGTCCGGCGGTAAAAACGGTCCTCATCACAGTGACCTGCAGTAGGCAGTCACCGTTTAAAGGACAAAGTAATCATTTGTCTTGGAGTAACTGGAACTGCTTGATGGGCTCTAGTGTTGATCCTAAAATAAACCTGTAAATAAAAAGATAATCAGTTCCCCAGTTTGCTTCCTAAAATCATAAATAAAAGGTAAATATTTGTCCTTTTAGCTCCTTTTTTAAATCCACATCATAGAGCCTTGAGTGCAGCAACCACACGAGTCATTTGCATTACAAAAACAACTGAACATCTTTTGGAGAGGTCAAGCCTCTTTTTTCATTTAAATGCAGCCTCATGTGATGCGCTGATGAGAGGCTTAGCATTTAACCGCTCACTCCCTTTGTTGCCTATCATACTGTGATTGACACGGGTGCAGAAAAGCTGTTTGGTCAAACAGGAGAACAATCAATAGGGACTCTTTGTTTTGTTTTGTTTGGTAAACTGTGCTACGCAGTGGTCCAGTAAAACTTGGTACAATATTTGATGTGCTAATGTTGTTTCGAGCGATAGTCATTTCCCACCAGGACCACATAAGTGGGTAAACAAATGTGAATTATGTGTACAGTATCAACACTTTGGCACTCTCCCGGGAGGCTCTGGTGACAGATTATGCATGTACATCCTCCAGCAAAGCTTTCCAGTCTCCCTGGATGGATTGTAGCCTGACCTTTGTGAACCTCAAACTCTGAGCACATTAAACAAAAGATGTCCTAGAATCGCTGGTACAGCAATGGAAATCAGGTTACTTTTTTCTGTGGGTGTTTCTGCAACTGTACTGAATAATTTGGCAAAATGCTGTCGCTGTGCAAGGACGAAAGAATACTGAATGTGACAAAATGCTTCCATAACAGCAACATGAGAAATACCACTGTGCAACTGAAAAGGAGGTTTAATTCAGCTGCTTAATCTTCTGATCTTGTTCCAACATCTAAAAGGCTAGGTTATCCAGAGTTAACTCTGTAGTTATGCTGCTATAGGCTTAGACTACTGGAGGCTACACTGACCACTTTCCACACTCGACTACTTTCTTCTACAATCTGCTCTTTAACTGTATTATTTCCTGCTATTTCAGCTGTTAACTTTGTTTTCTCTCTAAGTGTTTTTCTCCCCAGAAGAAGCAACAACGATGTTCTGCTGAGCTGTGGTGGCCTCATGGAGGGGGCCATCAGCTAGCACACTGCTGCTAACCACTTAAACATTCTCTCTCTCCTGATAATAACTTTTTACTCTCTTTGACGTTGGATGTGCTACTACTAGTTTATCTGTTTAATTATAGATTCACTAGGATAAATACAATAAAGTTTATCTCTCACCAAATAGAATATTTACTAATAAATCACAATGTAACTATAGAAACACTACTTGGCATATACCGTATGTTAATAATTAAATGTGAGAACCAAAGCTGAGCTGAACATTGCTGATCATATGTTTGTTTGTTCCATCATTCTAGACTCCCTCCTAGAGTATCTGGGACAACCTGCAGCTGGATCTTCTGTCCAGGAGCAGCCATGCTCCTCAGCTTCTCTGCTGTCCTCAGGTGAGACTGTCGTGTCGGTAAATACTTGTAACTGGATTAATATATTTCCTCTGGTTTTCTCATGTTTATGGACTTAGAGCCACCAGAGGAGATGTTACAAGAGCATGCTGCTCCTCCTGCCACTAACTGCTGCACCTGTTCATTCAGGTGAGTGACTTCTGCTCATATTAACAGCAGCATTGCTTCCACATTTGGTGTGCCTGATTATTGTCAGGATTTTTATCAATAACCTGTCACTCGATGCACTGGCTCTCACTGAGACCTGGATCAAACCATGTGACAATGCTACCCCATCTGCTCTCTCAGTTAACCACACTTCTCGTGCATCTGGCCAAGGTGGTGGAACGGGCATGTTAATTTCCAACAAATGGATATACAGTCAGTTGCTACCCATTACTAATTACAACTCCTTTGAATACCACGCCATCCAGGTGACTGTACCGAAAATAATTCTTTTTGGTTGTCATATATCAACAACCAGGTCAACTCGGAGACTTTCTTGATGAGCTTGACACCCTGCTCTCCTCCATTCCTGAGCACGACTGTCCCACAATGGTCCTTGGAGACATGAATATTCACCTGGACAATCCCAGCTCATCAGACTTCCTGTCACTAATGTCATCATTTGATCTAAAACTAGAACAAAGTCCTCCAACTCACAAAGCTGGAAAAGCACTTGACCTCATTTTCACCAGAAACTACAATTTTTGTCAACCGCTGCATCTTTCCAATCATTACTTCATCCATTTCAGCACGACTACAAGGGAGGTCCACTGCTTCCTCCCCAATGGTCTCATTCCTCCGCAACCTCCGCAATCTGACACCCATCCACTTCTCCTCTCTCGTTGCCTCCACTCTTCCATCTCCCAGCACATTCTCTGCTCATGAAGTAAACGATGCCACTGAGTCACTCTGCTCCACACTCAGCTCTTGTCTTAATAACTTGTGTCCTTTAGCCACTAGAGCTGCTAGATCCTCTCAGTCGCACCCTTGGCTAAATGATACCCTCCGGGCTCTACGCACCAATCTTAGAGCTGTGGAACAGAAATGGCGCAAAACAAAAGATTCTGGTGATCTGTTGAAATTTCAGGAATTACTGTCCTCATTCTCTGCCAGCATCACTGGTGCAATGAAAGCTTTCTACACTGACTAAATTCTCAGCTCTACTGACTCTCAGACACTATTTCCAACATTCAAAACTCTGCTCAACCCTCCATCTCCACCTCCTACCAACAATCTATCAGCTGACACCTTTGCCTCATTCTTCACTGACAAAGCGGCAGCTATAAGCAAACAGTTTACTCAAATGGCCACTCCTGAACTTTCGCTACCACAATCTCCTTCTAGCCCAACCATCTCAAGCCCTACTGCTTCATTTTCCTCTTTTTCTCCTCTCACTGAGAACTGTGTGTCCAAGCTTCTCACATGCATTCGCCCTACTACATGCCCACTCAACCCCATTCCGACTAAGCTGCTCCAAGCTATTGCTCCTACAGCAGCCGCAGCAGTCACACATGTGATCAACGCTTCACTGACATCCGGTACATTTCCCACCTCTCTCAAGCATGCTCAGGTTAAACCGCTGCTAAAAAAAAACATCTCTTCCTCCAAATCATGTGGAGAACTACCGACCTATCTCTCTCCTCTCTTTTCTGTCCAAAATCATTCAAAAAGGTGGCTTTCAAGCAGATCATCAGCACATTGAAGTATGTACAAATTTTCATTATCACGGATGATTTTGCACATGACCAATACATCAGACCAGGGCTACAGTGGAGAGAAAAGAGACCATGGTTTGGTTTGGTTTGGTTTGATCTCATTGAAACTGGGTTAGCTGAGCTGTCTGAACCAAAGTAAGCATGTGCTCTGTTGAACTTTAACCTGCTTCATCTGCTGACATTCTGTTGGTCAAAGCAAATGTATTCAGCTTATTTACAAACACTCACTCTAAATTAACTTTTGTTAAAGTGCATTATTGTTGTTGTTGTTGTTTACTTTGAGAAAGTTTCCATGGCTGGTAACAGAGTAAGACTAGGTCGTTCTCATGTAAAAGGTTTTTTTTAATTCATTAAAACTGAGTTTGGTTATCACCACAGGACTAAATTCTCTGTGCAGAAACTCACATCCATTCCCATTTGGCCTCTTGGCTGGTACCCCATTGATGGCAGCAGTAGAAGAGACCCAATCATGTAGATCCATGGACGTAGTTTTGACTTTTTTTTTTTGGGGGGGGGGGGTCTTTACAGTAAGTATACAAAAACTATGTATATGAGGTTCTTTCATGATATGTCAGGAATGCAGAACTGTCAAGTACACAGGTAGCAGGAACAGCCAATCACACGTTGGCAAGTGTCAGCAGAGCCAATAGATGAGCTCATGGATGGCTACAGGCTCCAACACAGGCGGTTGTTTTCTGCTTGGTCCTAGTGCTCAAGCAGTGTGTATATAAGTCATTTACTGCCAATGACAACTGTCGTCATTTGCATTTTTTTACAGTTTGAGCATCAGAACGAGCCCCCGCGCTGAGAGAACAAATATCTCAGCCCTGAAGCAGATCTTCATCCGCATACGTCACACGTCACATGATCAGGAAGCAGACCATTCATGTGTTAGATCGTTTTGAGCCGTTCCTGTAAAAAAGGTGAGCGTCTGCCGATCACAATTCAACAACGGATTATGAAAGAACGGATAAAGCTCGAAACACGCGGATCCTTCCTGATGTAAGAGGTGAGTCTCCGCTTTGTTTTGGTTGTTTTGGCATCGACATCATGCTAGCGCACAGTTTTTTTTTGTGACTCTTAAAAAAACAGTAAAAATGGTGAGAAATGCTGGCAGTGAATGAGTTAATATAGCGTGATATTGTTTATGGATGGTAAAAGTTCAGGGGACAGACCCCCCCCCCCCCCCCCCCCTCCAACTGGACATGAGAGTTGGGTGCTGCACATCATACCCCACAACAACAACACAACATATCATATTAGCTCAGATAACAGACACATAAGAGACAAGGCTGTAATAATACCCCAGGAAACAGAAACAGTGTGAAAAAGAGGTGAGCTGGTAATCAGATAACACTTCAGCAGCTTAATCAGCATCACTTGTCTGATGAGGAAGAACACTTCTACATTTGTGGGCTGCAGGCATCCTTAATCATTCTCCAGAGACACCACACTCCTCAAGTACTGGAGAACACCACTGTCATTTCCCCTTTTCATCTGCCATGTGTGTGGAGAAAAGCTCCGGAAAAATAAATGTGGAGAAAATTATAGCATGTTCTTTCAGTGTGGCTCAATCAGCCTCAACAATCAAAGGTTCAACGTTGATATTTCAACTGCAGGATTTACACTCTTTAATAGATGCTTCAGTCTACAAAGGTGTCACGTTAAGGGGATGGTTAGGACCCAAAAATGTAGATACCCAGGACGACACGAGGCAGGAGTTGATATGTAAAGTAAAAATCCTTTTATTGTAGGGAGAATATAAATAAATCCAAATGGCCAGAGCGGGCAACATTAAATCTTATCTGAAACTGCTGGCTAAGGATAAGCGTAAATACAGTATGATTGTTATTCACGCTGGCGGTAACAACGCCCGGTTATGCCAATCAGAGGTCACTAAAATTAATGTTGCTTCGGTGTGCAAGTTTGCCAAGACAGGGTCGGACTCCGTAATTTTCTCTGGCCCCCTACCCGATCGGACCAGTGATGACATGTTTAGCCGCATGCTGTCCTTCAACCGCTGGCTGTCTAGGTGGTGTCCTGAAAACAACGTGGGCTACATTGATAATTGGAAAACTTTTTGGGGAAAACCTGGTCTGATGCGGAGAGACGGCATCCATCCCTCTTTGGATGGAGCAGCTCTTCTTTCTAGGAATATGGCCAGTTTAATTAGTCCTCCATGACAACCCAGGGTCCAGACCAGGAAGCAGAGTCGTAGTTTAATACACCCCTCTGCCGCTTCTGTACTGTAGCCCCAAAATTCCACTATCTCCGCTCCGCTGCGTTCCGGCACAAACTTCGCAGAAAAAACGGTCCCGTTGTAGTCAATCAGAGCTGTTCCACTACTGCGGCCGTGCGGCGCAGTGTGCCGCCCGCTGTTCCTCCATCCGGCAAAAATAGGATTGATTCTATTTTTGCCGGAGCACCTCCGCAGTCAATGGACAGAAACCACGACCGCCCAACAGGAAAGGGAGCAAGCACAACTTGCGTTATTTCACAATAAATCGATAAACAAAAGGCGTTTTTTGTTTCATCTGCACAGGTTTAACAACTTTTAACAAATGCACAAGAATAAGCCATAAATACAGTTTCCACTGTCAAAGTAGTCACACTTTGTTGATCCAAACACGGCTGATCTCTCAACACAAATGATGGGCAGATTAAACAGTTCATTTCGATACTTCTCCCACACAATGTGTATTTGGATTTAACTTCCGCGTTTATTGCTCGGGCTGTATTGCAAGATCTCGAAAATCCCGTGCATGCCTGTTTGTGCACCTTAGGTCTCCGCACCGGAGCGGAGCCGTTGTAGAGCGGGTACCAGTATAATTTGAGTTCGGAAGCGAGCGGCAGTGGAGGGCGGAGGTGGAGCGGAGATAGTGGAATTTTGGGGTTACCCACCCACTACCCCATAGAGACAGTGTCCTGCCCACGGCCAAAATCACACAGATTAAATATCAGGCTTAATAAAGCAAATCATGTAAATCTCATAAATATTAGAACAAATTCAACTGAGCAGAAAACTAGAAAAATAAAATGTGGGTTGTTGAACATTAGATCCATATTTTCTAAGACTTTGTTAGTTAATGAGTTGATTTGTGATAATCAGATCTCTTTGCTCTCTCTCACAGAATCCTGGCTGCAGCAAGAGGACTATGTTAGTTTAAACGAGTCGACTTCTTCAAATTATTTAAATCATCATATTGCTCGAAGTACAGGGCGAGGAGGAGGAGTAGCAACCATTTTTCATTCGGACTTATTAATCAGTCCCTTACAGATTAATAGTTACAGTTCGTTTGAACATCTTGTTCTTAGTTTTCCTAATCCAGATTGCAAAACTGTGAAACCACTCTTGTTTGTAAGTTTATATCGTCCACCAGGCCCTTACTCTGAGTTTTTGGATCAGATCTCTGATTTTTTTATCTGATTTGGTGCTAAATATTGACAAGGTCATTGTAGTGGGGGATTTTAATATTCATGTGGACATTGAAAATGATAGCCTCAACGTAGCCTTTAGTAATATCTTAGACTCAATTGGTTTTACTCAAAGAATACATAGCTCCACCCACTCCAGCCATCATACATTAGACCTTGTGCTGACTTATGGCATTGAGTGTGAGGAAATAACGATCTTTCCACATAATCCAGTCCTCTCGGACCACTTTCTGATAACCTTTGAGTTTTTTATAACTGAGTTCTTGAGACATGAAAGTAAATATCATTATAGTCGGTCTCTATCTGACAACGCAGTTGTGTCTTTTAAATCAACTGTTCCATCTTTACTGTCCTCAGCATCTCAGAGGCATGTAGCAGAGGGCAATATCTTCAGTTCTAGCCCCTCACAAATTGATGCCTTGGTTTATCATGTTAATTCCTCTTTACGTGTGGCATTAGATGATGTTGCCTCTTTAAAAAAAGAAGGTAATTAGGGACAGGAAGTTGGCTCCCTGGTTTAACTCTCATCTACGAGCCTTAAAACAAAACTCTAGAAAATTGGAGAGAACATGGCGCTCTACGCACCATGAGGAGGCCTACCTATCCTGGAAAAATAGTCTTGTGCTTTATAAAAATATGCTTTGACAAACTAGAACTGCTTATTTCTCAGCATTAATTGAGGAGAATAAGCTTAATCCTAAATTTCTTTTCAGTACAGTTGCTAAACTTACACAGAATCATAGCTCTGAACCATCTATTCCCTTAGCCCTCAGCAGCAATGACTTCATGGGATTTTTTACAAGTAAAATTAATTCTATTAGAAACAAAATCTTTAGCATCCTCCCTAATGCGATTCTTCTTCCTCAGTAAGTGAGGCAGCATCAGAGGTGACTGTAGAGCCTCATCTGTGCTTGAACCGTTTTGATCCAGTTGAGCTTTCAGAGTTATCAAAAATATTAGCTTCATCTAAACCTTCAACTTGCATTTTAGATCCAATCCCAACCTAATTATTTAAAGATGCATTTCCTTTGGTTACTGCCCCCATTCTAGATATAATCAATCTATCCTTAGTAAATAGATATGTACCACAGGATTTTAAGGATGCTGTAATCAAACCTTCACTTAAGAAGCCTTCTCTGGATCCAGATGACCCAATGAATTATAGACCAATATCTAACCTTCCATTTTTATTCAAAGTCCTGGAGAAAATAGTGGCCATCCAAGTATGTGAGCATTTAAACACTAATGCTCTGTTTGAGGAATTTCAGTCTGGTTTTAGAGAGTATCACAGCACTGAAACTGCATTAGTGAGAGTTACAAATGATATTCTCATGGTCTCAGATAAGAATCTTGTGTCTGTTCTAGTCTTGTTAGATCTCAGTGCTGCCTTTGACACAGTTGATCACAATGTTCTTTTAGAAAGACTTGAACATGTTGTAGGGATCAAAGGAACAGCGCTAGGCTGGTTTAAATCCTACCTGTCTGACAGATTTCATTTTGTAAATGTACATGACAAATCGTCTTCATACTCCAGGGTTTCTTGTGGAGTACCACAGGGTTCAGTGCTTGGACCAATTCTTTTTACTATTTATATGCTCCCATTTGGTAAAATCATTAGACAGCATGGGATAAACTGACGATATGCTGACGAAACTCAGTTAAATTTATCCATTAACCAGGATGAACCTAATCGGTTAGGTAGATTCCCGGCTTTTCTTGAGGACATAAAACATTGGATGACTAAACTTTTTGCTTTTAAATGAAGACAAGACGGAAGTTCTCATCTTTGGACCAGAAATTCAGAAAAGGAAATTGCTTAGCCAATCGCCTGACCTTAATGGCATTACATTAATCTCCGAGAACAAAGTAAGGAACCTTGGTGTTATCTTTGACCAGGACATGGCATTCAAATCCCAGGTTAAACAGGTTTGTAGGATTTCCTTTTTCCACCTTTGGAATATTGCTAAGAGTAGAAGCATCCTTTCCAGGAGTGATGCTGAAAAACTAGTTCATGCATTTATTACATCAAGACTGGATTACTGTAATTCATTACTCTCAGGAAGTCCACAGAATGTAGTTAAAAGTCTTCAGCTTGTCCAAAATGCTGCAGCTAGAGTTCTGATGAGAATTAAAAAGAAAGATGATATCTCTCCTGTCTTAGCTTCCCTTCATTGGCTACCTGTTAAATTCAGAATAGATTTTAAGATCCTCCTTCTCACATACAAAGCTCTTAATAATCAAGCTCCATCATACATCAGTTATCTGATTGTTCCATACGTTCCTAACCGAGCACTTCGCTCTCAGACTGCAGGTCTACTGGTGGTTCCCAGAATATCTAAAATTAGGATGGGAGGCAGATCTTTTAGTTATCAGGCTCCTCTCCTGTGGAACCAGCTCCCAGCCTTAGTCCGTGAGGCAGACACTTTGTCTACTTTTAAGAATAGGCTTTAAAAAATTTTATTTGATAGGGCCTATGGTTAAAATCTGATGTTAGCCTAAATCTGGACAAGTGGGGGAGTACAGGGAGGTGGAGTGTACAGTCGGTAAAGACGACTCTCCCTTGCCCTGCCTCCAACATGCCTCCATCTAAATAGGATAGATTATCCAGAGTTAACTCTGTAGTTATGCTGCTATAGGCTTAGACTGCTGGAGGATACACTGACCACTTTTCACACTCTACTACTTTCTTCTACAATCTGCTCTTTAACTGTATTATTTCCTGCTATTTCAGCTGTTAACTTTATTTTCTCTGTAAGTGTTTTTCTCCCCAGAAGAAGCTACAACGACGTTCTGCTGAGCTGTGGTGGCCTCATGGAGGGGGCCATCGTCTAGCACACTGCTGCTAACCACTTAAACATTCTCCCTCTCCTGATAATAACTTCTTGTTTTTATTGACTTTTGATGTGCTACTACTAGTTTACCCGTTTAATTATAGATCCACTAGGATAAATACAATAAAGTTTATCTTTCACCAAATACAATATTTACTAAGAAATCACAATGTAACCATAGATACAGTGCTTGGTGTGTGTGTGTGTGTGTGTGTGTGTGAGTCGTGGAGGAAGGCTGCTTATACTGAGCCAGGATTCTCTGGAGGTTTCTTCCTGTTAAAAGGGAGTTTTCCTCTCCACTGTCGCTAAATGCTTGCTTAGTATGAGGATTGCTGTATAGTCACTGACACTAGTCAGTGACTTGATGCAATTTGCTGGGTTCCTTATATAGGAAACATTATTTCTGATTGGCTTAATGAACTGACCTGAATTGGAATGTTTATTATGTGAAGTGCCTTGAGACGACTCTTGTCGTGATTTGGCGCTATATAAATAAAATTGAATTGAATTTCTGCAGGTGGTAACGTACATAACACATGCAATATATGTTATGCTGTACAGTTTTACATTAGTACAAACATAAGTGGGTAGTAAAATGTCTGTTTTGGGGCTTTACTGTCATTACCCTGCTTTCATTTTCATTTTTATTTACATGAATTCCGAATTTTCTTTTCATAAGAAGCTTTGCTTTGAAAAATATGGCAGCAAAGAACTGCAGGATAGGATAAACCTCGCCCTCACATGAAGGATAGCCACTGTTTTCCATGCTAAAGGAGCTCATTATAGAAGAACAGAAGTTCCTTTTATTAGTATTTTAAAGAACCTGAGCAGCAGATTCAAAGACCCTTGATGTTTCTCAGTCATTTCTTTTCACAACCGTATTAGATTAGATTGCACAGTTTATTTCCTGCAATTCAAATCAATTTATATGTAGTCTTGAAAAAATACTTGTATGAAAAGGTAGTATTGTTTACAACCTTTCCAACAGACTGGACTATCTGTTTTCCTTGGATTCCTTTAATGTGACAGGTAGGATGACATATTTCAATAAACCGTCCTATTGGTTCTTTTATGTACCTCAAGGAAAACCGCCTGCTTTGCTGAGTGTGCAGAAAATTTAAATATAGTGTACTGCTTTTTTATATAATGTCTCACAAGTTGAATGTTTTGTCAGGTTGAAATTAAAGCCAGTGCATTGTGGCGTTTTCTTCCCCTGCTGCGTGCTGTGCATATGAAGCAGCTTTTGCCTGATGAATGTGGGTTATATGTGGCTGGGAGGAGGCAGTCATAGCTGGACTCAAGGTCAGTGCAGTCTCAATGTTTGCACCGGTGCTCTGCAGACACCATTCTCATGAAACAGAAAGAGAGGAGACTAAAACGAAGAAGGCAATGAGAGTACATCAATGAGTGTTTTCTATGGCAGCAAGAGGGCAAACTCTTTCACAAGACATTCAAAGCAGTGTTATACGGTTAATGCAGCTTTATCGCTACTCTTCATAGGATTCTGTGTGGGGTTGAAATGCTGTTTTAATCAGATTTTTAATTACAGTTAGCCTCACTGAAATGCAATGTTTTCATGCAATATAAATGAAAAAAGTCAGACTTCTAGATTAGCCTGTCAGTCTTTCAAGTGAACAGTTGGGCTGAAAAAGTGGATGTTCTTTTATTTTACAGATCCCCTGTGTCGCGTGAGCAGCCTGAGGAAAGTGCAGCTGAAAGTCTCATTTTATCCCATCGTTACCATTTCAACCCGTCTTCATACATGACAGCAAACATGGGTTCTCTCCATAACAGGAAATACAACGTTGCGCCAGATCAACATGTATGCACACCACACTCGGCTACGCCAGTCTGCATGGCAGAGAAGCAAAGGTCAGCAGATGAGATAACGTGCTTCACCAGGAAGTCATTACTAGACAGGAATGTTGTCACTGACACATTTTCGCCTCATCATCACATCGGTCCCTTGAGAAAATTTTGTCTTTTATTGATCCCACCGTCCTCATAAACACAAGCACATTGACTTTTTCTCTCAACTGTCAAGACTCACAGAGTCCTGGCATGTAATTAATTATCTGTGTGTACCGCACGCAGCCTGACAACAGCTGTATGTGACTGCCAGCCAAATAAACTGTTTTTGAGAAATAGGTTTATCTTAAAGCAGCACAAAAGAGTCTAATTAACACTTTAAGATGTCGCTTTCAAACTGGTTTCCGTGGTTCCGGAGCCGTAACCTTCACATTGGACAACACGCTTATAGCCATCTGCTGAGGTATTGGGGGGGGGGGGGGGGGGGGGGGGGGGCATGGTGTGTGGCAATCAGTGTAGGGCACCTTACATTTAAAAGTATTACAAATTACTTTTCCCAAAAGTAGTTGTTAGATACCACATTGTAAAAGTAATTTGTTACCTAGCAAAGTAACTGTAATCTATCTTCTATAATGCAGTTACATTCTAAAATGAACTTTTCAGATATATGCAGACATCAACAGCTATGTTGTTCCTGGTAGAAAATTATGATTAAAGATATCAACAACAACTGCATAAATAATAATTAAGTTTGAGATATCTAAAAATCTAAGGTGGCCCCATGTGGTACTCTCCCTACATGCTGAAAACACGTTTGATGGGGTGGAGTGGGACTACCTCCGAGACTCTGACGGATTTCAATTTGGGTCCAAATTTGGATAAAATTGAGAGAAAGAAAGTAAGAAAATGATCTTTTATTTAGCGACTCTCCAGATAAAAATCACAAGGCGCTTCACAAAAACAAAACGTTTAAAATATAAAAAAAAAAAGGTTAAAACGTGTTTAAAATTAGAAAAAACTTAAATTGTGATTGAAAAATGTAGGAAAAGGGAGGGAAAATGAATAGGAAAGAGGGAAATCGGTGGATACCAGGAAAGATGGAATATGTTGAGAGAGCAGAACAAGGAGAGGGTGGTGATGAAGATGTTCAGCTGCTTTTTAAAAGGAGACCATTGAGTCCACTGATCTCAGGCTCAGGGGGAGAGAGGTCCAGAGTCTGGGGGCCACAGCAGCAGATGATCTGTCACCTTTGGTCTTTAGCCTGGTGCTGCACAACCAATAGGATTTGGTCACTGGACCTCAGGGACCTGCTGGGGGTGTAGGGACTGAAGCCTGGAGCACACAGAGGACAGAAGTGCTGTGCCATGTCACACTCGCGCCGTCATTTTAGAAACAAGCCATTATAGTTACTGAGAGTGGCTACACAGGGAGCGCCGCACCATGCTCCAGAAACGCCTGTCCGCACGGAGGCGCTGAAGATAGGAGCTTGTTCTGTTTCAAGCACTGTGGCGTGGCTGTTTACCACATTGTGGAGTACTTTACAAAAGACAACACGATGCGGAACGGCTCTACAGCACAAACCCAACCTTCCAAAGATGGACGAGGAGCTTATAAATGCTTCTTCATTACAGTGTTGATAACTTTAAAGTACTACTGATCTTAAAGCCTTCTAATAAATGGAGTACATACTCATTTAGAGTCTCACAAAACACAACGGCAAGTCTGATCCCATATAAACAAAAGAATCTCTCTCTGCTTCCTGTTTTCAAGTCCCACGTGATGTTGTGACTATTGCTTTCAGCGCCTTAACGAGTTCTGTGTGACAATTTGAATTCCCAAAACCGCGGCGCTTCTGTGGCACAGCACATCTGTCTTCTGTGTGCCCGAGGCTTGAGAAGATCACCAATGTATGATGGCGCTTGTCCACAAACATTGCATAGGATCCTTACTAGAACCATACTTAAGCTCAGCAAAAAAGATTTCCCTACGCCAAGTAGGTTTGTGATCTATAAACATGGAGTACGCACAGCTGCACGCAATCTCCGCTTCATAAACAAGAAACTATCTAGAAATGTTCTCATGTGTTTTTTTAATCACATCCCGCCCTCACCACGCCCACTTTCTGCCATAAATGGTCAATGCAAAGTGCCTTGTGGATCTCGTGCTTATACATAAGCCGGCTCGTTGCAGCGCTCCACCATTAACGATGGCGACCGCAGATCAAGGAAGCGCAATTTCACCGAAGCAGAAATTGAGGTATTTGTGGGTGAGGTGGAAAAATGAAAGGAAGTGCTTTTGTAAAACAAATAGGAGAAAATCCACAGCGGAGCGTTGCTGAAGCCGTCAATGCTGAGTTTTTCAGAGAAATCAGTGGCATATATTAAAAAATGGCCGATCTGAAGGTGGAGGCAAAAAAAAAGATGTTTTGCCACCGCCAGAGAGTGTCTGCCACTGGCGGAGGCCCTAGCACCTCTGATCTCTTACCGCTTGCTGTACTCAGCAGTACTCGACCCGGCAAGCATGCATCATGCATGGCATCGTGCCCGGAGATGGAGGGAAACACGAACCGTGCAGAGGAGACTGGCAACGTTTAAGCCTTTCATTAATGCAGATCAAATCTCTGACAAAGCGCCCAACGAGGCACCCTGGGCAGCGACCGAAGATGTGGCTGCAGGGTCGGCCTGTCCCACCAGTGCGCCTCGGGCGCATGATGCACCTGGAATTGGCCAGGTGCTAACTGACGCTGTCCTGCAGGCACAGAGGGACGTGATTAGTACAGTGAATGAGGGGCGAGAAGAGCAGCACAGAATACGTGACGTCCTGACTGAAATTTCAGGAACACTTAAAGAATTAGCAAGAAAATAAAAGATGAAAATCATGCCTGCTTGTTCTGTCTGCACAAGCGGTACAAGTGAGAATGCTGCTGGAATTTATAATGTTATCCTTCTCAGCAGCAGCATTGCAGGTGCTCTCCATGTCCAAAATGTGCGTAAGCCAGATCCTTAGTCAACATTAAGTTGAGCACATTTTTCAGCTACGTTTTTATTTTTTATTTTTATTTTTTTGCAAATCCCAACACCGTTTTGTGCATAAGCAAGCTTTATAAATGAGACCCCAGAACCAGGATCTTGAAATGAACCCTGAAGGTGACTGGCAGCCAGTGAAGCTGGAGGAGAAGCGGGGTGATGTGGGTGTGTTTGGAGGACTTGGTCAGAAGCCGAGCACAGGCGTTCTGAACCACCTGTAGACGGTTCAGGGAGGTTCTGCTCAGACACGTGAAAAGAGAGTTACAGTAGTCTAAGCGTGAGGAGATGAAGGTGTGGAGAACTGTCTCAAGTTCAGAGCGGGACAGAATGGGACTCAGCTTAGCAACGTTCCTGAGATGGAAGAAGGAAGAGCGAAGGTGTGTAACAGCTGCAGCTGCAGCTTAGACATCTCATGGGACTTAAAGGATATGCAAGGGTTTTTTGGCCAGTTTTTGTATAGCGCCTTCTTAGGGTTCTACAACCCCCGAAGGCGCTTCACAACACAGTCATTCACCCATTCACACACTCATTCACACGCTGGTGGGGATGAGCTACGATATAGGCACAGCCCTGGGGGCGCACTGACAGAGTTGAGGCTACTGATCACAGATGCCACCGGTCTCTTCGCCCATCACCAGCAGGCAAGGCGGGTTAACTGTCTTGCCCAAGGACACAACAGCAACATTCTCTGGTCGGAGCCGGGATCAAACCTGCAACCTTCCGCTTACTGGACAACCCACTCTACCTCCTGAGCTACTGCTGTCCCAGTTGGATGTCATCTGCATAAAGGTGGTAGGAAACTCCTTTCAGCCGGGCGTACACTGTGCAACTTTTTCACTCGTGGCACTCAGCTTCAGCTCAAACTGTACGACTTCCTCGCAGGGCAGATCTCACGAGTCAGGCGCTCACACTGTACAGCCCGGTTCTCAGACGCGACCTGACTGCTCACGCTGTACGTCTGGTAGCAACACGTCGGACCTAAAAATGTGCTAAAAATAGCCGTTTTTACACGTCAGACTTTCTTGCCTTGCCTGCTGTCCTTCGGGAGTGCTGCAGGAGGACACACAGGGATTTATGGGGGTTGGATGAGGAAAACGAAATAAAGAAAGTAAATCTGTGTTTAGTGATCAGTTTAATTTGACACGAACACGACAAACACGCTTTCTTGACAATCTTTGTAAGTAAAAAAAATGTGTAGAAATAAAAACGAACAGCGTGTGTTATTAGGGAAATAGCAGGCGAGCGGTGTTGATGCAGGATTGCGCATGCGCTGTGAGCGGTTCTGGTACTTTTTGGGTCCCAGCTGCTCGCTGCGCCGCTTCAACAGTGCGATACCCTCACGAGGGACGAGCGAAATATTAAACACGCCAGAAGTCCGTGCGAGCTCACGATTGCTGATCGGTAGCTGGTCACGTGGTGTTAATCGCCTCTCGTAACCCCCTGTAGACTACACGACCGCTCGGCGCACAACTCGCCCCGATGTCGTGGATTCTCGCACGACTGGAAAATCGGCTCAAAAAAGTGAAAAAGTCGCACCGTGTACGCCCGGCTTTAAGGGAGCTCAGGATGTATTGAAGAGGAAGCAGATAATTGGCAGCTGTAAAATCACCAATAATGCCATTTCAGATCAGTTTGATTTGAAATGTGGAACAACACAGGGCCTCCCACTTGTTTGCAGTTACTATAGAGCCTTTGGCTGTTGCTATAAGGCAGAACCTAGATATCTGTGGCATCTCGCGTCTGGGATCTACTCAGAAAATCTCTCTGCATGCCGTTGATACTTTTTTATATTTTTCAGATCCTATTTCTGGCATCCCCAAGCTGTTATTCTCAGGTTATAAGGTTAACATTCAGAAGAAGGAAATTATGCCTGTAACTCTTTTGGAGGGACAACTCACTGGTTTCATTTAAAATAAGCCCAGAAATGTTTTGACGTTTAGGTATTTGGACTACATGTAAATTTAAGGATCTATTGTGACTAAATATAATCTGTTATTGGATAATCTCAGATGAGATGTTTCCTGAATAGAATCCTTGCCCCTGCCTCTGGAAGAGAGGATACACACAGTTTAAATGGCTGTACTCTCCAAGTTCCTGGATCTGTTCTAATGTCTCCCAATGTTTCGTTTCAAATCGTTTTTGGAGAGTCTGTTTTCAGCTTTTATTCGGCACAATACGTGCCCAAGAAGCAGTGAAAAGGTGTTGCAATTACCCCCTTGACATAGGAGGCATGGTGTTTCCCAATTGTATGTTATTTAACTGGGTTTCTAATATTAAGGCAATGTTGTTCTGACTGAGGGAATGTACTGAGTGGCTGTGGAGAGCTTTGTTTGTTGCTAGCTATCCTATAGCTACGCTGTGCTCTCAACGTTTTAGCCAGGGAAACACAGTTGAGCGACTCTAAAGTAAAGCATGCAACTCAAAGAGCTGTGTTGTTTCAGTGGTCTCCCTCAGAGAGATCCGCAGGCAGCCAGAACAACTACGGCCTCACATGAGGGCCGGATGATTGCATCGCTCCGCTGCCCCAGGAGACTGGAGAAGCTGGGTGGCTGTGTAGCTCCCCAGTTCCACCCCTAGAACTTTGCTAAGATTAGAAGCATCCTTTCCAGTGTGTGTGTGTGTGTGTGTGTGTGTGTGTGTGTGTGTGTGTGTGTGTGTGTGTGTGTGTGTGTGTGTGTGTGTGTGTTATAACAAATACAGGCTATTTGCCATTTAATTCTGTAAAACTTAATCATGAATTATTATAATTAGTAGTAGTAGTAGTAGTAGTAGTAACTTTTCAAAGTGATTTGGTAAGAACTTCTAGATTTTGTATTTTATTTCTTTTTGTATTAATTGGATCTGTCCAGGGCAGCTGTGGCTCGTGAATGGGTGGATGACTTGGGGGGGGGTTGCAGAACCCTGAGAATGTGCTATACATGTTTAGGCCATTTACCATCTACGTCATACCGTCGCCTAACATTCATGCACTCATCCACCTTGACTCACGACGGGAAAGGCTGTTATTGGTTTAGAGTCCAGGAAACAGCAGAAAACGTTTTGGCTAGTAGAATGGTAAATGCTCTGTATTTGATATAGCGCCTTCTAGAGTCCTGGAACCCCCCAAGGCGCTTTACAACACAGTCATTCACCCATTCACACACACATTCACACACTGGTGGGGATGAGCTACGATGTAGCCACAGCTGCCCTGGGGCGCACTGACAGAGGCGAGGCTGCCGAGCACTGGCGCCACCGGTCCCACGACCACCACCAGCAGGCAACGTGGGTTAAGTGTCTTGCCCAAGGACACAACGACAGCAACAGACTGAGCGGGACTCGAACCTGCAACCTTCCGATTACGGGGCGAGCTCTTAACTCCTGTGCCACCGTCGCATCTAAAATCCGTTAGCATTAGCAACTCCACCAAACAGCAGAATTCCTTCAGGATTGTGTTTTTCATAAACGTTGGAGAGCAAACTGAGTCAGTGGTGGAGTCGCATCGCTGTTAGCCAATCACAGGAGAGATGTCCAAATCTTGTTGCTATTTTCTCCTCCAGTTGACTTGTACTCTTTGAAATAGGCACATCTGAGTGTGGAAATGTGAACAATTTTATGTTTCAGTATTTCTTTAGGGGAGATGTTCTAATGTGAACCTTGGGCTAGTTGGAAACAAATTGTGTGTTTTTGTAATCACAGTCTGATTAAATGTCCAGCGTGACGAGTCTCGTGTAAACGTGTTAGAATCAAAAAGCATCCATACACCAGGAGATGTGCAGTAGGTGCATATAAAGTATGTGAAGTACAGCAGCTTAAGACTGGAGTTGTACGTTCTCATTTTCCAGCTCTGCCTCTAAATTATCCAAAATTATAGATGTAGTCGGAGCAAAGCAGGAGAGATAGCTCATGAGTAATTCACCCGGAGTGCAATATAGTCCTGAGTCAATAATGACCCAAGATATGCATGTGAAGATCCGATTTTCTCCCGGTAAAATTGAGTTATGCTGTTTTAGAAGAGTAGACTACTTATGCAGATGGGCTATTCAAAGGTTTGTGCAGTACTTTGCTTTTTTTTCTAAAATTTCCCTTTGGGCAAAAATAAATTCCAGTGGATCCTTGTAGCCACTTTAAAAGCAGTAATTCAGGCCATCTGTTATTTTAATAAGGGCATTTAGAAATAACATAAGAATGTCATGCATTTAATAAAATGACGGGCTCTTTGGAAGTTAAAAGTTGTATCATTACAACAGGATTGTTTTTTCTTCTTTGTTGAGGCTTTATTACTGAAGAATTATTTTAGAGGAACATAACTTTGTGATACAACCTCAGAAAAGAAGTGATGTAACTTTTATTATGCCGAATTTGATTATTCGTTCAAAGTTAATCAATCCTGGCCTTGACCTTTAACATTTTTACTATGATGAACTAACATAGTATTTATTAATGCAGATTGTAAAGCTATTTATTTTATTATCACCTGTTATATTTTATTTTATCCATCCGTCCATCATTCCAGTTTCTGCCGGTCACAGGGGCAGCCACATAAGCAGGGAGGCCCAGACTTCCCTCTCCCCAGCCACTTAGGCCAGCTTCTCCGGGGGAATCCTGAGGCATTTCCTGGCCAGCCGAGAGATTTAGTCCCTCCAGCATATCCCGAGGAAACCTCACCAGGGAGGCATTCTAGCTAGATACCTGAGCCATCTCAACTGGCCTCTCTTGATGTGAAAGAGCAGCGGGTCTACTCTGAGCCCCTCCCAGATGGCCAAGCTTCTCACCCTATCCCTAAGGGAGATGACTGTATTTTAGTTAGTTCACCATGTAGTTTATCTTTATTACATTTGGTTTGCAATCAACATTTCAAATTAAACCTTAATAATTTGAATCAAAGTTTTACCTGGAGTTTAAAGTTTTTGTTACAGTTGTCATGTTCTGCGTCCTCCTCATGTGTCTCCTATCACTCCTTGTTAGTCCCTACTTGATTTTATATTAGTTCTCCTCATCCCTCTAGTTATTAGTTGTTTATATTTGCCCTCAGTCTCTAAGTTTAGTTATCCGTGTTTTATAGGTTAAGGTTTTTCTGCCCTCCTACTTGTTTCTTTCCCCCATTTAGATTATTGTATGCACCTGCCTTCCCTCCAGCTCTCACGACTCACACCTGTCACCTGTTTCCCTCTGTGTATATAACCCTGTCTGTCTTTCAGTCTCGTTGGTTCATTGCAATTGTCAGCGTGTTCTGTCTTCCTCTAGTTACCCTAGTTCCTGCTCATGAGTAGGGTTGTCACGATACTAAAATTTCAAACTGGATTCGATACTTGAAAAAACTCGATACTCGATTTCGATACTATTTAAAAACACCAATTTATTGAACAAGTTTATTCAAAAAATAACATTCCTCAATTTAGATTGCAAAAATTAAATGTTAAGAATTAAGTGTGTAAAGTGCTTAAACCTTTCAAGTATCAGCATTTTTTAAAACGTGCATACAAAAACTGGCGAAAGTTAACACTTTAAATCATGAATTGTCTCACTATATATACACTATTTGCAGAGTGATGTTTTGCTGCTTAAACTCTGTTTAAGTTGCATTTTTGTCATAAGCTGTAATGCCATTTGTTTAGTTCTGTACTTTTGAACAACTCTGTTGGTCAATAAAGGGAGAAAACGAATTTCTCCACAGTAGGACAAAGGTACATCTACCGGTAATCTTAATAAAAACAGATTGGCGCACGGCAGTGACGTCATTAAAAGCGCCAGTTAATTAGCCGCGGCTAGTCTGTTCACGCCTAGAAATCCCAGACCCGCTCCAAACGAACAGGGGAATCACGTTAATGATTCCTAACAAAACCTTTCGACATGAAGATGTTTTGGTGCAGATAATGTCTTATTTCGAGGCTGCAACATGGGTGCCCGTCCGCACCCGTTGTATGGATATACGCTGACGGCGATTCGCCGATGGATCTAAATACCCCGGGGAATCTGAGTAGCACCAAAGTTGTCAGCGTGAGTAAACAAACGTACTGCATGCTAGAAATTAAGTCCAGGTTGCAATAAACGGGAGTTTCCTTTAAGCACATAAGCGTGAATATACAACTACGTGTCGGACTTGGTATGCTAATTAAGTTGGGCTGTGACGCGCCTCCCAAATTCTCTGTTTATGTTTTTGTTTATTTATTTGGCAGACAAAACTTGGATCGGAGACAACTCGTATGGGAAATTGTAATGTAGCCATGCGGCGTCTTCTTCTTCTGTTTGTCTGGGAGGCGGAGGCTGCTTTACGGCATCTGGCTGTCGTGCGTTCGGTGTACTTGAAGAAGGCTGTGTATAATAGTCCATGATATCGATACCACAGGGATGGAATATCTAATTTAGATACCACTTTTAGTATCAACTTATATCTAGGTATCGATTTTTTTGACAACACTAGTCAAGAGTGAGCTTCTCCTTGTTTGTTCGTTCAGCGTGTTTGATATTAAGTCGGGTTTGTTTTTGTGCCTCTGGACTTTGGCGCATCCGACTTTAAAATAAAGGAAGTATTCTCTTAAACCTCTCCTGCCTTGAGTCGCTCTGGGGATTCTGCATCTTGGGTCCTAACCTCCTGCTCTCACCGTGACAACAGTGTCCTGGCCAAGATGGACAGCAGCAAGAGTGGCATGCCGTCTGTGGCATGCCACTCTTGAAGCTGAACAATCGCTCTGCTTACTTGTTGGTCGAAAATCCGACCCGGAGTCCTATCCACCTGCTGGCAGGGAAGCCCTTGGGCGTGCTGATAAGATAGCTCCTTCCATGACTTCGATCTCTCAGTTCCGGTGATCGGACAACTTCCCTTGTTCATGAACGACAGACCGATTGGGGCAGACACATTTAGTACTTTCCCCTCACAAATGATTACCATTTAGCGGCATGAAGCCCTTCCTGAGGAACCCATTTGCAGGGCAACCTTAGATACTGACAGCAGCCAGTGCCTAATGGTTTTTGCAATAAATACTCAGCCATCCGGGTCACCGGTTGAAAGCCCGGACCCCCAGAGACCCTCCTCCTCTGAACCTTATGCCGGCTTTGAGGCCGAAATCAGCCAGCAGCTTGACAAAGCGGATGCGCTGGAATCAGAGGAGCAGAGAGCAGAGCTTGGAAGCCAGTTCTATCAGTTTCAGTCCGTCTTATCCAGGGACTCCCTGGACTGTGGACTCACAGAACTGCACACGGTTTGCATTCCAACGAACCTGAATGCCCCTCCTACCTTTGTACGCCAGTACAAGATTCTCCTTGCTGCTTATGAGTCCATGCAGGTGATTTTCGATCAGCTGAAGGAGAAAAAAATCAGAGAGTGTAACTCCACTTTCAACTCTCCTATCTGGCCGGTTCTGAAACCGACCGGGAAATGGCGTGTCACCATAGACTATCGTGCACTGAACAAACAGGTACCTCTCTCAAGGTGGCCTATGATCCATTTAGATCAGGAGCTAGCCAGTGTCAGAGATGCTTGTTTCTTCTCTACGGTTGACGTAGCCAACGGTTTCTGGACCATGAAGGTTGAGCCGGCGGACCAGTATTAACTGGCTTTCATCTTTGGAAATCGCCAATATACTTGGAACCGCTGCCCCTTTGGCTACTCTAACTCACCTGCTGAGTTCAACATTTTCATCCACAAAGCCATGTCAGATGCTGCTTCCAGAGGGAACCTCATATATGTCGACGACATCTTGATGAGGAGTCGAACCTTCGAGGAGCAGCTGGCCGAGCTCCGCCATGTGCTGCAGCAACTCGCTGACACCGGAGCTAAATGGACACTTCTCAAAGGACAGTGGTGTAGAACCATAGTGGAGTATGTTGGACTGCTGGTGGGCCCTAATGGAGTCGAGCCCCAAGCGGGACGCATTAGGGCCATTCAGGACATCAAAGCCCCAGCTAATCTGACTGAACTCAGAAGCTTCCTCGGAGTCATTAACTAGTCCAGGTAGTTCATTGAGAAGTACGTTGAAATAGCGAGGCCCCTCACTGAGCTGCTTCAGAACGACACACCGTTCGTGTGGGACAGACCCCAAGAACTCTTCCAGTTCCTAAAACAGAAGATGGCGTCCGCACCCTGTCTGGCTTACCCAGACAAGGATAAATAGTTCTACATAGAGGCTACTTTCTCCTCTCACTGCCTGAGTGCTGCCTTGAAGCAGAGGCACGATCAGGACATGAGAGTCGTGGCATACGCCAGCAAGCCTCTGAGCAAGGTGGAACTCCAGTTCTCAGACTGCGAGAGAGCTCTCCTCTCTACAGTCTGGACAGTCAAACACTTTCGTAGTTACATCGGAGGACAGAAAGTGATCATTGAAACATGTCATCAGCCCGTCACCTTCCTAAATAGCTAGCGACTGCGTGAAGGAAGAGTGTCAAACAGCCGCATTGCGACGTGGTTGATGGTGCTCCAAGGATTCGACATTGAGGTCAAGTATGGTCAGAACACCAAGCTAGCGCTAGGACAAGGGCTAGCAGGCTGCCAGCACTGTGACTCTGGCTTCGTCATGGGGCCCCTGGATGCACCTGCCACAGTCTACCCAACTGCATCTAATCATTGCTACTCTAATGAGAATGTTTGCCAAGGGCTTCCGAAAGTCTACACTGACGGATGTGCCTACCTTCACGAAGGCCAGCTCCGTGCTGAGGTTGGAGTCGTTTGGGTGGATTGTGAAACTAAGCAACCAAATCACTACCGGTTGGGCCAAAAGTCTAGTCAGTACGCCAAAATCGCTGCAGTGTTTTTTTTTTTTTTTTTTTTTTTTTTAACGTGTCCTGTCTGGCTGTGAAGCAAGCAGAATTGATGTCTGAATGCTGGTAACAAGCCTTACAGTTTTACTCTCAGGTGGAGCATCAGAGCATCTGCTTTTAATGTCTCAGGTGGAGCATCAAAGAGTCTGCTTTTAATGTCGCACCTGATATTTAAAACTTTATTGTTATTGTTTTTGAATGCTTTGTAATTTCGACCAGACACGGAGACAGAGGTGAAAGAGAAAGGAAAAGAGAAAAGGTGGGGAGAGAGGGGGTTAGGTGGGGGGGGGGGATTCAACAAAAATAAACAATAATGAACAAGAGTCTGCTTCTAGACCTGCAAAATGAGACGAGAAAAAAGCAAAACATAACAAAAAAATGGGACACAACACCAATATAACAAAATCAAGCTATCACTGCGTCAACTTGATGAAGAAATATATAATCAATCATTGTTTAACTAAACAGTCACACGATAATATACCACAGTGCATTGAGTGCCCACCATAGTCTTAAGACATGTGTTGAACGTGCCCAAGCCCATACTTATGAGAGCACCATGTGAGCACCTGTGTGTGTACACGCGCTTGTTTATGTAAGGTTTATCTATAGGAGCGTCCAATAGAGAGTGTGAGGGACCACAGATCTGCCCCCCAAAGACGCGTAGGAGACGGGGGGGAGCTCCAAGTCCCAGAGATCCAGGCGCTGCCCCAGAACACAGGAACCCCAAGGAGCCCGCAACCAGAAAGGCCCCCGCCCCCCTCGAGAGGCACAGAGGATCGCCCCGGGGGGCCACAACCAGCAGCCGGCAGAGCCCCGGGAGATATCAGCGGCAAGTCCTCAGGCCTGCCCGCAGCCTCCCACCCCCTAGCCGGCCGAGTCCGGGACCCAGCGACCCGGGACCCAGGGGCGACCACCCCCGCCGGGGACCCAGCAGAGCCCAGGGACCCAGACCCCCCCAGGCCGCCACCGGGATTGATCAGGCAGATGCCAAAAATCTTAAACTCCCTGACCCGGGAGCCACGAACACTCAGGCAGACCAAGGCATCACACCCCCACCAGGTGTGACAGGGGGGAGGGGAGACGAAGATCTATATCATCAAAGGAGGTCCCAGGAGAAGGGAGGAGTCAAAGGCCCCACCTGACATATACAGTCATACACAAACACAGTCACACACTCCCTCCCTCATGCTCACACATGCACATACAACCAAAGACTTACAAAAATACACGCCGGACACCCATTCATGCTCCCCATACACACCCTATTCACTCTGGTCCCGGTAATGCTGCACATGGGGTACAACCACCACCGGTTACCAGAGTTTGACCCTTTCTGCTGGGGTGCTGATGAGCAGGCTCCCCCGCCCACCGCCGAGCACAGCAACCCACCACCCCAGACCCCAACCAGACGGCCAGATCTCCCTCCTAGTTTACAGCCCCAGGCAGCCAAGCAACAACAGAGGTGTGCTAAGACCCCCTGGTCTCCCTCCACCTGCTCCAACATAGTGTTGTGTGTTAATGAGGTGTATTCTATTGCTGTGGTGAGCGGGCAGTGCGGGCATTTTCTGGCCTATGCCAGCTGATGCCACTGCACCACCCTACTTGCACCCACAGCCCTTGGTGTCTAAATGCAGTTTAAAATTCGAAGTGGGCACCGGCACTCGGGAGGAGGCTGAGAACTCCCCCTGCCAAGTGCCGTTGAATGTGCTCACTCCCAAGGCCCTAAGTGTATGTTTGCGTGGAATGTCGTCGGTGGAAGTGCATAAGGTGCAAATAAAATTGGGGGGCAGGAAGCCACAGGAATGCGGAAATGGGGTCCATACCCGCACTCCTCGACTTGTCCACCCCCCAAGGTCCTATGTGCATGTTTGTGTGATGATGTGAGGGAGCAGGAGGAGAGAAATAAACGGGGATGGGGAGGAATGGCTGGTAGGGCTTAGCCCTCCAGGGAGCCAGCTCCCCCACTGACCCCAATAGGCACCTCCGTTGTCATACCGCCGCCCAGGGCATGGAGACCCCAGCCCATCCTGCCAGGGCCCAAAGCAGCAGCATCACAGAGCCCCACAGAGCCCGAGGGAGCCGACCCAGCCCCACCCCAGCAGAATATCTATGCCCATCCCTGCATTTGCACAACTTCCAGAATATATAAGACATAAGACATCCAGGTAAGGTTGGGTCCTCCCCCTCCTGGACCTCCCCCTCCCCTGTGATGGGACAACAGAGGAGCCAGGGCCTGCCCTACGCCCCCGAACCCGGGCCAGGTACTTCTGCGTATTCCTGCCTTCTTCCCGGCAGCGTACATGTAGGGACCCGACCCCCAAGGCCCAGCCCAGATCCCCACACGGGGCCGGCCACCCCAACACCCCGAGCCCCCAGGCCCCCACCCAGACCCACCCAGGGGCAATGCAGCCGCCAGGCAGTAACCCATGGCCGCCGCCAAGACCTCCAAGGGGCCCCACTCACAACCGCCAGCAGTACACCCCCCGAGGCAACCCAAGCACCTCCAGAGGGGGGGAACAGCCCCCCAGTGCCAGACATCCCCAGTGAACCCATCCCCAGGGAACATCCAGATACTCCAAACTCAGACCCTCCACCCCCCCACCCACATCATCCCGCAGGACATCATCAACGGCCCCCCATCACCGCTATGTGATGGAACCGATCAAAGGAGCCCAGAGAGATTTATTTGAAGTGGAAGCAGAGGCTAAATCAAGTGCAATATGATCTAACAAAAGATTTCTATACTGGTTAATGCAGAGATTTTCTCTATTTTTCCAATTCAAGAGGATAGTTTTCTTAGCGATGCATATGGCAGTCAGAGCCACGTGAACCAAAGATTTTTCAATCGGGACATCATCCAGGTTTCCCAGTAAACAAAGAGAGGGGGTGATTGGGATATGACATTTCAGAGACTTTGACAGGTCTTCACATACTCTACCCCAAAATTCCTGGACAGGTGGACAGGACCACAGTGCATGAACGTAATTGTCAGGGATGTTGTTTGTGCAGTGTGTACAGATGTCAGACGACACAAACCCCATCTTGAACATCCGATGACCTGTATAGTGTACTCTGTGTAGAACTTTGTACTGAATTAATTGTAAATTGGGGTGTCTGATCATTTTAAAAGTTTTTAAACAAGTTTGGGACCAGAAGTTCTGGTCAAAGCTGACTGATAGATCCACCTCCCATTTTTCAATAGGGATTGCTATTCTATCGTCTATTTTGGACAGTGTCTTATATACTTTAGACAGTAGTTTAGGGGGTTTGAGATTGCAGAAGTCTAAAACCCTTGGCGGGGTTTGTAATTCTATTTTATTGAGCTTAAATTTTTGTTTGACTACAGATTTGATTTGGTGGTATTCTAAAAAGCTATTCTTTTCTATTCCAAATTGGGAGACTATTCTATTAAATGGGATGAAGTCCAATCCTTCATATATGTGTTCCAGGTATAGGATTCCTTTATTTTTCCAGTCCAGAAGGTTCATCATTTTATTATTTTGCAAAATATCAGGATTATTCCAGATAGGTGTGCGTCTGCATGGTACTAGTGAAGACTCTGTCATTTTAAGATACTCCCACCATGCTGTCAGAGAAGTGCTGATACTAATACTTTTGAAGCCTTCATGTTTTCTTACGCTTGAGCTAATAAATGGTAAGTCTGAAAGCTCTATCGTATTGCAAATTGTCTGTTCTATGTCTAACCAGGACACATCTAGTGGGTTATCTTGCAACCATCTTGGTATATATTGCAGCCTGTTGGCTAAAAAATAATAATAAAAGTTGGGTAGATCCAGTCCTCCTCTGTCTTTGCTCTTCTGAAGCGTTTTTAAGCTAATTCGTGGAGGTTTATCCTGCCAGAGGAATTTGGTAATTGAGGAGTCCAGAGATCTAAACCAGTCAGCTGGTGGTTTGTTTGGGATCATTGAAAATAAGTAATTTATTCTGGGTAAGACCATCATTTTAATTGTAGCAACTCTTCCCATCAGTGATATTGGTAAGGATTTCCATCTAGCAAGATCATCCTCCACTTTCTTTAAAAGTGGGATGTAGTTTAATTTGGTTAGATCTGCTAACTTGGGAGAGACATTAATTCCCAGGTATGTGATATTACCTGACTCCAGTTGAGTATTAAGTAAATTGACAAAAGAGAAATTAATTGGTAGAACTGTTGATTTTAACCAGTTTATAGAGTAATCTGAAACTTTTGAAAAAGAGTTTATCAGTTCTATTGAATGAGACAGAGACGATTGAGAATTCTGGAGGAAGAGTAAAACATCATCTGCATAAAGACTGATCTTATGTTCTATTTTATTACACTTTATCCCTTTAATACCTGTTGTTTGCCTAATTGCTGCTGCTAGCGGTTCGATAAAGATAGCAAACAGTGAGGGGGAGAGTGGGCATCCCTGCCTGGTCCCCCTCTGAAGACAGAAGCTAGCTGATATTTGGTCGTTCGTCCTAACACGTGCAATTGGCGAACTGTATAATGTTTGTAGCCAGTTTATGAAGAAGTTCCCAAAACCAAATTTATGTAAAGTTGCAAATAAGAACTTCCAGTTAACTCTATCAAAAGCCTTTTCTGCATCTAGAGATAATATACTAGTTTCTATGTTTCTACTGTAAGAGAAATCTATCAAATTAAGTAATCTACGCGAATTAGTGGACGACTGTCTACCCTTTATGAAACCAGTTTGGTCAGGGTGTATTAAGAAGGGGGTTACCTTCTCTAATCTTTTTGCCAGGGCTTTACAAATTATTTTGAGATCAACATTAATAAGAGAAATTGGGCGATAGCTGGTTGGAAATGCTGGGTCTTTGCCTGGTTTTAACAAGAGACTAATATTGGCTGAGTTCATGTTTGGCTGTAATCTGCCGCTCTCTTCGATTTCCCTCACCATTCTGAAAAATGTTGGAGCCAAAATGGTCCAGAATTCTTTGTAGAACTCTGCTGGGAACCCGTCTGGACCTGGAGCTTTCCCATTAGTCATGGATTTAAGGGCTTCCTGGAGCTCCGCTGATGTTAGTGGAGAGTCCAGAACTGTAACTTGGCTGTCTGATAATTTAGGAAGTGTTATCCTATCAAGGAACTCATCGATCTCGTCATCTGATGGGTTTATCTGTGGTGAGTACAAAGTTTGGTAAAAGTCTCTGAAAGTGTTGTTTATTCTTTCAGGGTCATTAACTATATTCCCAGTTGAGTCTTTAACAGCAGATATGGTAGTTTTCTCTTTATTAATTTTTAATTGGCTGGCCAGAAATTTACCGGATTTATTACTATGTTCAAAGTTTTCTATTCGTAGTCTTTGTGCTAAAAATTGTGTTTTTTTGTCAATAATTCCATGAAGTTCTAATTTAGCTTTACGTAATTTGCTCAGTAACTCTTCTTCTGTGGATGTCTCTAAAGACTTAATGATTTCTTCTAACTCCTGGATACGTTTATTTTCTGTTTTTTTCTTATGTGATGAGAAAGAGATTATTTTACCTCTCATCACTGCCTTTCCTGCCTCCCAGAGAATAGATGCTGATGTTCCAGGCAGGTCATTATGTTCTAAATATAAAGCCCACTCCTTTTTAAAAAATTCTATAAAACCTTCATCTTTAAGCAGTGATGTATTAAACCTCCAGTTTTTGCTTGGTGGGATTGCTTTCTTGTTTACTAGAGTTAAAGAAACCGGAGCATGGTCGCTGACAACAATAGGGTGTATCTCAGTGTCCGAAATGTCAGCCAGCAATGAGCTGCTGACTAGAAAATAATCCAAACGTGAGTGAGAGTGATGGACGTGTGAGAAAAAAGTATACTCTCTACGGTTAGGATGAAGAGATCGCCATGCATCACAAAGCCCATAATCACTCATGTACTGTTTAACTATATAAGTGGATTGCCAATTGCGCCGAGTCCCAGCTGTACTGAGCCTGTCTAAGGAATGCATCCAAAAATTAAAATCACCTCCAAGTATAAGTGGACAGTCCAAGTGTTCGGAGAGTACAGAGAAAAAATTATGAAAGAATGGAGGGTCATCAATATTTGGACAGTATATGCTCACAATACATAAGCGTTGGTTCTGTATAGTTATTTTTAACATTATAAATCTACCTTCTGGATCAGAAACTGTGTCCAGTACTGTGAAATTGATGTTTTTGTGTATTAAAATAGCTACCCCTCTTTGCCTAGAGTTATAGCAGGCAGAGAACATGCTGGGAAACTCAGGTGTTTTAAGTTCATCTGCCGATGTGGCAGATCTATGAGTCTCCTGTAATAATATTACGTCTGCTTGCATTCTTTTTAACTGATCAAAAATCTTTAATCTTTTATCTCTTGAGCCAGTTCCATGTACGTTCCATGAGACAAATCTTAGTGCACCCATAGATGTGTGTGTGAGTAGCTAAAATATGACGCCTTCATGTGAATAAGATGTAATAAGTATCTAAATGTATAAAATAGTATGTTAATAAATAACAGAAAAGTAAATAATAATAAGGATTCAACAGTGTTTGTGGTTGTATTATTTGACGCATAAATTATGATATTGTGTTGTGACTTAAATATATCCATGTGTGTGTGTGTGTGTGTGTGTGTGTGTGTGTGTGTGTGTGTGTGTGTGTGTGTGTGTGTGTGTGTGCGTGTTCCTGTGTGTGTGTGTGTGGGTCTGTGTGTGCATGTGTGTGTCTGTGTGTGTGCGTGCGTGTGCGTGTGTGTGTGTGTGTGGAGTCTGACGCAGTGTTGGAAAGTTGTGTGGTTGTGCCATACAGGTGTAAAGAAGCAGATAAAAAGAGGAAAGGAAAATACAGAAACAGGTTAAAAAAGAAGAAAGAACTAAAAAGAAAAGGTGATGGGGTGTGAGGTGATGATGAACAGGTGAACTCATCATCTAAAACACGGATCTAGCAGCTGTTTATTACTGACGTGCTCAAACCCAGTGAATCTGATAAGAAAAATAAAGGTCTGACCTGATGTTGGGCTAATACAGCCAGTCTGTCACTCCTCGCTCCTTGTAAAGTTTATTATCCACATAAAGCTTATCCACTGAGATGACAGCTCTCTTCCCATCTTGGATAAACTTTTTACGCAGCGGAAAGAGAACTCTGCGCCGATCCAGGATTTCCTTAGGAAACTGGTCATTAACGCTGAAGTCTTTGCCTTTGAGCTCTCTTCCGTGACTTTTAACCAGATCCTTCTGCTTAAAATGTTCAAATTTAGCCACGATGGGACGAGGTCGTCTGCTGTCCCCTCTTTTAGCTCCAAGGCGATGTACTCGGTCGAAGGTGATGTTTTTTACCGTTTCTTCGGGTATCTTCATTTGGGTCTGGAGAAAGTGTTTAACAGTGCGTTCGCAGTCCTCGGCCCCTCCCACCTCCTCCGACAGACCTGCAAACACCAAATTATCCCTCATGCTACGGGCCTGAAGGTCCAAAACCGTCTCCTTCAGAGTTTTGTTGTCCTGGGTGATCCGCGTCATTCCCTCCTCCAGGGAAGAAACGGACTCCCGCAGAGACGCGTTCTCAGCAGCGAGCCGCTCCACCTGCTCCTGGCTGAATTCCAGGGACTGGCGGAGGTTCTGAAACTCCTGGTGCAGAACCTCAAGCAGATGAAGACGCCCCTCAAATCCCAGAAGCCGTTTATCTATGGATTCTAATAATTCCAATATGTCCTTCCGGGGAGATGAGGCCTCAGGCGAGTCCTGAGGGCGGCTCCGCTTCGTCCCAGGTGTTTCAGGTTCACCTGCTGATTTCTTCGGACCCATAACAAATAACTCGAAAACTCCGTCAATAAAGTTCTGTAAACTTTCTAAATTTTCTTGACTTACCTCCAGATTGAGCGAGTTATACTTACCAGATTATTTTTTTGCGTTGTCAGTTTTTAAATTAGGCAAAAATGCATCTGAATTGTTTGTGAATGTTTGCTAACGAGCTGCCATCAGCTTCAAACGCTGCTGTGTCCGGTAATCGGCCGTCAGCGCATGCGTGAACGTTTCTCCAAAAATCGCTGCAGTGTTGATAACCCTCCAGCAGGCGGCAGCCTTGGACATCACTCTAATCGTTCTTTGCTCAGATTCAAATTACGCTAGACACAGCTTCATTTCTCACTTCCCCATTTGGAAGGAGAACCACATGAAAAACGTCAGGAACAAAGACGTGAAACACTCGGAGTTATTCCTAGCGTGTGATCTGCTTACCACCGAGAAAGGAATAATGGTCTACTGGAAAAAGGTCAAAGGTCACTCCAGGACCCTAGGTCCGGATAAAGATGGTAATGACGAAGCTGACTGCCTTGCTAAGCTCGGTGCTGACCAGGGAACATGCTGGAAATTCAAAGACGAGTGGCTTCCACCCAAGGCCGTCCCCGAGGTCTGTGCGATTACTCGTCGCCATGCTAAACAGGCAGACGAACCTCAGGAAGTTGGGGAACCCTTGTTTCTAGGCAGAAAACCACAGGACGTGGACCTAGTCACCATGCAGGAACAAGATCCTGACCTGAAGCTCATCCGCGAGCTTCTCCACAAGGGTCTGATGCCTGAACAACCATCACCACCAACTGGTGAAAGCCAATATTTGGTAAACCTGCGTCGTCAGCTCACGCACCTGAAACTACAAAACGGTTTGTTAGTTTACATGCGCGATGACCACAGCACGCCGCGCTGGGTCGTTCCAATCGACCACAGGGGAACAATGCTTGCCTACGCCCACCAGACTCCGGTTGGAGGTCACCATGGAGCAAAAGCTACCCTCGCGTCACTGCCAGAAGTAGCATATTGGCTGTCGATGTCCAAGGATGTACACAGCTATATCCAGGCTGCCTCATCTGTGCCCAGTTTCAACCCTCCCAGCCGCTCGCTAGAGCACCACTGCAACGCAGGGGAATAACCTTCCCTTGGTCCCACCTGCAGATCGACTGGGTTGGACCGGTTCCCAAATCGGCAAGAGGAAACAAATATATGCTAACTATAACTTGCAGTTTCACAAAGTGGGTGGAGTGCCTTCCAGCGCCAAACGACACAGCCGTCACAACCCTGTACTGCTGATTAACCACGTTTTCAGTCGATGGGGACTTCCACTCTGCATTGACTCTGACTGGGGAACCCATTTCACATCCAGTGTAATGACGTCCCTGTTTTAACTTCTGGGAGTGGAAGTTAAATTCCACCTCCCCTATCGCCCACAGTCATCCGGACAGGTCGAACGGATGAACCGCTCGGTCATCTCCATTCTCAAAAAGTACATCTGCACCACCGGGAAGGACTGGGACGTTAAGCTCCCTGTGGTCCTGATGGCCATACAGTCCACTCCACAGCGATCCACGGGGGTTAGGCCCTTTGAGATGATGACCGGCAGACTGATGACCCTATCACTGCACCTCCTGTATCACCCAGAAGATGTCAGTGTTGCCACTGCCTATACCACTCATCAGTATGTGGCAGACTTAAAAACACACCTTAGAGCTACGTTTGCACACGCTCAGAAGAAACTGGAGACCAACGTAGAAGGCGCTAAAGCCTATTACGACCAAAAGACAACCGACCGTGAATACGAAGTGGGTGACAAAGTATTCTACTTCCGGTTCGCCCAACCGGCAGGCAAAGCTAAGAAGCTTCTGCCCTGCTGGGCGGGACCATTTGAAATCGTGGTGAAACTCTCTCCAGTTGCATACAGGTTACGCATCACCAAAGCAAGACAGGAGCCTGTCTACAAATGGGTGCATGCGAACCAAATCAAACCCTACGTCAAACCATCCCCGCGGGTACAGAGACCAGACTCCCTGCAGGAGGTAGACGTAGCCTCCACATAGTTCTACACATGGAAATGGAAAGGGGGGGGGGGGGGGGAGTGCACGTCTAACCCACTAACATGTACTAACCGACAAAGAACAAGGCCCCCCGCCGTCCTTTCACTAACCACGTATCTCTCAATTACAGGATGGAGTTCCTCTAGATCTTCTGCATTCTCTTTGGATCGACGGCAGCACCTCCATCAGCTATCATTCAACCGGGACTACCAACCAAGATGGTCCTCCAGGACAACCCCGGATTGTTGATCACACACTGCCGCATTCATACACAACGTATCGTTGTTCGTTTGGACCCGTGGGATGTCTATCACAAGCACGTGATACCGGTCCCCCCTCCTCACAAATCCATTATTGGTACCATTCAACATGCCAAGCGCACCACTACTTACATGTTGGCACAACTTCAAAAATTCATAGTCACCGAGGATGACCTCAACGGAAATATAACATCCCAAAAAGGTTTCTGGGTGGACTCATCGCTGCAGTGTCCATGGTGGGATCCCTCTTTTCAATAGGACTTTCGGCGGCTAACACAATTAGTATAAAGACTGTCTGTCCAACGACACATTGCCGAACTCCAGGACGAGATGCCAGAGATCCAGGGGAAACTCCTGCTCCTAGACCGCAAACAGGATGTACTTGCTAAAACCTTACAGGGTACTCTTGTAACTGTCAACCTACACTCTGCTCTGATTAATGAATCTCTACGTGCAATCAAGACTTTGTCTGAAACCATAAAGCAGGATATTGTGTACACACACGAGTGGTGAGAGATTTGATGCAGGACCTGCTCAGGGAAGTAAGTTCCACTCTGGACAGCTTGGTGGAAGGTCGCATTCCCACATACTTGGTACCACTGGACCTGCTCAAAGATATTTTGACAGCTGCTACTCCCTCTACTGTACACACTTCACAAATCCACCTAGTGTACGGCCTTGGCAGTGCAATTCCCATTCACATTGATGCAGAGAAATTAGAACTTGGTTTCCTGTTAAATGTCCCCATAATTGAGACACCTCACATCTATAGGCTTAAGTCTATGCTAAACGTTGGTTTTTGGAAAGACGGTAAGCATTTCCACCTTAGAACTCCGAGCTTCCTAGCTTACCAAGATACTATAGCAAACTGTATCTATCTCCTAACTTAGATCTATGCACAAAAACCAAGGATATCCACTGGGTGTGCCCTGGTAACCCATTTGTCCGGGATGTTGCCAATTATAAGTGTGGCCTCAGGAGCGACGCGCCCCTGCAGAATTGCCAAGCAACGGTTACATTAAAAGATGTGGACATGGATACTAGAGTGGAACGTGCAGGTGACAGATGGCTTATTAGCACCCCAGCGGACTCGGCCCTTGTAACTTATGAACAAAATAACGTTGCCACTGGGTTACAACTGCTGAACCAAACCATTTTCCTCTCAGTTCCGCCAGGTGCAATTGTACACTTGGGCAACCTGGCGCTCCACCATCTCAACCTCGAACAGCATGATTCAGAGATTGAGATCATGGATGCATTCCAGGGTTATAACTTTACCATTGATTTAGAAATTGACCAACAACTGCTGACTGAAGGAACCAAACTTGTTAAGTTCACACAAACCCCACATGAACTTACTCTTACGCCCATGAATAGATACCCTAAACGCTACATAGACACATATTATACCACCTTAATCTGCACATTGGTCGCCCTGGGGCTGGGATGGCTCATCACGGCCGTGATAGCTTATTCCGCCTACAGGGGTGTTAATGAACTCCAGGATAAGATGCACCTGCTCACCTACGGTGTGCCTCGCGACCGCATTCGGAGAGAGTCCAAGCGTGAGTGTACCACATCGGTCTAAAGGGGGTGAGCAACATTTTCTTTGGTAGTCTGCAACCCTATAAGTAGTTTCACTTTTATTCTACCTCACATTTTTATCTAAGTTTTACATTATGTCACATTCTTTATAAGCTAAACTGAATGTATTACCTATGCATGTACTTTATGATACCTCAGGGTTGCTATGAATTTTCTTGGATGTTATAATATGTTTTTTTTTTGGGGGGGGGGGGGGGGGTCTATATTGTTGTCTCTTACTTGGTAAAATTTAGCTAGTGGTTATGTGCCGGCCCAGCTCAGTCTGTCAGTGAATCTGCCAGCCGCCTAGCACAATTTAGTACCTCTGGTTTCATGGTCCTTGTTTTAGCCCAAAGACTGTCCTAATCCCCACCCTTTGGACCAAAAAGGGGGGAATCTTGGGACCACATAGGCCAATGTGCGTTTGCGAACTATGGACTCTCGTACATGGACTGCTTGTCCGGAACCGCGTGCCTATGAACTGAACTGTATGGCCAGCGGAGAAATGCCCTTTTATCCCCTCACGGGTGCCCCTTTTGTCCCCATGGACTGTGGACTGCATGATCCTTGTCCCCTTATGGAGTCAACTGCCCGCCGGCCTCCCTCCTTCCACACAGCTACCTCTCGCATGGACGACGACACCCCTGGTAGAATGTGCGTACCACCTGCATGGGTGGCTCCTCCTCATTATGCGCGTGGGGACTATCCCGTTTCCTATCCCCTCTTGTTCTTTTGCCTGACCAGTATCCAAGACCAAGACAAAGACCAAAGGCGACAAAGTCGACCAATGTTCCTGAGGAACGAACCCATCTGTGCTTCCGACGATCGAGCTCTGGCACGATCCCCGAACCCAAAATGGGGAATGTTGAGGGTCTGCCCTCATGAGAAAATTACTATGCAGTGATTTCTCCAAAGACTGTGCCAAAAACGCCCTGAAGCGTAAATAAATGAGGCATATTAAAAATCAGCGCAATCACGGACTTCATCTCCCATGAGCCTCTGCAGCCGGCAGCAGCTTGATGAGGTCACCAAAGCGACGCCAAACCCCGGCCGCCCGTGTTTTGAAAAGAACTAAAAGATGGTATGCCGGCAACAGTTGAACAATTTATGTCCAAGTGGAGAACATGACTACAGCTGGGAGGAGAAGCATTAGATGTGATGATCTAAAAAGTATTTGCTTGGTGAGTGCACATCCAGGATTTCCCTTGGTCATAAGTGTTTTGGTGGTAGCAGCAGGGGGCTGCTGCATGACACTCTCGAACTGATGGAGCTGCACATCTGCTTGTTTAATGCTTTTGTTTCTTTCCGTGGCACTGGAACGTCTGATATGATCAGCGTTCTGTGTTTTTGTGAGGAATAAAACATTCAGGCTGCCCAACTTGATAATTTAGTGCAGAGAAAATTAATGAATAAAAACAAGTTTTACCCTTAGTTTACCTCCTTGCATTATTAGAGTAACACCTTATGACGCATTATGTAGATCTGTTTACTTTGTTACTATTGATGCAACTGAGACAATTTCAAACAGTCAGTGTGCATTTTAGGTTTTTCCATTAATTGTTGCTATTAAACAATTATAAATATAGAATTTTATCGATCGAAAGTGTGAAATTTGAATTTTTCATATTTCTTTTAAAGGTTCAAGCAGGCGTAGATAACATGTCCTTTACACAAGTTAAAAATCAATGCAAGAGAAGAAAAATGCATTAATTTTAGTTACTAAATTTGAAACAAATTGGATGACGAGACTGAGTAAAATAAATAAAAAAAATTGTCAAAAAACTAAAAGTAAATTCAAATTTCTTGTCAAAATCAACACTAGTCAGTGCACAACCGTGACAAGTTTCCAGTGTTTCCTTCAACGAATAAACTTTTGTTTGTTCCTTTCTGTTTGTTGGCTGAAGCCTGGGGTCCAGGGTGACTGACTGATAAAAATGATTTAAAACGAGAGGGCTTTGATCTGGTGCCTATCTCACATCACGAGGGTCTGATTATGTAATAAAATTAAGCTAAATCAGGAAGATACCAATGTGACCCCCGACGGTGCAGCTTTTGGAATGGTGTCTGATACAGGGTTCTTTTGCACAGCTGGAAGCTCTGACAGACTCTTGTGTTTTTAATGGTATTCCTACCAATCTTGCAAACCTTCAAACATCTAAACCTATTTGATACGTATTGAAACTTTTTGATTTCACACCGTTTTTAGCTTTTCTGGTCCCAAAAAGGCTCACAGGGCTCCCAAACCTGCCACCAGCTGGGTGTCGATCTCATCTGTCAGCATGGCGGGACTGGAATTCATTTTTATAAACTTGTAGATTTTTTGCTCACTGTGGTATCACAGAAATGTTTAATCAAGTGTCTGATGCTGCTTCACTAGTGAGCTAGCAGCTAGCAGTGCATGAGCTGATCTGAGTGGACTGAACCCAACTCACATTTTCATACTGAAGACATGCTGGAACGGTTTAAAACTTGCTTAGTTTGTCTGATTACAGGGGTCACACACATGTGGTAATAAAGTGGAGGCGTGAAGTTAACATGGATGCTGTTGCTCCATGTTTCACACACAGACTTGGGTCCAACCCTGTCTGTGACTTGCACAAACCAGCCAGAGAAGCACAGCTGATGATTCTGAAAACTCCATTTTATTCTGGAGAAGCTTCAAAATTTACATGAACTTAACCTAATCAATGTAAATCAGGCAGAATGACACCAGCACAAGACTCACTGTCACCTTCCAGACACACCAGGTTCAACTTAAATAGTGGCTGATCAGACCACTCTACAAACAAGAGGGGAACAATTAACATACAGTTAACACACACACACATCCTCACACACACAAACTAACCAGTCCAATCAATTCAGGTAACTCGAATAACTAAATCATGATTACAAACTCTCTATCCATAACAGAGAATATCTACATTAAATTAAACACAAGCATAAACATGAACCTCCCCTCCCTTGGGAGTAGGTAGATCCCAGCAGTGCTGATTAGGGTTCCTGAGGAGATGAGCTGCAGGTGTGAGACTCCATGGGCAACTCCAAGTCACTGGTAACTCAAATAAAGTACAAAATTAATTAACACATGCATTCATAAACCGTCACCTTATCGTGGTGGAGGAGTTTGAGTGCCCTAATGATCCTAGGAGCTATGTTGCCTGGGGCACTTAGTGCCCCTGGTAGGGTCTCCCATGGCAAATTGGTCTTAGGTGAAGGGTGAGACAAAGAACGGTTCGAAGGATCTTTCATGGCGGTGAAAACGAAGAGTCGGAGTACCCGGCCCGGAGGGTTACCGGGGTCCCACCCTGGAGCCAGGCCTGGGGTTGGGGCCCGTGAGCGAGCGCCTGGTGGCCGGGCTTTCGCCCATGGGGCCCGGCCGGGCCCAGCCCGAACCGGATACATGGGCTCGTCCAACTGTGGACCCACCACCCGCAGGAGGAACATGAAGGGTCCGGTGCAATGTGAATCGGGTGGCAGACCAAGGCGGGAGCCTTGGCGGTCCAATCCCCGGACAAGGAAACTAGTTTTTGGGACATGGAACGTCACCTCGCTGGCGGGGAAGGAGCCGGAGCTTGTGGCAGAGGTTGAGCGGTACCGGCTAGATATAGTCGGACTCACCTCGACACATTGCATTGGCTCTGGAACCCGAGACCTGGAGAGGGGTTGGACACTCTACTTTGCTGGAGTTGCTCCGGGTGAGAGGCGGAGGGCTGGGGTTGGCTTTTTGTTAGCCCCGAGACTCTCTGCCTGTGTGTTGGGGTTTACCCCGGGGGACAAGAGGGTAGCTTCCTTGCGCCTTCGGGTCGGGGAACGGGTCCTGACTGTTGTTTGTGCGTATGGGCCAAATATCAGTTCAGAGTACCCACCCTTTTTGGAGTCCCTGGGACGAGTGCTAGATAGTGCTCCATCAGGGGACTCCATTGTCCTGCTGGGGGACTTCAATGCTCACGTGGGCAATGACAGCTTGACCTGGAGGGGTGTGATTGGGAGGAACGGCCCACCTGATCAGAACTCGAGCGGTGTTTTGTTATTGGACTTCTGTGCAAGCCGCAGTTTGGCCATAACGAACACCATGTTCGAACATAAGGATGCCCACCGTTACACTTGGTACCAGGGCAGCCTAGGTCACAGGTCGATGATAGATTTTGTAGTCGTATCATCTGACCTGCGACCGTATGTTTTGGACACCCGAGTGAAGAGAGGGGCGGAGCTGTCAACTGATCACCACCTGGTGGTGAGTTGGATCAGATGGCAAGGGAACATGCCGCGTAGACCTGGCAGACCCAAACGCATAGTGAGGGTCTGCTGGGAACGCCTGGCAGAAGAACCTGTCAAGACGGTCTTCAACTCCCACCTCCGGCAGAGCTTTGACCACGTCCCGAGAGCAGTGGGGGACATTGAGTCCGAGTGGGCCTTGTTCCACTCTGCGATTGTCGAGGCGGCTGTTGCTAGCTGTGGTCGTAAGGTGGCCGGTGCCAGTCGTGGTGGCAACCCCCGTACCCGCTGGTGGACACCAGAGGTTCGGGGAGCCGTCAGGCTGAAGAAGGAGGCCTACAGGGCGTGGCTGGTCTGTGGGTCTCCGGAGGCAGCAGACAGGTACCGGATAGCCAAGCGGGGTGCAGCAGTGGCAGTTGCCGAGGCAAAATCTCGGGCGTGGGAGGAGTTTGGTGAGGCCATGGAGAAAGACTATCGATCGGCTCCAAAGAGGTTCTGGCAAACTGTCCGGCGCCTCAGGAGAGGAAGGCAGCAACTCGCTCACACTGTTTACAGTGGGGATGGGGAGCTGCTGACGTCAACTGAGGCTATAGTCGGACGGTGGAAGGAATACTTTGAGGAGCTCCTCAATCCCACCAATGCGCATTCCGAGGAGGAACCAGAGCTGGGAGGCCTGGGGATGGACTGTCCGATCTCGGGGGCAGAAGTTGCTGAGGTAGTCAAACAACTACACAGCGGCGGAGCCCCGGGGGCGGATGAGGTTCGTCCTGGGTATCTCAAGGCTATGGATGTTGTAGGGCTGTCATGGTTGACACGTCTCTACAACATTGCGTGGTCATCGGGGGCAGTTCCTAGGGAGTGGCAGACCGGGGTGGTGGTCCCCATCTTTAAGAAGGGTGACCTGAGGGTGTGTTCCAACTATAGGGGGATCACACTCCTCAGCCTCCCTGGAAAGGTCTACTCCAAGGTACTGGAGAGGAGGGTCCGATCGATAGTTGAATCTCAGATAGAGGAGGAGCAATGTGGTTTTCGTCCTGGCCGTGGAACTGTGGACCAGCTCTATACCCTTGCAAGGGTGATGGAGGGGGCATGGGAGTTTGCCCAACCAATCCACATGTGCTTTGTGGATTTGGAGAAGGCTTATGACCGTGTCCCCAGGGGCACCCTGTGGGGGACGCTCCAGGAGTATGGGGTGGGTGGCTTTCTGTTAAGGGCCATTCAGTCCCTTTACCAGAGGAGCGTGAGTTTGGTCCGCATAGCCGGTAGTAAGTCGGACCTGTTCCCAGTGAGGGTTGGACTCCGCCAGGGCTGCCCTTTGTCACCGGTTCTGTTCATCACATTTATGGACAGAATTTCTAGACGCAGCCGTGGTGTGGAGTGTGTCGAGTTTGGTGGCAGGAGAATCTCGTCTCTGCTTTTTGCGGATGATGTGGTCCTCCTAGCTTCATCCAGCTCTGACCTTCAGCTCTTGCTGGGTAGGTTCGCGGCCGAATGTGAAGCGGCTGGGATGAGGATCAGCACCTCCAAATCTGAGACCATGGTTCTCGACCGGAAAAGGGTGGCTTGCCACCTCCGGGTCGGGGGAGAGGTCCTACCTCAAGTGGAGGAGTTTAAGTATCTCGGGGTCTTGTTCACGAGTGAGGGTAGGAGGGATCGGGAGATCGACAGGCGGATTGGTTCGGCGTCTGCAGTGATGCGGACGCTGAGCCGATCTGTCGTGGGGAAGAGGGAGCTGAGCCAGAAAGCCAGGCTCTCGATTTACCGGTCGATCTACGTCCCAATCCTCACCTATGGTCATGAGCTTTGGGTAATGACCGAAAGAACGAGATCGCGGATACAAGCGGCCGAAATGAGTTTCCTCCGTAGGGTGGCCGGGCTCAGCCTTAGAGATAGGGTGAGGAGCTCGGACATTCGGGAGGGACTCGGAGTAGAACCGCTGCTCCTCCGGATCGAAAGGAGCCAGTTGAGGTGGTTTGGGCATCTGGTCAGGATGCCTCCTGGACGCCTCCCTGGGGAGGTGTTTCGGGCATGTCCTGCCGGCAGAAGGCCCCCGGGTCGACCCAGGACACGTTGGAGAAGTTACATCTCCAATCTGGTCCGGGAACGCCTTGGGGTCCTGCCGGAGGAGCTGGTGGACAAGGCCGGGGAGAGGACGGCCTGGAGCTCCCTAGTTGGGATGCTGCCCCCGCGACCCGGACCCGGATAAGCGGAGGAAGACGAGAGACGAGACGAGATTCATAAACAGAAGACTGATTGTGTGCACATCACCCAGTCATCCTGGACAGAACACAGAAAACAAACATTACCAGAAGACCGTATCCCTGAGGTGACAGACACTGCTGTCACAAACCCTCACCACTACGTTTTTCATTTCATTTGAATTCAAGCCTTGTTTTGTGTTTGGGTCGATCTGGTTTTGATGTTTTGTTTTGCCAGAAGAAGAAAAACAACTCAAATGAGACTTGAAGAACTCCATTTAGTGTCTGAGTGGTATAGGTAAAGTCCAATTAATCACACACTGGTGAAACTCCTTTCCACATGTGACCCATCCCCGTGGGGAGAGGTGAGCTGCAGCCGGGGCTGCGCTCGGGAACTATTTGGTGGTTTAACCCCCCAATCCAACCCCTTAAAGCAGAGTGTCAAGCAGGGAGGCATTGTTGTTAAGGTCTTTGGTATGACCCAAGTGTGGATTTGAACCCTGATCTCCCAGTCCCAGAGCAGACGCTCTACCATTAGGCCACTGAGAATGTACACAAGGTAGCAACATAAATGAGTTTCTATGACTTAAATGTAAGTTTGCTTTTCTTCAGTGAAATGATATGTTTGCACATGAAAATGCTTTTTTGTTGTTGCTTTCCTGTAAACAGAACGGTACAACTCACTTCCTGCATTATCAGCAAGTTAGCTTCAAAAACATGCTTATGAAGCAGAAAGCATGGCCTTAAATCTAACAGACTTCTGGCTATCTAATCCATTTTTATTGTTTCCTAAATTATTTTAAATCCTTTTTATATCAGACACAGTTACTGTTGAAGTAACAAAAGTGACAAAGTGGGCACTGAGGCTGCTGGTTTACCTGGATGATGTGCTTGGAGGATGGCCTTGGTGCTTTCTGACCAACTGGAGGTACCGTGTGTGTGTTACATTCAGATGCTGTGGGTGTGAATCATTCTTTCTGCATTGTGTGTGTCCAGAGCACAGCGGCAGCACTGACAGGAGGGCTGAGGATGCTGTGGGGTCTGGTCCAAAGCAGTTGACTCCTCCTGCCTGCAGACACAAGGCATGTGTCTGCAGGCAGCTCTTAATCCAGGCAGCCTTTTGCTCTGAGGTGACATTTCAATCAACATAGTATTTACAGAGTGTTAGAATATTTTACTGCTGTACAAAAGAGCTGTGACACTTGTGTAAATCAAACTGCTGTCTTCCAGCTGAAATTCAATTTTGTCTGGATTTTTTCTTCCTTATCAAAACAGATGAAATCTGACCCCTTTCCTGTGGGAAGTTCATCCAAGGTCACGGTGTGTGAAAGTAAAAGGGGAGGACTTTAAAGAACAGCCATGCCTTTAAATGCTACCCTGTCCCTTTTGACCTTAATGAGATTACCCACCAGCCTCTGTCAGTGGCAGCCATGTTGATTTATGCAGTATCAAAATAATGTGATGCCCGTGAGGACTGGGGCGGGACAGAGCTGCTGGTAACGGATACCCTCCTCAAGGGCCTCTGCAGACCGTAGAGAAGCCATTAGTGTTGTTTTGAGCTCTCTGTCCACACATGTTAAACGATACAGGCTTTCAGAGAGATGGGCAGATGCATTTAGGATGTGACAGGACATCTGTTCCCCTGAATGACCTGACATGGATGCTTGTACTAGCACCAGGCTGGAACACATTCAGCCCAAGGCTGCTACTTGTTTGATAATAAATCATAAATGGTTAAGTCCTTCTGACATTTCCACACGGTTCTACACATAGCTAATGTTTTGATGGAAGGTTTCCAAATGTAAAAGGTAACCCACGCACGCACGCACACACACACACACACACACACGCACGCACGCACGCACGCACGCACACACACACACACACACTAACCCTTCAGTGCCAGCTTACTGACCTAATCTGATGTTACAACAGTGGCAGACTGGCCACCAGTGAATTCTGGAGAGTCTCAGAATGGCCGGTGTTGGCCTCCCCTCACCCCACCTGCCAGAGGTCCCCCAGGCTGCGGGAGCATCCGGCCTCCCACCCAGTGAGGAAACGGTATGGCCACTTCTAATTCAGTTTTTCTGGTCATTAAAGCTTCTTTCCGGAGTATTTCTCTTATCCAATGGCACCATCTAGTGGCTGACAAGCGCATTACACAAAACCGCTGTTCCTCTATTTTTTGAAGATGGAACTTCACGTTTCTGTTTATAAATGTGCTTCTGTAGCCGACAAACAGAGCTAAAACACGTTGTTTTACGAGTATTAATATCATGTCATGTTGTGTTTTTATATATTTATATTTTATGATAAAATGATAAATGACCCACACTTGTTTAGCACCTCTCAGAGTAAGGACTCCAAAGTGCTTTACACTACAGTGTATCATTCGTCCATTCACACACTGGTGGGGATGAGCTACGATGTAGCCACAGCTGCCCTGGGGCGCACTGACAGAGGCGAGGCTGCCGAGCACTGGCGCCACCGGTCCCTCCGACCACCACCAGCACCATTTTAGAGACTTTCTTGTCCATGAAAAGTTCATCAACTCTGCATCAGCCGAGGAATTCCTTACATGTGAAGCGTCTAAGCGGTAGTCTAACGCTATTGGTTAGTTCTGGTCTGCGCTCAGTTTCCTGTTGCACTGAGCTCTGCCGGGCAGGGGGCGTGCTTAGCAAAAAAAAAAAAAGGACGTATTGCTTATATTATATCACAGTACATGATAAGATGATCACTTTTACGGATTTCTGACAAAATATTACATAATTTCTGAAAGAGGAAAATTCCGGAAAGCAGCTTTAATTAGTTGAAATTTCCGAGATTTCTGATAATATTGTGACATCAAAGGAAATGAGTCACTGGAGAGAGAAGCTTTATCGCACACCTCAAGTGTCAAAAACAGATTGACAATAAGGAGCCGTTTATTAACAACTCTCGCAACCACTTGCTTTTTCGTTAAAAATCTAATGTCAGGCAGGTCATTCTCATGCACCCCCTTCTCTATCATGGTGATGAACAAATACCACCAAATGTTGACACCAACAGAACGTGGAAGGATAATTAAAGAACAGGTATCCATTGAAACACGAAAATATAACGTCAAACCATAAGATAACACTGAAGAACTCTATAACTAACACTTAAGGCCCATTACCCATAAGTCTTTGCGGCCCTCCTGAGCAGGCTGCTTGGCTCTGCTACGCCACATAGCCCCCACCAGAGGGGTTAGTCGTCCCTGACAACCTCATCTTCTACAATAAAGTCCCTCAGATGAGCTGGTCGGTGCCGCTGTAGGGTCGGGCGTCTAGTGCTTGAGTCCCTCAGTGGACTCTAGCTGACTCCGTCCCCCCCCTCGCCAGCAGCCACTGGGACACGAGGCTGGTATGGAGTAAGCTTGTCCTGATGCAGCACCACCAGGCGTCCCCGCTGGGACATGCGCACCCAGTATACCACATCGGACAAGTGACCCACCACTTCTGCCGGTCCCAGCCAGTGGCTGCAAAGCTTGGGGGACACACCTTTCTTACTCTCAGGACAGTAGACCCACAACTTACCTCCAGGTGAAAAAGGCTGTCCACAACACTGGCTGTCATATGCTCTCCTTTGGCACATGTTAGAGTTGGCTTGTGCCTGCCGGGTGAACTCGTGCACCACCCGCTACAGCTCTCTGAGTCTCTGAAAGTAGTCAGTCTCTGTGCCCCCTGTAAGCTCCGGCTCTGGCTGGGCACCAAAGACCAGGTCCACTGGGGTCCTAAGCTCTCGTCCAAACTTCAGAGCAGCCGGTGTGCACTGGCTAGACTCCTGCACAGCCGTGCGGTAGGCCCAGAGGGCCAAGGGAAGATACCGGTCCCAGTCCATCGGATGGAGATCAACCAGGATGGCCAGCTGAGTGGCCAAGGTCCTGTTGAACCTCTCCACCAGTCCATCGCTCTGTGGATGGAGAGGGGTCGTCCAGGTTTTCTTCACCCCAAGCAACCAGCAGACTTCCCCAAACACCTGGGCCTCGAAGTTGCATCCCTGGTCACTGTGGAGCTCAACGGGGACCCCAAAGCGGGTGAACATCTCCTCGACCAACTTCTCAGCAGTTGTATGGGCAGTTTGATCTGGTACCGCGTATGCCTCGGGCCACTTCGTGAAGCAGTCCATTGCTATAAGAACATAGCGATTACCAGCCTTGGTGATGGGAAAAGGACCAAGGATGTCCACCTCCACTCGCTCCATGGGAGCCCCCACCAGATACTGTTGCAGGGGAGCATGTGGTGGTTCCAGGAGATGAGCGGTTCAGGGTTGAGTTTGTGGTGATGAAGGTGAGGTATCCTAAAGTCAGAGAGAAACTAGATGAAATCAGAACAAGGAATACAAACTGAGGCAATGACAAGATAAAATGCTAGGAGGCTTGAGTCGAACCCAACACGAGTTCGATTCTGGTGCGAGTAATCATCCAGCATTGTCCCACTGCAGCTTTTAGCCCCTGGTCATCCTGATGAGAAATCAGCTGCAGCTGAGGACTCCCAGTCACACTCACCTGCAATCAAGAGCACAGGGAGACAGACCAACATGCAGGGAGGCTCACAGACTGTGACAAGCGGGCCCCTCCCAAGCTCGGGTTGGGGGCCCACTGAACCCCAAGCCCCCCTGAAGCTCTGCCCCTGAGTCAGGTTGCATGTTGTAATTTCATCCTGTGATTAAACATGAATTTGCAAACCATACTCCAGCGAGACTTTAGCAACCATAGTTAATGTTTACCTGGGGCCAGAGAAGGCAACATTATTCAAATTCAAATTCAAAAAAACTTTAATCATCCCCGAGGGGCAATTGTTTCAGTACAGAAGAATTGGTACTCTGGTCATTCGCAACAAGAGTCGCGCTACCGTTAATTAGATGAAAAGGGGATTACATGAGGATAAATTGGGGGTGGGAAAAAAAAAGGCATACCAGAGTTACTGCTGGCAGGGCATAGCTTTACTATGCAAAAAAATAAAATAAAATAAATAAAACTCCTCAAACATATAAGCACGAACATCAACAATTCACAACATGAGACACAGAGAGGAAGGCGGGGGAGGGCTGGGATCCTGTTTCCCCAGCGAGAGCAGCCCTATGGCACTCAGCCACTGTAGCCACAGGTGGGAGGGAGATCTTGGGAAGAGCGCAGAGCACATTGACACCTGCAGGTTGATGACCTCGCCAGGCTGAAGTCCACCAATCTGAAGGCGGGGGGGTGGGTGGGGGTGGGGGGGGGGGGTGGGGGGGTGGGGGGGGGGGGGGTTGGCCGGGTTTTCACAGCATCTGTCTGCATTCCTTCGTGGGGGTTTGTTGTTGGCATTCACAAGGCTTCCATGGCATCAGATTCGGATAAGACTTTGTTTGGGTCAGGCAGAGATAATTTTCCTCTCTGCCATGAAGTCTGTAACTGATCATTCGAGTCCTCCATTGAAGCCAATTCAGGTTTTAAACATCTCCACACCGTCCAGTGACCCTCTCCGAGATGACATCCATTTTGCGCACTAATACCGGTAACTCAGCTAGAACATTGTCCAGCTTACGATTCACCTCGAGTAACGTCCCAGTCTGTGAGGCCTCCACACGGATGGTGCTTTCCGTGGGTGTGGGTCGCCCTCCAATCGCTCCCGTCTTCCCAAATTTCCAGAAAACCAGATGTCCTCCCACTCCAATCAGAAGAAATCCAGTGATCATCAGGCCAAACATCCACACATCTTCGACATCCTCAATGGACAACTGAGAGAGGCACACAATCTTCCACTCCCTCCAGGAATCCAGCATATATCCCGCTGCGTGTGTCCCTTGCGGGCAAGTGGGAGCCCCCTCCTCCGTTCTCATCGTAGAAAAAATCTTGTCAATCGCGTTGAATGACCAATTAATTAAATCCATTCTAAAAAATAGGGTTTTTCAGAAGAAATGCAGAGAAGCGCTCTGTGGGCAGACAGGACAAAGAGCCTTGGGAAAAAAGATAAGGGAGCAAAAGCAGAAGCGTCTGTACTCTGCGAGTACCTGAAACTGCTGGCTAAGGATAAGCGTAAATACAGTAAGATTGTTATACTGTCTTAGCTTCCCTACATTGGCTGCCTGTTAAATTCAGAAAAGATTTTAAGATCCTCCTTCTCACATATAAAGGTCTTCATAATCAAGCTCCATCATACATCAGTGATCTCATTGTTTCATATTTTGGGACAGCATAGTCTGAGGCTGAGGTTGGATAAGTGCAAGATGGTCCAGCAGCAGGTGAAACTCCTGGGGCATCTGGTTGATCAGCAGGGGTACGGCCAGACCCAGACAAGATCCAGGCTGTCCAGAACTGGCCTGTCCCATCCACCAGGTCAGGGCCTTCTTAGGTTTGTCCGGCTACTATAGGTGATTTGTTCCTGGATTTGCCAAAGTGTCTCAACCTTTAAATGCTCTGCTGGCTGGAGCTCCTCACCAACAGTGTTCAAACACACAGGTCCAGTGGTCGGCTGAGATGCATTTGAAACAAGTTCTTACAGAGCCTCCCATCTGCTGATTTTTTGAAGCCATTTACACTGTACACTGATGCCAGTGACCAGGGTTTGGGGGCTGTGTTGGCGCAGGTTTCATGAGGGCAGAGAGCATGTAATCGCATATGCCAGCAGGAGCCTGCACCCCATGGAGCAAAATGACAGAAACTACAGCTCCTTCAAATTGGAACTTTTGGGTTTGAAATGGGCCATTACTGACAAATTTAAGGACTACTTGACAGGGACTAAGTTTGTTGTCTATACAGACAATAATCCAGTGGCCCATCTACAAAATGGTAGGCTGGGAGCGTCAGAATTGGGTGGCACAAATGGCCTCCTTTGACTTTGACGTAAAATACCAAACTGGACAAGAAAATGCTGATGCAGATGCTCTGTCTCAGATCCCAGCCGATTGCCGCATGGCCCATATAACCACTGTGAATGCCCTACCAGGTGACCCTCTGGAGCAGCCTCCGCCAATGGATGATTGGATGAAAGCCCAAGAGGAGGATGCACATATACAGATTGTGAGGAGCTACATAGAGCTGGGGTGTCTTCCTGACAATCAAGCAAGGAAATCCCTCCCCTGCTCAGTGCAGAGGTTGCTGCGGCAGTGGAGAAGGCTGCGGTTCCGTGGCGGTGTGCTGTGCCCGGAGGTAAAGGACTCAAACACAAATGAAACAAATTTCCAAATCCTCTGCCCAGCAGAAAGACACCAGGTAGTGTGGAGGAAGTATCATGAGGCATCTGCTCATGCAGGAGTGGAAAAGACTCTGTCCAGGATGTGCCGGTTCTTTTACTGACCCAATATGGAAGGTGAGGTGTGTGGGTTCCAGGTAAGGTGTACTATCTGCAGCCTGCGAAATAGGGATGGTCCTAGAGCCCCGTTACACCCCATTGAAGTTTCCTACCCCCTTGAGGTTGTGGCAGACAGGTTCCGGAATATCTTGGTAATGACAGATCTTTTCACACGCTATGCCTGAGCTGTCCCTACCAAGGATCAGGCTGCCCAGACAGCAGTCCATGCCATGTGGGTCCAGGTGATTCAGATCTTTGGGTTTCCGACTAGACTACACTCCGATAGAGGTGCTGGTTTCGAGTCGGCTCTCATGTACCAGCTGTGCAAGTGCTATGGTGTTACGAAAAGTAAAACTACTACATATCATCCAGCTGGGAATGGAGGGGTTGGGAGAATGAACCAAACCCTGCTACATATGCTTTGTTCACTGGAGACAGAGAGACAGCAGAGGTGGCCAGAGTATCTACCCGAGCTCCTACAGGCATATAATAATACGGTCCATTGTGCCACAGGGAATGCCCCGCCGTACTTGCTGTTTGGGTGACATCTAAGGCAGCCCGTGGACATGCACCTGGGTGTGCAGCCGGGACTCCCAGGTGAGGGCTTGCAAGGGTGGGTCAGATACCATCACCACAGGCTGCCCTTTGCCTACGAGACAGCAAAGAAGAACATGAGGTTGGGGGCTACCCAAAATAAAAGGATTTATGACAGGAGGGCACACGCCCTGCCTTTAGCCCCAGGAACAAGGGTTTGGGTGAGAGACAGGAACAGACAAGAACAGGGGAAGTTGCATCCAGGTTGGAGTTCAAAACCACATGTTGTTGTGGAAAGGACTGGCAATACAGGTCTGGTGCACAAGGTATGCCCAGAGAAAGGGGGAGGAGAGAAGGTCTTCCATCGCAATGCATTAAAGTTACGCATGGACCATGTGCCAGAAAATCCTTCACAACTTGAGGAGGGTGACCCTGAAATAGAGATGCTACCGGAGCCCCCATTTTTTTGTATGATGCCGGATGCTCCAGTCCAGCAGCCTGAGGGACTGCCTGAGTTGCGGCGTTCAGTTAGATCCAACTTTGATCAGCCGCCTGCACGGTATAGGATGTCTGATTGTTGTCAGGGACTGCCACAGTTAAAATATGGGGAGATGCCACACAGTGGGAATTTGTGTTGTTGTTTTAGGGTTTTTATTGGCCCACTGTGATTTTTATTTGCATGAGTTTGATGTTATTTCTTTTGTGTTGCCTGTTTTTAGTATTTTTGCTTGGAGTTGAATGTGGACTGAAGTGACAGGTCATTGAATACACCTGTAGTGTGGGTGTGGCTGAAAACAAAATTCACGATTGAGGAGAGAGCTGTGGCAGGAGCAGGTGGCATAAAAAGGCACAGACTGCAGAGCTGGAGGCGAACATCCAGGCAACAGATTTGATAACACAAGGAGTGCGCAAAAAAGAGTACCCGCTACCACACTGACGAGTGGTCCGGCAGCACAGATCGAGGAGCGGCGGATTGGCGACTCCAGGACAGCAAGAGAGCCGTGAGCAAGGGACAACAGCGTGTGTGTGGACGGAAACTGGGCAGGGGTGGAACTCTGCCCTCACCTGTGAGTACTGTTGTCCTCTCCCTGCACATTGTGCAGGGGATTGAAGGAGGATTGCGGGTGGGCCTGCAGGTCTGGCCAGTGTGTTATATTTGCAGAGTGATGCCGGGCAGAGCTGGAGGATTGTGGAGGGGCAGCGTGACAGCAGCAGTGACGAGGATTGCAGTGACATCAGCCGGGCCTTGTACCTGATGCCCCAAGAATCTACCTGGATTGACTAAGGGTGGTTGGAACGCAGCAGGGGAGCGGCGCGGATGGGACTGGACCTACTCCTGGTGCTGTGGAACAATATTTTCTTTCTTTTAGGGGACTTCTAGTGCTTGCAAAGAGGTTTTTTGGGGGGGACTTTTTAATCTTTTATAGAAAAGAGACTGTTGTCTGGGCCATTTTATATTGTTCTCACTTATAGGGAATAAAAGTGAGAATCCTCTGGTTTATAGTCTGGTCCCTGGGTTCTGAGTTCGCTACTCTCCCTTGGTTAAAGGTGACCTTCATATGGCTGTGTCAGATTTAGCGGCCTGACATTAGCACAGATCTGGACAAGTGGGGGAGTACAGGGAGGTGGAGTTTACAGTCGGTAAAGACGGCTCTCCCTTGCCCTGACTCCAACATGCCTACATCTAAAAAGGCTAGGTTGTCCAGAGTTAACTCTGTAGTTATGCTGCTATAGGCTTAGACTGCTGGAGGATACACTGACCACTTTTCACACTCGACTACTTTCTTCTACTATCTGCTCTTTAACTGTATTATTTCCTGCTATTTCAGCTGTTAACTTTATTTTCTCTGTAAGTGTTTTTCTCCCCAGAAGAAGCTACAATGATGTTCTGCTGAGCTGTGGTGGCCTCATGGAGGGGGCCATCGACTAGCACACTGCTGCTAACCACTAAAACATTCTCCCTCTCCTGATAATAACTTTTTGCTTTCCTTGACGTTGGATGTGCTACTACTAGTTTACCCGTTTAATCATAGATCCACTAGGATAAATACCATAAAGTTTATCTCTCACCAAATTACAATGTAACCATAGAAACACTACTTGGTGTGTGTGCGCGTGTGTGTGTGTGTGTGTGTGTGTGTGTGTGTGTGTGTGTGTGTGTGTGTGTGTGTGTGTGTGTGTGTGCTCTGTCTTCTCCATCCCCAGTGAGTCATGGTGGATGGCTGCTTAGACTGAGCCAGGATCCTCTGGAGGTTTCTTCCTTGCTCAGTGTGAGGATTGCTGTATAGTTTGTACAGTATGTATAGTATGTATAGTTTGTACAGTATGTATAGTTTGTACAGTATGTATAGTATGTACAGTATGTATAGTATGTATAGTTTGTACAGTATGTATAGTATGTACAGTATGTATAGTATGTATAGTATGAGACTCTGACACTAGTCAGTGACTCGATGCAACCTGCTGAGTTCCTTATACAGGAAACTTTTTACTGTTTGGCTTAATGAAATGACCTGTATTGGAATGTTTATTATGTGAAATGCCTTGAGACGACTCTTGTCGTGATTTGGAGCTTTATAAATGAACTTGAATTGAATTGAAACCCATCAGAATGGCTCCCATGGTAAATCTAGTGTTAAATGCCATCTAATAGTTGGGTACTGATATTTAATAATGAACTAGTGGTCAGGATATAACCACCTAAGGACTAGTCAACTAGAAACCAATGGTTAGGTAACTACTAATAATGAGCTAGGTGACTACACCAGCCCACTACTTATTTTATTTCATTTATTAAACATCAAATGAAGGTCCAACTGAAACTAACATGTCCTTCATGCTGCTAATATAACTTTTTTTTACAAAAGTTTTTCTCAAAGTCTCTATTCTGATATTCCAGAGCTCTGAAGATTCCCTGGTAGGTTATTTATGTTTTATGAAAGTAGAACAACAAGCACTTACAGGCTTAAAGGCTACAGAGACTTGCCTCTGATAGTTGCTGGTCGCTCACAATCATCGTAGAGCTTCAGTGATTTCGTCTAAGACACACTATCCATAAAGATTTAGTGTCAAAATATCCAATGACAAGAGCACAGTTGTTGTTGACGTATGAGAGTAAGCACAGAGGATGGCATGTGTTCTAAAACCTCTCCAAACCATGCAACATTAATGAATTGCCAGAAGAGATAACCGTGGTACATTTTTAATGCAGCTTGTCACCAGCGGGTCTGCTGCTGTCCTCTCCAGAGATATTGATCAGCAGGAGATGGAGTGACAGATGACACCATGGGGACTAGAGGGAAAATAAAGAGCGCTGTTGTCCACTAAACACACGCATCGATATGTCATTAAACAATGACAGGGCCTCGGGGTGCTTAATGAAGTGGTTGGAAAGTGATTGGCTTTTTAATAGCTAGGGCATTAAGGAGTATCAGGTTCTCACTACAGCTCCTGTTTATTCAACAGCAGTTTAAATCTAAACCTGGCGCCTAGCTCTCAGCGCTTTCGGGCCGGACCATGTGGGTCACGCTAAGCAGAGCAGCCCTTCAGCTAAGAGAACAGAGCAAGAATAAGTCTGATGGAGTTTCCATTTTACAGGTCAAAGACGGTTTATCTTCCCCTTTGTGTGGGTCCACCTTTGTCAGCAGCAGACTAGCAAACTGCCATTGTGCCTGAAACGGAGTGTCGATTCATCATAAGCAGCCATAATAAAGGCCTCAGTGACAGACAGGGCTGGAGGTAGTGAGTCTTATGCAACACTGCCACACGAAGCAGTCACAAAATAAATCAAAGAAACACATTTATGATCAAAAACAGCTGAAGCTTGTAGTTTACTCGGTGCATTAAGGCCTCCCATCCAATTTAGAGCAACATTCAATGTCTGTTGTTCAAATCTGGGTCAAAGGTTCCCGTTTGGTGGCAGAAGCAGGAACAACCCCCCACCCCACCCCAACCACCCAACAGTTTCTCAAAGCTGAAAAATCTGCAAATCAGTGCAGCACTTTTACATCATGTGACAGTAAGATGGCGGTGCCGGCGTCCACAGCATGACAAGAGGACGTTGGATGAAACAGACAAGGCGGTGGCGTTATCAGCTTACAGACTGGAGTGGAGGAGTATGGCCGTAGGTGAGGCGTGGTGGAGACAATCCAAGCGTAGCTTCTACTCACATTCAGTGAAAATTCAGCAGTGTTTGCATAGAATTATAAAACTAGCATTTAATTAGGGGCCCTGTAGTTATTACATGTCTAGAGAAACTGTTAGCCCTCTGAGAACGGGTGTGGTTGAAATCAGATTAACTTTAAGTCAAGCAGCACAAAATGGTCGTTTGATGGTCCCACTATGGATGATCAAATATGAAAAGGAAACAAATAAAGAACCATGTTCATTTTATGAGGAACTTTCTCCTAAAAATGAGACACAGGATTTGTTACGAGTCAGTTTTTACATGTGAAACGAAATGAAAGTCCTCGTTATTGTGTGAGTTGCACTTCAGTTACAAAAAAGACGCACCCCCTGTTTCTGCTGCAAGAAACCCACGTGAGGGCTGGCTTCAGTGCTGTTTTTGAAAGAGGGCAGGAATCTGCTCCTCTATGGCCTTGAGAGGTCATAGAGGAGCTCCCTCTGAATCCACCTACTCCCTCTGCTTATTCTAGACCACACTCAAACAAACAACGAGATGTTGCATTGAAATGGTACCAACTAGCTCGTTATAACTAGCTCATTATGATGAGTTATTGGTGAGAAGACAGCTTGTTTGGACCATGACTAAAACGCTTTTTATTTGTTAAAACAAGCTAAATAAACTGGTCACAACAGCTTCTGTGTGCTGAGGGACTGAGCGCTGCTCTGTGCACGAGGGAAAGTAACAGGAAAGCAAAACAAGAGAGAAATAAGGTGTTTCTTTACAGATAAGCTCATGTTAGCTGAAGCCGTATGGATGATTTACATGTGGTTGCCATATAATTATATGAAAATCCTTCAGACGGAGGCGTGGACAGACATGGAGCTTACATCAGTTTAGTAACAGAAACAAAAGTCAGGCTGCTGCATGACCTGATATCAGACATCATTCACATCCTGTGCTGATGCAACACGGGCATTGTGAGCACAAACAAACAAAAGCTCTGCTTCTCCTCTTTTAACGTGCTGAGTGAGATACATTACTGCTGCCAAAGATAAGGAACTGTGTTGCTATTACACCTGTACGCTCATTACCAGCAACAGCTGTGCTGCATTATCGATGGCCTCCAAAAATCTAAAGGTGGGCGGCAATCATTTTAGCTGTGTGTGTGTGTGTGTGTGTGTGTGTGTGTGTGTGTGTGTGTGTGTGTGTGTGTGTGTGTGTGTGTGTGTGTGTGTGTGTGTGTGTGTGTGTGTGTGTGTGTACATTCCTTTGTTCAGCCATGTTAGTAAAATATCTCATGAGCCACTGAGTGTATTCAGATGAAACCTCCTAGGATGTCCTGAGTTGGCCTCCACAGGATGTGCATCTACAGATGGTTCACTTTGGAGTCACATCCATTTAAGATGGCTACCACCACTCATCAGCATTATCCTGACTCAACTCAGCAAGCATGACGATTCATGAATTAAAAGAATTTAACAGAGATTTACCCTGCTAGTGTCTAAGAGTCATCTCCTTCAGAAACTCCCAGGTCTCCACATCATGGTCTTCTTCTTCCGGCACTCGCAGAGTACAGACGCTTCTGCTTTTGCTCCCTTATCTTTTTTTCCCAAGGCTCTTTGTCCTGTCTGCCCACAGAGCGCTTCTCTGCTTTTCTTCTGAAAAACCCTATTTTTTTAGAATGGATTTAATTAATTGGTCATTCAACGTGATTGATAAGATTTTTTCTACGATGAGAACGGAGGAGGGGGCTCCCACTTGCCCGCAAGGGACACACGCAGCGGGATATATGCTCGATTCCTGGCGGAAGTGGAAGATCGTATGCCTCGCTCAGTTGTCCATTGAGGATATCAAAGACGTGTGGATATTCGGCCTGATGATCACTGGATTTCTTCTGATTGGAGAGGGAGGATATCTGGTTTTCTGGAAATTTGGGAAGACGGGAGCGATTGGAGGGCGACCCACACCCACGGAAAGCACCGTCCGTGTGGAGGCCTCACAGACTGGGACGTTACTCGAGGTGAATCATAAGCTGGACAATGTTCTAGCTGCGTTACCGGTATTAGTGCACAAAATGGATGTCATCTCGGAGAGAGTCACTGGACGGTGTGGACAAGTTTAAAACCTGAATTCGCTTCACTGGAGGACTTGAATGATCAGTTACAGACTTCAAGGCAGAGAGGAAAATTATCTCTGCCTGACCCAAACAAAGTCTTGTTATCCGAATCTGACGCCATGGCAGCCTTGTGAATGCCAACAACAAACCCCCATGCTGTGAAACACCCTGACCCCCCCCCCGCCTTCGGATTGGTGGACTTCAGCCTGGCGAGGTCATCAACCTGCAGGTGTCAATGTGCTCTGCGCTCTTCCCAAGATCTCCCTCCCACCTGTGGCTACAGTGGTTGAGCGCCATAGAGCTGCTCTCGCTGGGGAAACAGGATCAATTGTTGATGTTCGTGCTTCTATGTTTGAGGCGTTTTTTTTTTTTGCATAGTAAAGCTTCGCCCTGCCGGGAGTAACTCTGGTATGCCTTTTTTCCCTCCCCCAGTTTATCCTCATGTGATCCCCTTTTCATCTAATTAACGGTAGTCCGACTCCTGTTGCGAATGATCACAGTACCAATTCTTCTGTACTGAAACAATTGCCCCTCAGGGATGATTAAAGTTTTTTTTAATTGAATTGAATTGAATGCAGCATTTTGTCTTACAACTTTAGCATAGATAGTCAGTAGGGCTGCAGCTATCAAATACTTTATTATTGGAATATTCTACCAAATCCTCCATCATTTAATTCAATATTCTATTTGATGGCATTTCAGGTGAAACAAGAGATGGGTGAGTGGATGGATGGATGGATGGATGGATGGATGGATGGATGGATGGATGGATAAATAGATGGATGGATTGGTGGGTGGATAGATGAAAGGATGGATGCATTTGATAAAAAAGAATTTGCAACGATGAGAACGGGAGAAGGGGCTCCCGAATGTCCTGCCGGTACAGACCCAGTTGGACACATCATGGACTCCTGGAAACAGTGGAACTTGATTTGTCTATATCAGCTGTCTGTGGAGGACTCTGAAGATACGTGGATACTCGTGGTGTTGGTGTCAGGTTTCCTGCTCATTGGCCTAGGAGGCTACCTGGCTTACCGGAAAATTAACGAGCTGTCGAAGAATATTGGCCTGATCCCGGAGCTCAGAGATGGTTTGCAACGTGCTGTGAATTCACAGACTCACATAATTGTTGAGATGAATCGTAGGCTTGGAACTTTGGCCGAGATTCATTCTTTGGCACAGAAGATGGATGCCATCAAGGAGAGAGTGGACGAATCAGCATGGATTGGGATAGATTAATGTCCATTATTGGGATTTTGAGAGGTTGAGGACCAACAACCCGTAAGACAGAGAGGAAATTATCTCTGTCTGGCCCCAAAACAATTTCTAATCGGAATCTGGCGTCCTTGAGCCTGCAAGGCTCCAACAAAAACTCCCCCCTCAGAAGATATGTGGAATGTGCCGTTGCTATGGCAACTCAACTCTGTCTCCTTTCCCAGCCTGGGCGGGACTGCGGGAAGGCCGCTGAAGCGTCCAGGGTCACTGCAACCCTCCAACCCTCAATGCTCCTCCCCCTATCCACACTGAGGTGACATGCGCTGCTTATCGTGGCTGCAGGAACTGAAGTGGGGATAGTTATGGGGATAGGTTATGGATGCTGTCAAGCTGAAGAAAGAGTCCTATCAGGTATTTTTGGCCTGTGGGACTCCAGAGGCAGCTGACGGTTACTGGCAGTCCAAGCGGAACGCGCCTCGGTGGTCGCCAAGGAAAAAACCCGGGCATGGAAGGAGTTCGGAGAGACCATGGAACAAGACTTCCGTATGGCTTTGAGGAGATTCTGGCCCACCATCCAGTGCCTCGGGGGGGGGGGGGGCAGTGCGCTACTAACCCTATCTATAGTGGGGACGGTGTGCTGCTGACCTCTACTCATGATGTTATGGATCGGTGGGCAGTATACTTCGAAGACCTCCTCAATCCCACAGACACGTCTTCCAGTGAGGAAGCAGAGTCTAGGGACTTTGGGTTGGCCTCTCAAATCTCTGGTGCTGAGGTCACTGAGGTGGTTAAAAAGTTCCTCTGTGGCAAGACTCCAGGGGTGGATGAGATCCATCCAGAGTTCCTTAAGGCTCTGGATGTTGTAGGGCTGTGTTGGCTGATACGGCCCTGCAATATCGCGTGGACATCGGGGACAGTTCCACTGGACTGGCAGACCGGGATGGTGTTTCCCTTATTTAAAAAGGGGGACCGCTGGGTGTGTTCCAACTGCAGGGGGATCACACTCCTGAGCCTTCCTGGTAAGGTCTATTCAGGGGTTCTGGAGAGGAGGGTCTGTCGGATTGTTGAACCTCAGATTCAGGAGGAGCAAGTGGTTTACGTCCTGGCCGTGGAACACTGGACCAGCTCTATACCCTTAGGGGGATCCTGGAGGGTGCGTGGGAATTTGCCCAACCAGTGTACATGTGTTTTGTGGATTTGGAGAAGGCATTTGACCGGGTCCCTCGGGGGACCCTGTGGGGGGTACTCCGGGAGTATGGGGTACCAGGTCCTCTGATACGGGCTGTTAGGTCCCTGTATGACCGGTGTCAGAGCTTGGTCTGCATTGTCGGCAGTAAGTCGGGCTCGTTCCCAGTGAGAGTTGGACTCCGCCAAGGCTGACCTTTGTCACCGATTCTGTTCATAACCTTGATGGACAGGATTTCTAGGTGCAGCCAAGGTGTTGACGGCATCCGTTTTGGTGGCCTGAGGATCAGGTCTCTGCTTTTTGCAGATGATGTGGTCCTGATGGCTTCATCAGAACGTGATCTTCAGCTTTCGCTGGAGCAGTTCACAGCCGAGTGTGAAGCAGGTCGGATGAGAATCAGCTCCTCTAAATCTGAGACCATGGTCTTGATTCGGAAAAGGGTAGAATGCCTTCTCCGGGTCAGGGATGAGGTTGTGCTCCAAGTGGAAGAGTTTAAGTATCTCGGGGTCTTGTTCACGAGTGAAGGAAAACTGGAGCGTGAGATCAATAGGCGCATTGGGGCTGCATCTGCAGTGATGCGGGCGTTGTACCAGTCTGTCGTGGTCAAGAGAGAGCTGAGTCAGAAGGCGAAGCTCTCGATTTACCGGTCGATCTACGTTCCTACCCTCACCTATGGTCATGAGCTTTGGGTAGTGACTGAAAGAACGAGATTGCAGAAACAAGCGGCCGAAATGAGGTTTCTCCGAAGAGTGGCTGGGCTCTCCCTTAGAGATAAGGTGAGAAGTTCGGTCATTCGGGAGGGGCTCGGAGTAGACCCGCTGCTTCTCCACATCGAGAGGAGCCAGTTGAGGTGGCTCGGGCATCTGGTCAGGATGCCTCCTGGACGCCTACCTGGTGAGGTTTTCCAGGCACATCCAACCAGGAGGAGACCTAAAGGTAGACCCAGGACACGGTGGAGGGACTATGTCTCTCACCTGGCCAGGGAACCCCTTGGGATTCCCCCGGAGGAGCTGGCCCAAGTGGCTGGGGAGAGGGAAGTCTGGGCCTCTCGCCTTTGGCTACTGCCCCCGCGACCCGACTCAAGATAAGCGGATGAAAATGGATGGATGGCTCCAGCTTCTCATTCTGTTTCTTCCTTCTTTTTTCTAGAACTAGTTTCCTTTCCAGTTTTATCTGGTAGAAAATGACTAATTGCAATCCCACCACTTGGTTTATGATAAACTGGGGTTTTATTTTTCAGCACTGAATCAAGAACCAGACACAGTTAATCAATTTAATGTGGGAAGAGGCTGACAGCATAATTAACCACTTCCTTTAGCGCTGCAAATAAACAACCATTACTCATGTTTGCATCAGTATGTACAAGAAGTGGCCAAAAAGAAAAACCCTCCACTTACAATACAGACAATTTCTGGCTTTGTGCTGAAACTGAGCCTGGCTGTTCAGACGGTATCAGGACAGAACCTGTGGGCTGTAGCTGATTCCTGCAGAAAAAGTCTGTGTGCTTTTACTTTGTGTAATCATCTTGGATTCAGCCAAGTTACACAAACGCAAACAGCAAGTAAGCAGACGAAGACGGGAGGAATGTGTCCAGCGATAAGCGCCTGTTATCGTTTGCAGAACCCGTTTACATTTCATCCAGCGCTCTTGTCTCTATTATAGAACCCTAACAAGCTGCTTGTCCGTTTGCCTCCAGCACACTGCAGTCAGTGTTGTTAATTCATAAAACGTAAAAAGTAGGAGTGTGTGAAGAACCTCCTGCTGGTTGCACAACACACACACACACACACACACACACACACACACACACACACACACACACACACACACACACACACACACACCTACACACACACGCACGCACGCACGCACACACACACACACACACATAAACAAACCCTTACTGAAGGGTTGGCAGTGATGTTGGAGACATTAAAATCACAGGTTGCTGCTGCAGGACATTGCGCAGCGCTGTTAACACACACTCTAGCAGTAACGTGAGCACCGTTAGCACTTGGACACTGGGGTTTGGTCCAGGCAGGAGGATGTGGTTTTATTCCATTTCTCCACAAACCCACATTTCAAAGGACGGAGAGGCTGTGATGCTGCTGTAGCAGGTAGAGCGGGTTAGTAAACCAGGAAGTGATCACACAGGTGGAAAAACCAGATAAACGCATGACCAGAGTTAGATAAAGGTGTTTAATCCTGACATGTTCTGCTTGTATAGAACCCCCTACACACACACGCATGCACACACACACAAACACACACACACACACCTACACACACGCACACACACACACACACACGCACACACACGCACACGCACACACACACACACACACACACACACACCTACACACACACACGCACGCACGCACACACACACACAGACACGCACACGCACACGCACACACACACACACACACACACACACACACACACACACACCTACACACACACACGCACGCACGCACACACACACACACACACGCACACACACACACACGCACACACACACACACACACACACACACACACACACACACACACACACACACACACACACACACACACACACACACACACACACACCACCATCACCTTCAATAGAACCAAATAGAAAGTGAGACGGAGTGTTTTATGATGCCTACACTGCTTTACTAGAGACGATGACTTTTTAATGGTAGCAGATATAAAACCAGTCAAGAGTCTGGCTGCCTCTACTCTTGGTGATAATAGCTCAGCTTCAGTTCAGAGTTGGTTCTGTTCTGCAGCAAACAGCCGCCCACGTATGGCTGCACCAACAGGTGTCGTTTCTATAAATAAATCCGGTTTCATAGGTAAATGAAAACAGCTAAATCTCCCATTTCAGTCCAATTCTTAAACTGATGATCTGAAGGAGCTGGGACTCCAGACGTTATGATTAGAAATGCTCCAATCAGGTTTTTTTCTGCCAATCACCGTTACCGACTGCATGGATTGGCCATTAATTTTCTATGAAGTAATGAGTACAGACTACATGATCTGGGAACAAAGAAACAATAACATCACATGAAAAGTCCTGCGAACCTACCCAGCAAGAGCTGAAGGTCAGAGCTGGATGAAGCTAGGAGGACCAAAAAGCAGAGACGAGATTCTCCTGCCACCAAACTCGACACACTCCACACCACGGCTGTGCCTAGAAATTCTGTCCATAAAGGTGATGAACAGAACCGGTGACAAAGGGCAGCCCTGGTGGAGTCCAACCCTCACCGGGAACAGGTCCGACTTACTACCGGCTATGCGGACCAAACTCACGCTCCTCTGGTAAAGGGACTGAATGGCCCTTAACAGAAAGCCACCCACCCCATACTCCTGGAGCGTCCCCCACAGGGTGCCCCTGGGGACACGCTCATAAGCCTTCTCCAAATCCACAAAACACATGTGGATTGGTTGGGCAAACTCCCATGCCCCTTCCATCACCCTTGCAAGGGTGTAGAGCTGGTCCACAGTTCCACGGCCAGGACGAAAACCACATTGCTCCTCCTCTATCTGAGATTCAACTATCGATCAGATAATATAAGATATTTCTTCCTTCTGCCCCTTTTCATTAAAATTGTTTAGTGTTCATGTTTAAGTATGTTTTTTGTTGTTGTTTGTATATATATATGTGTGTGTGTGTGTGTGTGTGTGTGTGTGTGTGTGTGTGTGTGTGTGTGTGTGTGTGTTTTACACTTTCAATGAAACAAATAAAGAGAAAAAAATGAGTCATTAGGTCACACGTAAGCTACACTTATATGAAATAGCATTGCTGCTGTACTTTTATTTTGAAAATTACCGAGGATTTTACACTGAAACATTGTGTGACATCTTGCCCAGCCCCATGTTAACCGCGGTAATTGAAGAAATCCCAGAAGCGGCTTGCGGAAGAAAGAATCCATCTTTTGCGTTGCGGCGTGCCGTTTCTGGGATGAGTCTGAAAGTTGCTGCGTCGCAGCTGGTTTGTTACGCTCTATAGACTGTGATGGTCTCTACTGGAGAGGTCATGAACTAATGAACTACTAGTTATGATGAAACCAGTAGTGTGAAGGCCTAGCTGAGAGTGTAAGAGTCTGTTCTACACGGTGGTTGTAAGAGGTGGTCGTGTTTAAAATCATTAAAATGCTAACCAGAAACATGCTACTTTAATCAGCGCCCTGAACAGATTGATAACAATAAAAATGGTGGACCACATAATCTAGAACGTGAAGTAGAAGCGGTGAGCAGACGGGGACACACAGATGTATCCTTTTCTGTGTTTTCAGTCATCTTTATTTCTGTAGATAATCCACTCTTCACAGGATAACAAACAAAGAACTTCAATATAAAAACAATAAAACACAAGGAATACAACAGAAGACAACAAGGCTAAATAAGTCAGATAAAAACTCAAACATCCAAATGAAATCTCGCCTGAATGAGCGTGTCTTTAGCTGCTTTTAATAAGAATAAATGCAGTCAAATAACAATGATTAGTCTTACGGTTAACCAGACTCTAACCGCTTTACAACACGATCCCACAAACTTCTGATACCTTTGAGTCATGCTTCACCTCTCTGAGGCTTCATTCACACTTTGTTGTTAAAATGTCTCGGAGAACCACTGTTTATGTGTTTATGTGAGATTTATTCATACAACCAGCAATGTTCCATGTATCACCGAAGCCAGCCTCTGTCTCCTGACACGTTACATCACTGAGCCCATTGTTATTAGTGCACAACAGACAGCAGTGATGGATCAAAGCAGCTGCAAACATGACTTTGTACTGAACCACCACTTGTCTGATAAAAAGCTACAATCCACCTCAGCCTTGCTACAGGTACAGTCTCCTCCCTCCGGCGTGTTTTAAGATGACACAAAGTTTCATTCAGTCTGTATGGATCAGATGCTGCCATAGGAGGACTCGGTTCATCAGCTGACTCATGTAGGTAAAAATCTGGTTAGGAACGTTTGACGGCGCGTTTATCCTGATTTTTAAAGAACAATTAAACAAAACTGAACTTTTGCAGCCGTTAGCTTTCTGCTAACTCTATAAACACTCCAAACGTGGAGACACCTCATCCATCGGTTTGCTGTCAGTGCTTGTTTGTGGCTAAAACATGGATGTAATTTTTTTGGGGGGGACAGGGGGGACATGTCCCCCCCACTTTTTCCAAAGTCAAGTTTTGACCCCTGCACTTTTTACCATCCAAAAACAATATTACGCTATCTTAAATTGACACTGGTTGAGCTCTAGGACCAACAGAAAACAACCGTTTGTGTTGAAGCCTGTTTCCCATTAGAGCATACTGTAAAGATACACCCCCACCACCCACCCCTGCTTTACCCACAGTTTATACAAATATTAAACTCGAAACGTGAAACAAGGAATTAAATCATAATGGGGGGCTGTCAGTAAGGCAGGACACATCTTTTCTCCTCTACTTTGGACTATCTCTCATGAGAAGCGCACCCGAAACACCACAGCTAGAGAGGAAGAAGCCATTGGCTTTTCAAAATAAAGTAAAATGTGTAAGAATTTAATTTACATCTATTTAATGAACCATAAGACATGAGATTCCATAATAAATATGAACTCAAACTTGTGGATCTTTGGGTACTTTTAACCAGAAGATTGGAACTTTTTATTGCAGGGATCATGTAACACTTTGTATTAACTGAAAGACAAGAGAAGAGAGAGTCAAGTTTTAAAAGTTTAAAGATTTATTACTAAACAAATTAAAACTAGACTAACTTTAACACTAAAGTATGGTGTAACTAAGGTGAATGAGACGGAGAATGGTGTAATGTGGAATGTTGTTCAGAACCAGCAAATCCGGAGAAACGATTAGTTCTGATGGGAGTGAAGGTGATGTCTTCGCGCTAAGCTTTGATTAGGAGATTCATAAACACATAAGACGCCATTCTGTCAGTCTACGTACCCTTGGCGGAAGTCCCCGTCTAGATCAGGAGGTGTAGAGGTCCAGCTTGGACCTTTCTGGAGGCGAAGCCTGTAGAACAGCCGCGGCAGCCGACCAGTCCAGTCTTGAGATACTTCCAGGTCACAACAGTTTATCGGCATCTAACGAGACCCAAAACGGGGTCGTGATGGTTCAGCTTTTATTCTGAAAGGAACCGTTGCAGCGGTTGGAACAGCAACAGATTTTATCCAGCTTGTCGTTGGTTCTTTCGGCTGAAGAGGAAAGTTACGGATTGGCCACTCCGACAACTTCTCTAGAACGCTTTGAACTGACATTAAAGATGGCGTGGGCATAGTTTTATACTTCGGATGTTTTGGTGTATGGTCGAATGAAAAGATGACAGATTTACCAAACACCACCAAAACCACGCCTCCGTCAGATCTGGCAGATTCTGATTGGATCAGTAAAGCAATGTGTCATGTCTTAACGCTACGTGAGATCAGTCCTAGTGGAAACATTTAAAGTCATATTACTTATTATATTCTATAGGATTATAATAAAGTAATTAATATTTTCATTTCACAAATTGTTTCACATTTAATTATTGACTAACACTTTGTTTGATTAGCTTATTAAAAATAGAGTTCTTTGATTTATTAAAAAGAAAGAGTCCTTTGTCTTCATTCTTCTCTTTGGCTGGAAACGAGCAGTTTAGAAGCAGATGCATGAGACCTTGAGGCTGTCTCATTTAGACTAGTTCTGTGTCAGAGGAGAGGGGAAATGGGTTTTGGTGGAAAACAGTCATTTCATTCTGTTACAAATGTAAACGTTTCCGGATATTTAAATTCATTTCAGACTACGATTATGGTTAGTATAGGTGTGCAAATATGGGCTGTATATTTCATGCTTTACAGTGTTTTATAATTGTGTAATGGGTTACGATTTGTTATGGTTGGACTTTTATGTGGAAAGGGGTGTTGTGTGGAGAGTTCCAGTTCGGTTGTTTAGAAAGAGAAAATGAGTTACTTTGAACAGAGATCTGAAATGGAAAGAACAAGTTGGAGTCATTAGAATATCTTAAAAAATTAGCAAAAATTATTCTATAGGCACTGCGACACGATCAATTAGTGTAGACTTACTTTGACAAACTTAGAAGTGAAAATTACGTATTTTGATGCCCAATCTGATTGGTTCATGAAAAATACTAACCAATCAGTAACACCCAATAATGTGTTTCTGTAGCCCAAGCAGAAACACCCCACAGCTGGCTGGACCCTCTCAGCCAGCCATCTCTCTCTCTCTCTCTCTCTCTCTCTCTCTCTCTCTCTCTCTCTCTCTCTCTCTCTCTCTCTCTCTCTCTCTCTCTCTCTCTCTCTCTCTCTCTCTCTCTCTCTCTCTCTCTCTCACTCTCTCACTCTCACTGTCTCTCTCTCTCTCTCTCTCTCTCTCTCTCTCTCTCTCTCTCTCTCTCATAAATAATAAATGACCTGTACTTCTATAGTGCCTTTCAGAGTCAGAGGACTCCAAAGCGCTTTACAGTACAGAGCTCCGGGAGTTGACGTCACGTTTCCCGGCATGCAACAGTTCAAATCGAAACGGCGCCATATTGGCAGGCAGAAGCCGGCAGCTGGACTATTTGTTATTGTCAGAAAACTCAATCAGACAGGAAATATGGTAGATTCCTGTTGTGCCCCAGGATGCAGAACAGACACGGACGACATAAGGAATGAGCCATCTACAGGATTCCCCAAGATCCGGAGCGCCGCAAACGTTGGATCATTGTAATGAAACGCGCTAGTGACCGGGCTAAAATGAAGCTGTGGGATCCCGAGAGTAAAGGTTTTCGCTTATGCAGCGACCGCTTCATATCAGGTACTTAAACCAACGTTTCCTCAACTGTGTATGGTATTTATTTTAAATGCTTTTATTACGATTCTTAGTGGGCTTCCTAAACTTATTTTGGCGGGGCTTTTTCTGTCTTATTACTCATAGCAACAAGTAAACGTCACGTAAAACGTTGCCTCGTGAGTTCTGCGTGCTGCCGTTTACGTGTTTTATGATCACAGCAATTAACCGGCTAAGCTGTATTTAATTTTTAAGCAATGGTTGATCAATTGTCAGATCACACATAAAAAGTACTTTGGATTGCTATTATCTGTCTCACCGAGACAGATCTCAGACAGATCCTGAGACGCTCCTGCCTGACATATTTATTTTATTCATGGAAAATAATCAGACTAGTGATTTCTCTTGGTGTTCAGTTTATACATTCAAACAGCACAGCACTCTATTTAAACTACTTACATGTAAATCTGTTATTTGTCCATCCATCCATTTTCATCCGCTTATCCGGAGTCGGGTTGCGGGGGCAGCAACCTAAGAGAGGCCCAGACTTCCCTCTCCCCAGCCACTTGGGCCAGCTCCTCCGGGGAATCCCAAGGCGTTCCCCGGCCAGGTCTGCTCCGACAGCTTCTGGCGTTTTTAAAAAGTATCCCAGGGGCACAGTAAGGGTTGGAGATGTTTAGTATATTTAATTTCTGACTGTATAAAACGATTTATTCGGTTTTAAAGTGTGAAGTAAACTCCGACGAAGTAAAATCCAAGCCAATCCCGTTCATTTTCTTTACCTTTGTTGCCTGCCAACATGGCGTCTACTCTCTGAGAGTCACGTGACGTCCGGAGCTCTATAGCACTCATCCATTCACACACATACACACTGTGATACTGATGAGCTGTGTTATAGCTACAGCTGCCCTGGGGCAGACATTATTTTAATATTGTTACCAAAAAATGCAGCAAAGCATCATTTTACCCACAGTTATTGAAGGTAATTTAATGTTCTTTAAATGGCATTCTGCAGTTTTAGGAAGTATTTGTTCATTTCTGACTAAGTTGTTGTACACTATAAAAACTGAATTTGCTGTTTGGGCTCCAGGGCACAGGGACAGGGATTAGGAACAGGTTCAAAACTCATGTTCTAAAAAATGTCAGTCATTCACATGGAGTAGATTTGTGATTCATTATCTGAAAGTGTCTGATTAGTTAAAAAACAAAATATGTTTCGTTAAGTTTGAGTTTCAAAACAGGAATGTCACTATTTTCCTCCTACTGAGAAATCCACTAGTGAACATAAAGCATTTTAACATAGCATATTCACACATGGACAGCATCAATGTATTGAATTATAAGGCGGTAGCTCTTCTGTACTTTTATAGTGTAAAAGCAGCTCACGGTTCCCAAAAGGCTGGAGACCCCTGCTCCAGGGAGACGGTTCTCATCAGGTACTAAAATGGAGAGCTGGGGTTCTGACCACAGTCCTAGCTGCTCCTGCTCTAGCTGTATGTACTCTTTCAGACCATGGCCGCTACACGGTGGCAGAACTGTCACTTGTGGTTTGGTGTTTGCTCCAGGACTAATTAGGAGCCTCCCGTCTTCCTGTGAACCAGGCCCATCTGTGTCTTGTTTTGGGTTTTTCCAGGCAGTCACCTGTCCTGCCAGGAAACCCCACAGGAGTCCAGATGTCTGCTCCACTGACGGCGCTCTCTCCTCCCCCTCATCCAGCCACCTCCTACCAGGAAGACGTCTTTAATCATTTCCAGGTTTTCAGAAGCTGCTCTGTGTGAGAACATTAGAATCAAATCTGGATCTGGGATAAAGGCTGCAGCTACAAGCACATCGAGATTGTGCATGGATAATGTATTATGCTTGGGATTTTGAATAATGACTTATGTAACTAACTGGGTGTTATGGTGCTTTAGTCAATAAAGCTTGTTTTTAATGTGCCGGAGGACTCGGTTATGACTTGAATATGGTAGAAACATCATAACAACTGTTATTTTTACAGAAGCCCACAGTCATAATTAAAGAATCAACTTGATATGAATTTGCATCTTGTATAAACGAAGTGAAATCACATCTGCGTGTGTTTTTGTGCCTCTGCTGCATCAGCCGCTGCCGTAGACACGCCTCCCCTAAACCAGACCTGTGCTTTAGAATGACGGGCTGCTCGTTGAATCTGGCTCTTAGTAAACCATCATAACAAGTTCATTTGGGGTGGATTAAAAGCAGCTTTTGCACTGACAATCAGACGCGTTACGCGTTTCTCTCACAGCTGTTCAGCACCTTTCTTCTCCTGTTCTTTGAGGTTTTCATGACCAAATGCTCATCATGTCCTGCATTCATGCACTTTGAATCTTCTGACAAAAGCACTGATCACATAGCTGAAGGCCTCGTTTGGCACTTTGGTGAAAGTGAGTGACTGACTCCAAAGGTAGGAGGAAAAGAAGACTTGCCTGCTTTTAAAGCCACCCTCCACATGCAGTACTGTACCTTCCCACAAATATCCCAAAGAAGTGAAACCCTTTTTCATTTTTGTCTTTTCCTTGTTTTCCTTTAGAAATATGTCTTTAACTTTTAAACCAAGTGAATAAATCAGTGATGAGGAATAGTAGCACAGGGCCTCTCGGCTGTTTTTAGATCCATTATCAGCTTCTAGAAAGAACAGAGGTTCTGGACTTCCAGTCCAGGTCACTGAGTCTCTATGTATTGTCTTTGGTATGGCATACCTTCATTTTTTATAAGATTAATGGACTCCTCTGTTGCATCTTCTGCTGTCAATACTACCCCTGTCCTTCCTTATTTATAGGCACATGTCTCAGCAGTAATGTCCTTTGTCTTTTCTGCACGCAAACAGCAGAACATGAGCTACAGCTCAAAGAGCCCACTCACTATTTTCAATGGTTTTCTTTTTTTCAAGCTCTTATTCTGCTTTTCCATCTTCTCAGTCACAGCTGCATCCATCCAAATAACCACAAGTGACCCAGAATGTCCAGGCCTGGCCTTCATCATGGCTGACCAGAGGAAAACTCCCGTAAGACTCCTGAATGGGCCTCGGTGGCTCTTGGAACACTTGGCTCCAGCTAAAGCCCTTCTGGCCCCACATGAACAAATGCATCAGTGGAAAGTTTCATTGCTTATTTCCTAGTCAGGGAGTCAGAGGGTTAAAGAGGTTTTGGTTCTCTTTTAAGAAATGTTATCACTTCAAGCAGAGAAGAAAGAAAGAAAGAAAGAAAGAAAGAAAGAAAGAAAGAAAGAAAGAAAGAAAGAAAGAAAGAAAGAAAGAAAGAAAGAAAGAAAGAAAGAAAGAAGGAAAGAAGGAAGGAAAGAAAAAAAGAAAGAAAGAAAGAAAGAAAGAAGGAAAGAAGGAAGGAAAGAAAGAAAGAAAGAAGGAAGGAAAGAAAGAAGGAAGGAAAGAAGGAAGGAAAGAAAGAAAGAAAGAAAGAAAGAAAGAAAGAAAGAAAGAAAGAAAGAAGGAAGGAAGGAAAGAAAGAAGGAAAGAAAGAAGGAAAGAAAGAAAGAAGGAAAGAAAGAAAGAAAGAAAGAAAGAAAGAAAGAAGGAAAGAAAGAAAGAAAGAAAGAAAGAAAGAAAGAAAGAAAGAAAGAAAGAAAGAAAGAAAGAAAGAAAGAAAGAAAGAAAGAAAGAAAGAAAGAAAGAAAGAAAGAAAGAAAGAAAGAAAGAAGGAAGGAAGGAAAGAAGGAAAGAAAGAAGGAAAGAAAGAAAGAAGAAAGAAAGAAAGAAAGAAAGAAAGAAAGAAAGAAAGAAAGAAATAAAGAAAGAAAGAAAGAAAGAAAGAAAGAAAGAAAGAAAGGAGGAAATAAAGAAAGAAGGAAAGAAAGAAAGACAGAAAGAAAGAAAGAAAGAAAGACAGAAAGAAAGAAAGAAAGACAGAAAGAAAGAAAGACAGACAGAAAGAAAGAAAGAAAGAAAGACAGACAGACAGAAAGAAATAAAGAAAGACATAAATAAAGAAAGACAGACAGACAGAAAGAAAGAAAGAAAGAAAGAAAGAAAGAAAGAGAGGATGAAAGAAAGACAGACAGAAATAAAGACAGAAAGACAGACAGAAAGAAAGAAAGAGAGGATGAAAGAAAGACAGACAGAAATAAAGACAGAAAGACAGACAGAAAGAAAGAAAGAAAGAAAGAAAGAAAGAAAGAAAGAAAGAAAGAAAGAAAGAAAGAAAGAAAGAAAGAAAGAAAGAAAGAAAGAAAGAAAGGAAGGAAGGAAGGAAAGAAGGAAAGAAAGAAGGAAAGAAAGAAAGAAGGAAAGAAAGAAAGAAAGAAAGAAAGAAAGAAAGAAAGAAAGAAAGAAAGGAGGAAATAAAGAAAGAAGGAAAGAAAGAAAGACAGAAAGAAAGAAAGAAAGAAAGACAGAAAGAAAGAAAGAAAGACAGAAAGAAAGAAAGACAGACAGAAAGAAAGAAAGAAAGACAGACAGACAGAAAGAAATAAAGAAAGACATAAATAAAGAAAGACAGACAGACAGAAAGAAAGAAAGAAAGAAAGAAAGAAAGAGAGGATGAAAGAAAGACAGACAGAAATAAAGACAGAAAGACAGACAGAAAGAAAGAAAGAAAGAAAGACAGAAAGAAAGAAAGACAGAAAGAAAGAAAGAAAGAAAGAAAGACAGAAAGACAGAAAGAAAGACAGAAAGATAGAAAGAAAGAAAGAAAGAAAGAAAGAGAGAGAGGAAGAGAGAAAGAAAGAAAGAAAGAAAGAAAGAGAGGATGAAAGAAAGAAAGACAGAAAGAAAGACAGACAGAAAGAAAGAAAGAAAGAAAGAAAGACAGAAAGACACACAGAAAGAAAGAAAGAAAGAAAGAAAGACAGAAAGACAGAAAGACAGTCAGAAAGAAAGAAAGACAGAAAGAAAGAAAGAAAGACAGAAAGACAGAAAGAAAGAAAGATAGAAAGACAGAAAGAAAGAAAGAAAGAGAGGAAGAGAGAAAGAAAGAAAGAAAGAAAGAAAGAAAGAGAGGATGAAAGAAAGAAAGACAGAAAGAAAGACAGACAGAAAGAAAGAAAGAAAGAAAGAAAGACAGAAAGAAAGAAAGAAAGAAAGAAAGAAAGACAGAAAGACAGTCAGAAAGAAAGAAAGACAGAAAGAAAGAAAGAAAGACAGAAAGAAAGATAGAAAGACAGAAAGAAAGAAAGAAAGAAAGAGAGGAAGAGAGAAAGAAAGAAAGAAAGAAAGAAAGAGAGGAAGAGAGAAAGAAAGAAAGAAAGAAAGAAAGAGAGGAAGAGAGAAAGAATAATAATAATGAAATGAATTGTGATAAAAATGTGAGGAAAGGGAGAGAGGATGAAAGGGAACGAGGGAACTCAGTGGATCTCAGGAAAGGCGGAATAAGAGCAGAATAAGGAGATGGTGGTGATGAAGGTCCACACCAAAGCCTGAACAAGTGAGTCTTCAGCTGCTTTTTAAAGGAGACCACTGAGTCCACTGATCTCAGGCTCAGGGGGAGAGAGGTCCAGAGTCTGGGGACCACAGCAGCAGATGATCTGTCACCTTTGACCTTTAGCCTGGTGCTGCACAACCAGTAGGCTTTGATCACTGGACCTCAGGGACCTGCTGGGGGTGTAGGGACTAAGAAGGTATTTATGTAATTCCCGGACTATAGAGCGCACCTGAATGTAAGCCGCGCCGGGCTAAAAGCCGCAGATATCTACTGAATAGAAAACGTACTTTAACTGAACGTAACTGAACTGATCAGTATCAAACGAAACAGAAAAGTTATTGATTAGTTTATTCATCGTCCTCCTGCGCTCTGAAACCACTGAAGTCATCTTCTTCTTCAGTGTCGGAGTTGAACAGCCTCAGAAGAGCTTCGTCACATACCTTTTCTGTGGCGATGTCGGCGTCGCTGTCCGTGTTGCTGCCATCATCCCCGGGTGAAGCTGGGAAAACAAGAAGCGCCACTTTACTGTGAAACAATTCCTTCTGGTTGCTTTCAGTAACCCTCCTCTAACCATTCCTTCATTAGACTTTCCAGCATCTGTCCTTTCTGGTTGACTAAAGCCGCACCTTATTATAAGCTGCGTGGTTCAGAGCGTGGGAAAAAGTAGCGGCTTATAGTCCGGGAAATACGGTATACAGGCAGTGCAGAATTATTAGGCAAATGAGTATTTTGTCCACGTCATCCTCTTCATGCATGTTGTCTTAGGCCCTGTCCACACGTAGCCGGGGATCTGCCAAAACGTAGATATTTTTCTACGTTTTGGCCTGTCATCCACACGAAAACTGAGTTTTTTCACACGAAAACGGATCTTTTTAAAAACTCCGGCCAAGTGAAGATCTGCGTTTTCTCCGTTTTGGGTGTCTGCGTGTGGACAGACAAAACCGGAGTTTTAAGGTCCGCAACGTCACTTTCCGCGACAACAAATGCTGACATCACGTGTGCGACCTGTGTTTACACTAGCCGACTGTCATGCCACCACTCCAGCCAGGCCCGGTTTCCCCAGCAACCACAACCAGCTCATCATCTACCTGATTCAAACCACCTGTCTCACATTAACTCATCAGCTCCACCTGCAACCACCTCTATATAACATCAGGAGAAACACCAAGCCAGTGCCAGATTTTTGAAAGCATTTATTAGTAGATTATCCAGCATTCTAAAACCCTGCCTAAACCTCAAGTTCCTGACCTTGTTTCTGAACCTCGACCTTGCCACCTGCCTGCTCCCTGACTGGATTATCTCACAGTTTCTGATCTTCTGGACTCCTGACCTTGGATTTGTTACATGGACTCTGCCTCTGGATTTCCCCTCCTGACCAAGCCTTCTGCTACTGCCCTTCCTACAGACTGGTAACACTCCCCTGTGTGTTCTCAAATAAAAACTTTAAAGCGTCTTACTGTGTCTGGTGCTTTCACGGGTCCTCCAGCCCTGGTTGTTACAGAAAAATCTGGCCACCATGGACCCAGCACCGACACAGGAATGGCAGCTCGGTGTGGAACGCTCCATTTCTGGTCTGGAAGACAAAGTAAACGAACTCCTGGATCTGCTCCGAACCGGTGACTCATCTCGTCATGTGACCGACGTCCCGATGGCTTCCGCATCCCCGGTCCAGTTCCGGGTCTCCCCTGTCCACGAACCTCGTCTTGTTCCACCGGAAGTTTTTAAAGGTGAGCCCAAACAATGCCGCCCCTTCCTCACCCAATGCGAGATTCACTTTGAACTACAGCCTTCATCATTTCCAACCGAACGCTCTCGCGTGGCTTATGTGATCTCGTTATTGTCGGACCAAGCCAAGGTTTGGGGCACCGCTGAATGGGCTAAGGACTCTCCTATCTGTTTTAATTACCGTGCTTTCTCGAATGAACTCATTCGGATTTTTAACCCTGTTTTACCAAGTAGGGAGGCCACCCGAGGATTATTGATTTTGGAACAAGGAACCCGGAGGGTTAACGACTATATCTTCGACTTCCATGCTGTGGCTGCAGGGAGCGACTGGAATGAGGCAGCCCTCATGGACATGTTCTATCAGGGTCTCTCGGACCGGATCAAGGATGAATTGGCAACTCGAGAGTTTCCTAGAAGCCTGGAGGACCTCGAGAATCTCGCCACCCGCATCGACCTCCGACTGTTGGAGAGGCGGAGAGACAGGTCCAGGAGACCCATGCCACCTGTCAGTCCCCGCTCTGCGCCCATAGGTCCGGCAACTTCACCTGGAAACGCAACTGTGAGTAACTACAACACACCACAGTCCTCCCATGATGAACCCATGCAAATCGGGAAGACCAAGCTCACAGAAAAAGAGAGATCTAGACGTCGGTTACTCAACCTGTGTTTTTATTGTGGGGGCTCAGATCACAGCGTATGTAACTGCACGTTAAAAGGGCATGCTCAATAGAGAAGGGGAGGGCTCTATTGGGTCGTTTGGTTCCAAAACCCCCCGTACGACCTTTTGCCTCTGCTACGTTTTTTTATGCCAAACAGGAGCACAGCTGTCCTGTGTTTATTGACTCTGGAGCTGACACAAACTTTATGGACATTTCTTTTGCTGAGTCTATAGTCTATTGGCCTGCCCCTGCACCCCATCGCCCGGACTCAAGAAGTGCAGGCTATTGATGGACACATCATTTACCAAGCCACCCATGAAACTGACCCAATCACCATGAGGCTTGGGGGGAACCATGTCGAAACCCTAAATTTCCTGGCCATCCCCTCTCCTAACATCTCTGTCATCTTGGGAATCACCTGGTTGCGCACTCACAATCCACAGCTGGATTGGCGTAAGGGGGAGATTTTGGGATGGTCTGACCAGTGTATGTCCCAATGTTTGACTAATGCCTCTCCTAGTCTCCTACGTACACCTGACTCATCGGAAACCTACCCGGACCTCTCAAAAGTCCCTATTGAGTACCATAACCTCAAGGAGGCTTTTAACAAGCATCGTGCTACCAGGTTACCTCCTCATCGCCTCTATGATTGTGCCATTGATTTATTGCCTGGAACTTCACCCCCTAGAGGGCGTCTGTTTTCCCTTTCTCTTACAGAGCAAGAAGCCATGAGGAAATACATCCACGAGTCCCTACAATCAGGAATCATCCGCCCCTCCTCTTCTCCGGCTGGTGCTGGATTTTTCTTCGTGGGGAAGAAGGATGGTTCTTTACGACCCTGTATCGACTACAGAGGACTTAACAACATTACGGTAAAGAACCGCTATCCTCTCCCTCTTATCAACTCTGCTTTCGACTCCCTTCGAGGTTCCCAGGTTTTTACCAAGCTTGATTTGCGCAACGCTTACCATCTGGTGCGCATTCGAGAAGGGGATGAGTGGAAGACTGCTTTTAACACCCCAAATGGACATTATGAATACCTGGTCATGCCCTTTGGCCTCACCAACGCCCCTGCTGTTTTCCAGGCCCTCGTCAATGATGTTTTACGTGATATGGTGGGGAGGTTTGTGTTTGTTTACCTAGATGATGTCCTTGTGTTCTCTCCCGATCTGGACACCCACAGAAGACACGTCAGAGCAGTCATTCTCAGGTTGCTGCAAAACAACCTCTTTATAAAAGCAGAAAAATGTGAGTTTCACAAGGCCTCCATGTCCTTCCTGGGATTCACACTCTCCCCCAATCAGATCTCCATGGACCCCACCAAGGTGACCGCTGTGGTTGACTGGCCCCCTCCGACAGACAGAAAGCAGCTCCAACGCTTCCTGGGGTTTGCTAATTTCTACCGGCGGTTCATCAAAGGTTACAGCAGGATCGCTGCACCTCTCCATGCCCTCACCTCTAACAAGGTCAGTTATGTGTGGACTGATTATGCTAACCGGGCATTTCTCAAACTCAAAGAACTGTTTACAACCGCTCCAGTTCTCCACTCCCCGGATCCTGCACGCCAGTTCATTGTAGAAGTGGATGCCTCAGCTGTTGGTGTAGGCGCCGTTTTGAGCCAGCGCAGCTCTGATAACAAGGTTCACCCATGTGCTTTCTTTTCTAAGACCCTATCTCCAGCTGAACGAAACTACGACGTGGGTGACCGGGAACTGTTGGCGGTTAAGCTCGCCCTGGAGGAGTGGAGGCATTGGCTTGAGGGGGCTATCACACCTTTTCTGGTCTGGACTGACCATAAAAACCTGGAGTATCTACAGACAGCCAAGCGTCTCAACCCCCGTCAAGCCAGGTGGGCCTTGTTTTTTAGCCGTTTCAACTTCCACTTGTCTTACAGACCTGGCACCAAGAATACCAAGCCAGATGCTCTATCTCGGATCATGGAACACCAGGTACCTGAACCCAACGCCTCCACGGACTCTACAGTCCTCCCCAAGGGGGTCCTGCTGGGCGTCTCCCGCCTAGCTCTGGAGAACAAACTCAAGGAGACAGAACATCTCTACCCAGCACCTCCTCAGTGCCCGCCTGGTCGGATCTACGTTCCTGACCACCTACGGACAGAGGTATTGTTATTCTGTCACAGTTCTCGCCTTTTTTGTCACCCAGGCATTACCAGGACTATAAACGTGGTCAGAAGCAGATTCTGGTGGCCGGCGTTGGCCAAGGACTCCCGGGAGTTTGTCAGGGCCTGCCCCGACTGTGCCAAAGCAAAGGCCTCTCGTAGACCCCCTGCCGGTCTTCTACGACCTTTGCCCGTCCCACACCGGCCCTGGTCTCATCTGAGCATGGATTTCGTCACAGGCTTACCTCCATCTAACTCCTTTAGAGTTATCCTCACAGTCGTGGACCGTTTTTCCAAGATGGTCCATCTGGTCCCCCTCAAGAAACTCCCCACCGCATCTGACATGGCTGATATCTTGGCACGTGAGGTCTTCCGCCTCCATGGTCTTCCACAAGACATCGTCTCGGACAGAGGACCCCAGTTCGTGTCCAGGTTCTGGAAAGCTTTTTGTGCCCGGTTGGGGATTCAGGTGAGCCTCTCCTCTGGGTTTCATCCACAGACCGACGGACAGACGGAGAGACACAACCAAGAAATGGAAACCAAGCTACGCCTCTTGTGCCAGGACGACGCCACAACCTGGTCCCAGAACCTGCCTTGGGTGGAACACGCTATGAACTCTCTACCCACTACTGCGACAGGTGTGTCTCCCTTTTTCACTGTTTTTGGTTATCAACCCCCTGTGTTTTCCATTCAAGAGACCCTGGCCCACGTCCCCTCTGCCTATGCCGCCGCCCTCAGATGTCGCCGTGCCTGGTGGTCCGCTAGGCGCCGTCTCCTCCAAGCCTCTGCAGTATATGCCCGCTCGGCCAACAGGCGGCGCATTCCGGCTCCCGCATATAGGGTGGGTCAGAAGGTCTGGCTGTCGACGGCCGATATCCCGCTCAGGGTGGACTGCAGGAAGTTGGCTCCCCGTTTCATTGGTCCCTTCCCCATTTCCAAGGTCATCAACCCTGCTGCTGTTCGCCTCCGCCTTCCCAGGGCCCTTAGGGTCCACCCCTCTTTCCATGTGTCAAAGGTGAAACCTGTGGTGTCCTCGTCTCTCGTGCCCTCCTCCGGGCCCCCTCCGCCCGCCCGGCTCCTTCCTGGTGGTCCGGTCTGGGCTGTGCGGCGGGTCCTCCGTTCCCGGCGCCGGGGCCGTGGGCTTCAATACCTGGTGGACTGGGCTGGTTTTGGTCCTGAGGAGCGGTCCTGGGTTCCCGCTCGCCGCTTCGTCGACCTCTCTCTCCTCCGGGACTCCCGCCGCTCCCGTCCTGGCCGGCCGGGTGGGCCGTCCGGTGCCGGCCCTTGTGGGGGGGATTCTGTCATGCCACCACTCCAGCCAGGCCCGGTTTCCCCAGCAACCACAACCAGCTCATCATCTACCTGATTCAAACCACCTGTCTCACATTAACTCATCAGCTCCACCTGCAACCACCTCTATATAACATCAGGAGAAACACCAAGCCAGTGCCAGATTTTTGAAAGCATTTATTAGTAGATTATCCAGCATTCTAAAACCCTGCCTAAACCTCAAGTTCCTGACCTTGTTTCTGAACCTCGACCTTGCCACCTGCCTGCTCCCTGACTGGATTATCTCACAGTTTCTGATCTTCTGGACTCCTGACCTTGGATTTGTTACATGGACTCTGCCTCTGGATTTCCCCTCCTGACCAAGCCTTCTGCTACTGCCCTTCCTACAGACTGGTAACACTCCCCTGTGTGTTCTCAAATAAAAACTTTAAAGCGTCTTACTGTGTCTGGTGCTTTCACGGGTCCTCCAGCCCTGGTTGTTACACCGACAGCATGGATGCACTCAGAGCTGCGCTCGCTTTATCAACTGTCCAAGCGCTTTTTGCTTGTTTGTTTTTGCAAGCGGAATTACTGCTGCTTGTGGAAGACCACAGACGAAGGACGAGGTTAAGAACGGGGGAAGTACAGCCGCCTACAGGTCTGGCATGCCCTTAACAACGTATTTATCCGGGTACGTGTGGACAGAGTTTTTTTAAAATGAGGTGGTGTGGATGCAAGTTTTTGGAGGGGCGGATATTTGTTTTTAAAAAACCCGGCTACGTGTGGACTAGGCCTCACTCCAAGCTGTATAGGCTTGAAAGCCTACTACCAGTTAAGCATATTAGGTGATGTGCATCTATGTAATGAGAAGGGGTGTGGTCTAATGACATCAACACCCTATATCAGGTGTGCATAATTATTAGGCAACTTCCTTTCCTTTGGCAAAATGGGTCAAAAGAAGGACTTGACAGGCTCAGAAAAGTCAAAAATAGTGAGATGTCTTGCAGAGGGATACAGCAGTCTTACAATTGCAAAGCATCGAACAATCAAGCGTTTCATTCAAAATAGTCAACAGGGTCACAAGAAGCGTGTGGACAAACCAAGGCGCAAAATAACTGCCCATGAAGTGAGAAAAGTCAAGCGTGCAGCTGCCAAGATGCCACTTGCCACCAGTTTGGCCATATTTCAACATGTGTCAACACAAGGGTAAAGGCAAGTGCCCTCCAGCCCGTAGACGTGCTAGCTTCGTGATGGAGCTAAAGCTCTGAGATCTGCAGCGTTTTCCTCTGTGAAGAGAGCAGGGTGGATAAATAATCAGCGACTCCTGTGAGTATGATGTAGTTTATGTATAAATATTAAATTATGAATAAATAATCTAAATATTGATCAGTGGCACAGTTGTGTGGAGGTTTGAAGATGTTAACAATGGCACTCATTCTCAATATTCATAATGCCCCACGGATAAATCAGGGGCTGCAAGTTATCTCATGCCCAGGGGCAACCCAAGGCATCAGTGTCTTGCCAAAGGACACTTCGGCACGTCGCCTGAGTGTTCCTGTGCTCCCCAACAGGACAGGAGCCTTAGCACAGATTCCAGTATTCCAGTATATACCCCCCCCCCCCCCCCCCTCCCGTTTGTTTAAACCATCCCGGCATCCTTTACTGAACTTTTACGATACATCTTTTTCTCCTTCTCTGCTGAACGTGTCGGAGGGTAGACTGCTGCCTTTTTGGGCCTCCTTTAGTCCGGCTCCTTCCGGCCCAGGACTTCATCAAGGATTCTGTCTGCTCGCATGCCCGTGCTTGGCCTCCCTCATTCCTTTAACCCTTCTAACTCAGGTTCACCAGCTGTAAACGAGGTGTTCTTCACCGGGGCTTGCCATCGATCCAAGCCACACAGAGCAAGATGTTGTCTTTGTTGTGCAGCAGTGGCTTTTCAGACCACTTGTGTATTAAACATCTGACGAGTGGAAGAGGTTGCTGTATTGGCTAAATGTGTCTGTTCCTCCCTGTGTTTAGCTCCAGCCTGGATTCACACTTTCACCACTTTGCACCATTAAATAAATCTGAATATGTCTGTTCTCATCCAGCCTGTTACTCTCACAAGGAGGACTGGTGTTTGCCAGCCACATTACAAATCCATGCCACTGTGTACTTACTCTATAACACATGTTATTGATGCACAACATCTGAGCCTCCCGACGAGGAGTATCACAGCAGATTAGAAGACTTTTCTGCACCATCTGGTAGCAAATGCTGCTCTGTTTGCTCTCACATATCCTATTTAACTTGAGATTAGAATTTCAAGTGAAAGTTTCAAATGCATTAATACATTATTACACCAGCTGAGCACCTTGAGAGCACAGCTGGCAGCAGCTCACAGCAGGGAGCTGCTTGAAAATAATCCTTTTGTCGTTGTACTTGGAGAACCCCAGTGTGCATTTTTAAACCAACACCACTCTCGCGTCAGCTGTAAATGACTCGGCACTTGTCTCAACTTGTATTTTTTTACTTTGGTTTTCATCGTTGAACCCCACGTTGTTATCGTGTCCGTCTTTTTCAGGGTCAGTCCGTTTTCTAAATGTTTTAGTCCAGTTGAGACTGACAACCTGTTGTAATAAAACAGACATGAGACATGACGCACACTTGTAGAGGACTCCAATGCGCTTTACACTACATGAACCAATCACACACACACACACACACACACACACACACACACACACACACACACACACTTTATCAACCAGCAGAGATGAAATCTGACATAACGGCTGGAACTTGTTTCCTTTCATCAACCCACGCGAACACGATCCTCGTAGTCCTTTTATAAGTTTTGTGTCACTTCTGCATCACGTCCGTGTTCACATGGGACTCTGCGGTTGTTTACTAGCCGACCTATCAGAGCCTCCTGGGGGCGGGTCCAGCAGGAACTTTTTAATAGGTCAGCAAAAGTTTCACATGAAGAGGTCCTGAGCAAAAACAGATAAAATCACCAAGCTTTATTTGTCCTGATATCACCTGCCTGAAATAATAAAAACTCGATGTGTTTTTGCAAACAAACTCTTCAACAAAGTCGTTACTGGCCAGGGGTCTCATTTATCAAACATGGCGTAGAATCCTTACTAAAACCGTACTTAAGCTCAGCAAAAAAAAGTAATAACGCCAGGCAGGTTTGTGATCTATCAAACATGGAGGACGCACAGCTGCACGCAATCTCCGCTTCATAAATCAGAGACTAACTAGAAAGGTTCTCAGCTGCTTTTTAGTCACATCCCGCCCTCACCACGCCCACTTACTGCCATATATAGTCGATGCAAAGTGCCTTGTGGACCTCATGCATATACATAAGCCGGCTGTGCAGCGCTCCGCCAACGACATGGCGACCGTAGATCAAGGCAGATCAAGGAAGCGCAATTTCACAGAAGCAGAAGTTGAGGTACCTGTGGGTGAGGTGGAGAAATGAAAGGAAGTGCTTTTGCAAAACAAGAGAAGATCCACAGAGTGGCACAGCGTTGCTGAAGCCGTCAATGTTGAATTCTTCAGAGAGATCTGTGGCGGATATAAAAAATGGTCCAATCGGGATTCGATCCCCAGACTCCCAGGTGAAAGTCAAACGCGCTAACCAGTCAGCCAAATGGAGATCTCCCTTGTCTGAGTAGCCAGGACGCATGATCAATCGGGTCACAGTGACAGGACACACACTGTCACAGACGCATGACGTTCTGTCTCAATATGTCCCCCTGTCCGTATTCTGCTCTTCAGACTGTGTGTGTGTGCACGTGCATGCGTGTGTGTGAGTGTGCACGCATGTGTGTGTGTGTGCGCGCGTGCGTGCATGTGTGTGTGTGTGTGGGGGGGGGGGGGGGTCTTGTTCTGTGTGAAAACGAAGCAGTACAAGTGATAATGCTGCAGGATTTCATCATTTTATCCTTCTCAGCAGCAGTGCAGGTGCTCTCCAGGTCCAACACAGATGCGCAGATAGGGTGGGGGATGGGGGGGGGGGGGATCTGTCCCCCCCCAGATTCAGATCGACCCCGATCCGTCCCCCCAAACTAAGGCCAGAAAGAAAACAAAATCAGAGGTTAAGCGCTTGAAGCTCATTTTTCCAATTACAATGAATGCAGCATGACGTAAACAAACAGACTCCAGAGGCGCCAAAGTGGTTTTTGCTAGGATGCAGGATGAAGTTAAAAAGGCAACGATTACTGCGTATTTTAAAAAAGACCAACAGTGTAAGTAGGCGGGTTTATGCGTGTTGGTTCTAGTTTCAGTACGTTGTTGTCGGTGTTGGGACTTACTCGTTATAAGCACCAAAGCCTCATTGCTGACTTTAACAAGTCCCATCTACAAACATGAACCCTCATGAAGTTACTACTTTACACCAGAAGACAGTGGAGATGTGGAACCTTCAGGCTGAGCAAAGTTTGTGAGTTTTTAGAGTTTGAAGATCGCCTCCCAGTCAGGGAGAGGAGGAGATGCGCACAACATGAAGAGCGCAAATATTAGATAAAACGTATAATTGCCGGCAGGTCTGGTCTTTGTTGACTGATCACTTTGTCTGGTCATGACTGACTCTGATTATGAAGCAGAATATTGACTCTGATGAAGAAATTCACTCATCCAGCCGGGAAGATTGACGCTGCTGCAGCATCAGACAGCTGGTGCTGCACGAGAGGTGTGTGGAGTTTACAAGCTCCAGACGTTGGGTTTGATGTTGGTTTAACCTTCTCTGGGACATGATGGATGTAGAAACGATGGTAAAAACACCGCTAACGTGACAGACGTAGCGACACTGTAAAAAAAAAGCTGTAAAAAAGGAGCAGATGCCAATGCATTAAATATGGAAGTCAAGTGTGCCACATAATCATGAAAAAGGTAAAATATCAAATTTAAAAAGAGATTTATATATTTATATATGAATTAAAACTTTCCAATTGTAATGAACATTTCTAAATAATGTAAAAATATGAAGGCTGAAAAGTTTGGGAACCACTGCTCTACGTGATAAGTGAATATTGTTTTTAAATATATTTTATGTGCAGTTTTTTAAGACTTTTATGTTTTCTGTAAAGATCGGTATGCTGAAAATCATTTAAGGTTTTGCATAAAGCATGAGGTTTTGGTTAGTAATTGATTGGGAGAATAACAAATGACTGAATTAAATTGTTGAGGGTATGCCCTCGTGAGAAATTGCTGCAGTAATTTTCTCCAAAAGACTGCTAAATTGCTTTGAAAAGCAGATATTAAACATCAGCGCCAAAAGACACTTGATTTCCCATGATGCTTTGCACACGGAAGCAATGTGAAGACGTCACCGCCTAATACCAGAAACACATTCTGCGCATGTGCAGGAGCTCATGGACACTTTCCCGCGACTTCAAAGGCTATAAATCACAACGGAACAAAGAAACTTTGTTCTTTTGCCCAGGAAAACTGGCGGTAAGGACACGCTCGGTCGTACGCTCCGACTAACTTGAGCATGCGGGAAGTCTAAGTGCTCCATCAAACTCACGAAACCGCTGGAAAGCTAAACTACAAGCCATCAGGTCTGTCCAACCGCTCGCTGCCCTAGCTGCTGAAGGGAAGAACACAGAACCGGGCTGAAAAAAACAACAACTCCATCAAACTCACGGAGAACGCGGAGAACAGCGGAGAAAGCCATCAAACCGACGGACGCTGCCGAAAACTGTGGAGAAACACGGAGAACCGTCAAATCAAAGAGTGAGGGACGCCTTGCTCTTCTGGTGATCAGAAAACTCATTTCTCTCTCTCCTTTCCTTCTCCCGTTTCCTCTGTAGTCCAGAATAAGCAATAAAACCGCGCTATTGCTTAAAAGTAGCTTCGTGTTTTCCTCTTTCGTTCCCAAATACGTCCGTCGGGTCATTTTGAAAGAATAAACTGCTTATTGATCATTGTTTGGTATCTTAAAATGGTTTCTGCTATGGCCAAGCGGTTAAACTAAAAAGATATTAATTCGTGATTAATCTTTGGTGAAGCTTCATGATCATTTTGAAGTGTTTTGAGTGATTTTAAGGTTAAGTTACTTCTGATTCTAAGTGCCTTGGAAGTTAAAGTGCAAGTTGCCACCCTCACTTTAGCCAGACAAAGGGGTCAGCCATCTTGAATTCAAGACTCCATTTTGAATCCATACACACGCACACACACACCACTCCTTTGTGAGAACAAAGGACCCCATTCATACATCCTCCATCACACGCAAACACATCCATCTTCAATTATATCACATGGTTATTATTCATTTATTCCACTGTTTATTCATTTGACAAATTGTTTAATTAAATGTTATAAAATTCAGATTTTTGCCTCCAGTAGATTTGTTGTGTTGAAGCGAAGTCTCTGCACCAAGGATTCTACGAACTTCAAGAAAGACTGATAAGAGTTTTGGATTCAATTTTTCCCTGGATGAAGGGGATGGTGCCCCGGGATGCCTAAAGAGTATCTTAATTAATTAATACATCGGTAAATATTCCCATATTTACAGAATTTATTGAAGAATCCAAAAGTAAGTTAAAGCTTACTAATTGTTCGCTACTTAATAACCCCAACAAAATAGTGGAGCGCCTCTGTCAGTGCACCTCAGGGCAGCTGTGGCTACATCGTAGCTCATCACCAGTGTGTGAATGTGTCACGGTCTGCCCCTGCCTCCCTGATTGTGTCTCTCTCCTGCCCTTGATTAGTCCTTATTGTTTTCACCTGCCCCTTGTTACCTGCCCATGTGTTCCTCATTTGCCCTGTGTATTTAAACCTCCCTCCTTGTATCAGTCTTGGTCAGATCATTGTGTGTTAGTTGTCAGCGTTGTGTTTGTCCTGCCGTTCCCGCTCTGTTATTAAAACCATTTTTACTTTATCTGAGCCTGCATTTTTGCCTCCGGGTCAGCTCCTCCACACACGGTCCGCTGTCATCCACACCCGCAACGTGACAGAATGTGTGTGAAAGGATGAATGATACGCTGTAGTGTAAAGCACTTTGGAGTCCTTACTCTGAGAGGCGCTACACAAGTGCGGGTCATTTATGATTTATAGTGTTGATCAGGCAGAGCTTTGCTGCCAGCATTCCACTGCATAACGGCTTCAAACACGTATATAAAAGTTAGTTTTTACGTAAACCGTTGGATGAAATTACACAAACTGACTGAGCTCTAGTTAAGGCGCTTGCAATAGTGTGTGTGTGTGTGTGTGTGTGTGTGTGTGTGTGTGTGTGTGTGTGGGAGGGTACATTGGAACTTTGCCCCCCCCCAGTATGAAAATCCTATCTGCGCCCCTGGTCCAACATGTGTGTAAGTCAGGTTCTTAGTCAACTTAAAGTTACGCACATTTTTCCGCTAAGTTTTCTTTCATAAATCCCAAAGTTTGCGTGGAAAGTTGCTTACGCAGTTTTCCGACGCCGTTTTGTGCGTAAGCTAGCTTGATAAATGAGGCCCCAGGTGCCTTCAGCTCCTAAGGCAGCCACACACTTTGATCTTGTGTTTTTATTTTTTAATATAGGGCTATTTTAATTTTATGTACCGTGTGTTTTATTTATTTATTTATCTTTGCTGTTTTCTGTTTAGTCAATTGTTTTAATGTATTTTCTGTACAGCACTTTGTTCCTGTGCTGGGTCTTTTAAAGTGCTTTATGAATAAAACTGGATTGGATTGGATCTTGGCTACACAGATTAGCTGTTAGCTCACCGGTTTCTCTGAACAGATGCTGTTCAGGACAGTAAAAGAGGTACATGGTCATCATTAGTGACATTTACATAGAAAACACTTAAACGCTTTAACGTGTCCTTGCTCCACTTTGAGTTTTCTAAATCACTGAAATAATGAAGACGGGAGAATGAGATGACATCAAAACACGAATCTCTCTGTCTTGCTGCTGATTCCTGTTTGTTATTGGAATGTGCGCGCTGCTTTTTAGAGGTAACAGTATTTTAATCCATGAGGACTGAAGTACAGCTCCGACTTTTCCACGTTTGCAACCAGCTGGCTGAGAATTGAGAATAAATCTCCCTCTGAGCCGGCGGGCTGATTTAAGGCAGCACGATAAAAGCAGCTGTCAGAAATCTGTGGGTGACTGAGGCCATCAAATAAAAACGCTCCCGTAGGGGTTAGCAGAGATCTCTGTGGAACGGCGTCATCCGGAGGGTTTTCATGGAATTCTCTCCTTGGCGGGAAATGTTTGTCCAGGTCTCAGGAGGCTCCAGGAGGGCTTTGTTCTTATCCAGGAGTCATGCCAGCTTCACCTTAGTGTTGGAAAAGTTACACCTTCTGATTTTAATACGAATGTGAAACACACATGGTTTTAAGGCTCCATTCAGCTGCTTTTTGTTTGGGCTCTTACATCCGAGGCACTCCCGTGGAGAAATGAGCTTCATTTTAGATCAAGTCTGAAGATGTTTCTCAAGATCAAGCAGCTCATCTTAGATTCCACTTTTGGTTCTTTTTAAAACACAGGAAAGGCTTTTCTTTACCTTGCTGACACACGTTTCGTTTGCCGAATGCAAAACATCCTCCTGTGTTTTAAAAATAACCAAAAATGGAATTAGAAACTAAAGACAGTAAGAACAAGATGTTGTTTTAATGTTTTTATGTGTTCCTAACTGTTTTATTCAGCTTGATCTGCACTTTTGGATAGTTCCATGTTGCTGAACGTCCATCTGGGGGCGTGCATTGAAAGTGAGCTTAGACTATAGAAATGATGGGTTACAGTATTTGTTGATGTCCGGCCTTTAAGCTTATATTTGAATGAACAGCCACTGAAGCGGCTGGATGTCGGGTCTCTCCCTGCACCTTCTCCACAGCTCCACGCCTGCAGCCTTTGAGGACATAGCAATGTTGCGCTTCTTGTAACAGGTGCTAAATCATACACTCTGTTCTTGAGTCCGGGTAAAGTAATGACAGGGTTCCAGCCAAGGTGAAGGACATACTAATTCACTCTGGCGCTGCATTGTTTGGATGTGGAGATAGCTGCAGTCAGCGGTGAGTGATGGGGCTGTCCAACAGGAATGAGAGGAGGCCGGGCCCTCTGTCACAGCAGGACACGCAGATGGGGCATCATGGGAAGCATGCCTGGGATCATAAAGGACTCTGCAGGACGTAATGAGAGACTTTGTGGTGAGGGTGGGGATCTCCCAGGAAGACATCATTTAACGGCTGTTAAAAACAACTCCTGGTGAGCGAGTGAGCGATTTCACTTCAGTCGTGATCTCTTCATCTGCTGCTTCGCTCCTCTGTTTCTGACAGGCATGCGCCCTGAAGCCCTTCAGACAGTTGTAAGTAAAACAGGCTTCTTTTTGTCTTGGATTAGCGTAAATGACATCTTTACGAGCCTCCGTCTCAGATGGACGGCCCGCTGCAGCTCATCCATCAGCGCCAGGGCAAAGGGGGATCCAGTTCCGAAATTGGCCCAGTGTGTCAGTCTCTATCTGACACCCCTTTATGAGTCACCTTGTGAAAGCCTTTGAAGCCACACACTCTTATTTCACTACATGGACATGTTTTGCTTTCCATACACACCGGAGGGGAACATTTTCAAAGTGTGAGCTGGAAAGAAAACGATAGCGCTTTGAAAGGAAACCTTCCCTGGCACTCGAGGTAAGCCAAGAAGCAGTAAAACAAGAGGTGCTTCATAACCACAAATGATCCAAATCTGGCAGGAATGTGGTTTGCTTTGAGCCTTATCTTGAATACATTTTTGCCATTTTCATATAGAGGTCAAGCGTTTATCAAGATGTCTCCCAGTTTGTGCCGAGTCCTGTGGAGAAGCTTAAATTCTTCTTCTGCACCATTTTCAGGTGTAGCTGAAGAATTGGGAGGGTTTCAGCCACTGGTTCTGGCTGTCGTCTATTGATGTAATCATTATCCAATTAGCTGCATGGATTACGAGTCATTAAAAAGCCACCTGAGATGGATGGCATCCTAACAAGACAGCTCTCACCTCCCTCTGAACTCCTATCACTTACCTTCTCATCTGATCCCCACATTAATGCTGCTCCTGCTGAACGCCGGAAAGGTCAGCCGTGAAATGCATGCTGGGAGAAATGGCAGCTCTCTTCTCCTTTCTTCTAAGATTGGTATTCATATTACTCAGTGTTTGGTGCTCAGTGTGTCCGAACACCTTACCCTGTTGCAGCCGCGAGGCTCACGACCAAACACGTCTAAACAGATTGAAGCTCATTTATGTGTCAGATCTTTTTATTTCATATGTCTTTAAAATAGTTTGGGATAGAGCTGTGCATTGGTGAAGGTTCTTATTCACACACACACATCTCGGGCAGTTGTCCAGGTCTCCTGAAGGTGCTGATTGGTGTGAAACCACCTGAGGATCAGATCCAGAGCTGCGTGGAGAGCTGAGGAGGAGGCCTGGATCAGATCCTCGGGCCATGCCTACACAGACCGGGATGGGTTGTTGTCCTTGATAACAGCAAACTGACTGCATGTAAACACGGTAAAGGACTGGTGAAAATATGATGGGAACACTGTGACCTTTATTTGGAGTCAAAACACTTAACATGCATCTGAATTCTTTCCTTGTTGTCTGCCTATTTGATTCTAATCAAGTTCATTCAGTCAGCTCATGACTGAATCTGACGCCTGAGCTGAATTCTTAACCGTTGCTCTTGGACTCTAACAGATTACCGGGGAAGTGTCACTGCTGACGGCTGCTCTGGAGCATATTAATGCCAAATGATCCAGACTCACAGCTGCAGAATGGTTCGCTCAATTATTTGGTCTGTATTTGATGTAGAGAGTCCTTGAACCCTCCAAGGCGCGTTACAACACAATCAGTCATTCACCCATTCACACACACACACACATTGGTGGTTATGAGCTACGATGTAGCCACAGCAACCTTCTGACTACGGGGCGAGCACTTCAACTCCTGTGCCACCGTGGCCACGAAGTACTTTGTTTTGAAATGCAAATAAAGAAGTTTGATGTATGCATACCTACAAGTGGGAGTAAGATGGCGCCGGTGTGCATGGCTTGCCGTCTGTCACTACCAGTGTTTTGTTTGGTTGTTTTTATTTTATTGACTATTCTATTGACATTTATTTTGAAGGATTTTTTTTACATCCCGAGGACTGGATTTTCTCTGTGACTGCGAGACGTGGCTGAGCGCCGGTAAGTGCGGCATCTTCTCAGATCTTCTACCTGGCGATTGCTGCTATTTTAATTCCCCGCGTATGTTGGGCCGAGGAGGAGGAATAGCCACTATCTTTAAAAGTCATTTTAGATGTAAACAGCTACCAGCCCCGTCGCTTACCAGCTTTGAACTGTCTGTGTTTGAGCTGGGCTGCTCTCACACAGTGTTGTGTTCAGTGGTTTATCGGCCTCCTAAATACAATAAGGACTATTTGGATGATTTTGCTGACTTTTTGGCTGAATTCATGCCAAAATATGATCGTATTCTTATTGTTGGGGATTTTAATATTCACGTGTGTTGCCCTGATATGCCCATGGCGAGGGGCTTTTTAAACCTTATTGATTCGTTTAATCTGGTGCAATGTGTGGCAGGTCCCACACATGAACGTGGACACACACTTGATCTTGTTTTATCTCATGGCTTCCCTAGTTTTAACATAGAGATTTGTGATGCTGTGTTTTCTGACCACAGTCCTGTGATGTTTGAAGTTCCTCTTGTATGTGCCTCAGTTAAACCTCGCACTGTTGCTCAGCGCAGACGTGTTTTTAACTCCTCCACTGCTGAGCACTTTTCAACAGTCTTTAACCAGATTTGTCAGATCCCGGATGTTTTATGCAGCCAGACTGATGATCTGAGCTCTTGGTTTTATTCCGCCTGTTGGACTGCTTTGGACACTGTGGCTCCATTAAAAACCAGGCGGCCTAAAACCAAATCTGAGCCTTGGCTGAACAAAATGCCCCGAGCTGTCAGACGCGACTGCCGTCGAGCTGAGCGTAAATAGAAAAAGGACAAACTACAGGTGTCATTTCAGATGCTGAAGGACTGTTGGCGTCAATATCAAAGAACTGTGAAAGAGGCCAAAAGACAACACTTATCGGACATTATTTTGTCTAACTGCCACAACCCGCGTGTTTTATTCAAAACTATTAACTCTGTTCTTAGTGCACCATATGCTGACTGTATCGAGCCCTCATTAGAAGCCTGTGAAAATTTGTTACTCTTCTTTATTGAGAAGGTCTCCTCCACCAGGGCTCAAATCTGTCCTTGTGCTCATGACCCCTCAGTCGTTGTTTCCTGCTCTGCTGTCTTTGACAGGTTTGAGCCTGTGGCTCTGTCATGTCTACAGGAGACTGTTGGTCGTCTTAAGCCTGCAGGGTCTCCAAATGATGCTGTTCCTCCTCGACTTTTAAAAGAGGTGTTACCTACAGCTTGTCCTCTGGTTCTTGAGCTGGTAAACCATAGTCTGAGGTCAGGCGTTGTCCCTAAAGATTTTAAACATGCAGTAGTCAAACCCCTGATAAAAAAAAACCTGCTCTTGATCCGCAGGATCTTGCGAATTACAGGCCTATCTCCAAACTACCGTTTCTTTCTAAAATTCTTGAAAAGGTAGTTTATAGCCAAATATTGGCCTTCCTGGAAAAGCAAAATGTATTAGAGGTTTTCCAATCTGGTTTTAAACCCTTTCACAGCACTGAATCAGCCCTTTTAAAAGTTTTTAATGACATATTCTTAGCTACTGATGCTGGGGACTGTGTTGTTCTTGTGCTTTTAGATTTGACAGCTGCTTTTGATACTGTGGATCATGCTGTTTTATTCTCTCGTTTAGAGCACTGGGTGGGCATTAGCGGCACAGCTCTGGAGTGGTTCAGGTCCTATTTGGCGGGGCGAACATTTTGTGTCAGTCTCGGTGACTATGTGTCGTCCTCCGCTCCGCTCTTGTGTGGTGTCCCGCAGGGCTCAGTTCTAGGCCCCCTCCTCTTCTCTTTGTATCTTCTTCCTTTCGGTTCTATATTGAGAAAGCATGGCATTGCCTTCCACTTGTATGCTGACGACTGTCAGATCTATGTCCCTCTAAAGAAAAAAGGCAGAAACCTCATACAGCCATTACTACAGTGTCTTGACGACATAAAGGCTTGGATGTCTGTGAATTTTTTTAAATTCAATGATAAAAAGACTGAGGTGATGATTTTTGGTAGTCCTACTGAGACCCCCAATGTGTTTGCAGATTCCTTGGCCCAGTTTGTTAAACCAACTGTCACCAACCTGGGGGTCAAAGTAGACTGTGATCTGAAGTTTGAACATCAGATTGAGGCGGTGGTAAAATCTGGCTTCTTTCACCTCAGGTAGCCGGCGGAAATAAAGCCAGTTCTTTCACGACATCACTTTGAGACAGTGATCCACGCCTTTGTAAACACTCGGCTGGATTACTGTAACGCACTCTACATTGGGGTCAGTGCATCTTGTATTAGTCACCTACAGAGGGTGCAAAATGCCGCAGCTCGTCTTTTAACTGGCACTCGAAAGTTTGAGCACATTTCCCCTGTTTTAGCTTCACTTCACTGGCTGCCCATTTCTTTTAGGATTCATTTTAAAATTCTTTTATTTGCTTTTAAAGGTCTTCATGGCCTCGCCCCCTCTTATCTCTCTGACCTGATACAGCCTTACACCCCCTCCCGCTCTCTCAGGTCTGCTGATCAGCTGCTCCTGATTGTACCCAGGACTGAGCGTAAACTTAGAGGAGATCGCGCTTTTGCTGTTGCAGCTCCAAAACTGTGGAACGAACTTCCTTTAGAGATAAGACAGGCCAGTTCCTTCTCTGTTTTAAGGCACTCCTGAAAACACACCTCTTTACCCTGGCTTTTAATACCTTGTGAGATGTTGGTTTCTCTTTTTTATTTTATTTTAGCTGTTTTATGGGTTTCAATTGCTGTTTTATCAAGTTTTTATTTTTTAATATAGGGCTAGTTTAATTTTATGTATCATGTGTTTTATTTATCTTTGCTGTTTTCTGTCTAGTCAATTGTTTTAATGTACTTTCTGTATAGCACTTTGTTCCTGTGCTGGGTCTTTTAAAGTGCTTTAGAAATAAACTGGATTGGATTGGATTGGATACATCATTTAGCCATGGATGACAGAAAGCATCACAGCTCTTCCCAGCATTCCCACCCGGAAGATGTCCGTGTGACAGCAGTTATCATCTTACCTTCAGCAACACTTCACTGACTCGTCATCTCACACTGTCCACACAGAGGCCTGCAGACACTAACCGCTGCAACGCATCAGGAAATCTCCACATTTACTACAAACTTCTGCTTCAGAACAATTCACACCATTTATGAAAATCTGTGGTGCGACTGGGCATAATTGTGATTAAATCAGATTTAATCTAATGTCAAATTGTTCAGTTAGAAGAAACATAAAAGTCATTTAGATCTGAGATCAAAACTCAAATGAAGGCGATCAGGGTCAACTCTAGAAAGTAATTCGTTCTTTTATCAGAACAAAGCGGGTTACCGGTAAGTAAGAAAGACACAATAGAAACCCGGTGACCATCTTTCGGTTTAGAACAAATCCACTTCCCTCCCTTCCCCCGTGTCCACCAGCCATAGGTTTTCTTAAATAAAGTTTGCAGCACACAAGTTGTTTACCTGTGGAAAAATGGGTTAGGGTTAGCAAATGTTTGTTTTTGCAGAGCAAAGCTGCCCTCATGGTGGAGGGTAACTCTGAAGTGCCTTTTCTCCCTCCACCTGAACCAATCCTCATGTGACCCTCTGATCTCTATTAAGGTAGCACGACTCGGGTTGCGAATGACCACAGTCACCAATTCTTGTCATGTGTCTTGCCCATGTGTGTCTGATCTCTGAATTGTGTGTACTGAAACTCTAATTTCCCTCTGGCATTAATAAAGTATTGATTGATTGATTGATTGATTGATTGATTGATTGATTGATTGATTAAACACTTCTCATAAATGGATTCACCTGTGTATGAGGGTCAAGGGTCACTGAGCTGACCAAACCAAGTTTGAGTTCCAATAATTAGTTTTAAATGTTTTGGAATCAATAAAATAACAACAGCGTCCACATTTATGCACCTGCCTCGTTTTGTTTAAACTGTTTCTGTAAATCCTATAAACTTCATTTCACTTCTCAAATACCACTGTGTGTGTCTCATATATCATACATTTACCTGAGTTTTTTTTTAAATCATAACAACCAAAGATTTATGCAGAAAAATCATGAAGACTACCAAGGCTGCCAAAACTTTTCCACCCCTCTAAACTAAACTCCCATTAAATTAGTAATTAAATTAAATTAAATTAGTAACTCAAATGATTCTAAAATAATGCAGTTACATGATGCATAATAGGATATATACACTCACCTAAAGGATTATTAGGAACACCTGTTCATTTTATCCTTAATGCAATTATCTAATCAACCAATCACATGGCAGTTGCTTCAATGCATCTAGGGGTGTGGTCCTGGTCAAGACCATCTCCCGAACTCCAAATGGAATGTCCGAATGGTAAAGAAAGTTGATTGAAGCTGTTCTGAGCGTGGCGTGGTTGTTGGTGCCAGACGGGCCGGTCTGAGTATTTCACAATCTGCTCCGTTACTGGGATTTTCACCCACAACCACTTCTAGGGTTTACAAAGAATGGTGTGAAAAGGGAAAAATATCCAGTATGCAGCAGTCCTGTGGGCGAAAATGCCTTGTTGATGCTAGAGGTCAGAGGAGAATGGGCCGACTGATTCAAGCTGATAGAAGAACCTAACCCTAACCCTCGTTACAACTGAGGAACGCAGCAAAGCGTTTGTGAAGCCACAGCACGCACAACCTTGAGGCGGATGGGCTACAACAGCAGAAGACCCCATCGGGTACCACTCGTCTCCACTACAAACAGGAAAAAGAGGCTGGTCCTGTCCACCTGTCCAGGAATTTTGGGGTAGAGTATGTGAAGACCTGTCAAAGTGTCTGAGGCTGGGAATGAATGAATGAATCTAAGGAACAGGAAACAAGGGAACCTGGACGAGGGAGACGGGACGTGATAATGGGTTGTTTTGCTGAATGTGGTGTGATGCAGCACAGGAACATGATGTCATCATCACGGAGTAGTTTGGGGTTTGTCTGATTTACACAGCTCATGTTTGTCATCATAACTAAGTGGTTATTGTTATTTATATAATTATAACTCAGATCTAACTGTCTATTAGCAACCCACCCAACAGCGTGTAGGGAATCTGCCACAGCCTGCAGAGGTAGAGAGGGCATTCCCATGTGAAACTAAGAAGTATCTCGTGCCAAAGTAATTATGACCAAAGTGGGCACTATTCCTCCAAGTGCAATGCATTAGCTCCCCAATAAAATATTCATAAACACACACCCCACTGGCTCCTGTGATTACAGTGCAATAAAGCAAAAGGAGAGATGGAGCTGCACCCCTCTGCAGCTCTTCCCTCTGCGTTTCTCCAGTGAAACGGAGAAAGATGGGCATGTTTGGGTCTGTGTCTTGACAGGTGGGATACAGGGCTAAACTCAGGCTTGTAAATGTACAAGTCGAGGCCGTGCTGGAGGGATTTCTGCGATGATGGAGTAAGTGGCTTGCTTCAGCAGTAAAGCATACCGATCAGCTGTCCCTTAGACAATACTCCCCGCTTTAGAGCAGGAAAAAGAGTTTCTTCTCACTCCTTTTCCCCAAATACCTCAGAAAGGTTGGTAAAAATAGGTCCATTCATTCTAAAAGCAGCGTTGTTCTCTAACAACAAGGCCATTTTCTTCCATGCAAGAGTGATTATTCTGGAGTATCTAAATGGACGTAAATGATCTTCAACAAAGCACATTTTTGTTTTAAAATTTAAGTCGTCCACTCACCGGCCTGCGCGTGGTACTGCTGCAAATTTAATATCTAAGTGTCAGGAGCCTGAAAAAGAACAAAAGTTTTATTCTTCATTTATCTGCCTGTGTATCCACTGATGCAGCAGAAAACGATGGGATGTTTGCTTCTATAAGGAACTTCTTCACTTAAATCAGATCAGGTTGAGGAACAGAAATGTCCTTGTGTTGAGTAAGTTGACTGAAACCTTTCAGAAGAACTTTAAAAACAAACAGACTCAACGTTAGATCTTTGGTGGCTGAGGCGGGCGCGCTCACGTTGTTAGCATATCTTTAGTTAGGCGGTTGGTGACAAACTACACATGATATTTGCCAAGCCGTTTGCAAAGCTTCAGCTTTTTTCTGAGTATTAGGAGCTCCTGTTGTATCATTGTTATAGATGCTAATGTCCCGTCTGCACAGGAGCAGTCGTCTCACTTTGCTTTCTGTGTCAGAAACCCTAACCCTAACCGAATTCGGTACTTTTTAAGGCACCGACCGAATTCCATAGTACCGACCGAGCACCAATTCACGTGATTTGAAACGGTGCCTCGTTTCGGTACCCGTCCTTCATAACGAGAACTTGCCTAGACAGCTGCGCATGCGCAAGAGCGTTACGTCGTCGGTCGCAGCGAGCCAGTTGTAAACAGAGCAGCATGGTAGAAAGAACGCACGCTAAAGCTTGGGTCCACTTCACTAAATGTGATGGGTAACTGGGTGATGATGAAACCAGCGACAACGATCTAAGTGAGGCATCCTCATCTTAATCTGCTCCGGTAGGTAAATAAAATGTTTAAGATAACGTTAGCTTGATATGTTAGCTTACATTGCCACCATTGTTATCAGCTAATGGTGCGTTCGCTTTCTCCTCGGAAATTCTAACTTCCCAGTAGGAAAAATCAAATGAAAAAAAACAGCAAAAGGAATGAAGATACACAGTAAATTTAGTTCACAGTAAAGATGTTTGCTTCAGTTTAATTATCAGCTTATAAAACTACAAGGACGATGTTAAAATACAAACAGTTGTGTGTTATTTATCGTGATATTTATCAAATATGGTTATATATTGAGAAAAATATGTATTTAATTATAAAAGAGAATTAAAATATTAAACACTCAAAAGGATCGAAAATTGGTACCGTTAAGTACCGGTATCGATTCCTAGGTACCGGGAATTAGTACCGGATCGATTCAAATCTCAAAGGTACCCATCCCTGGGGTTGGGAACACTATGGATGTGGACATCGTGACAAACGCAGACATAGCCGAGTTCGATGACGACCCAATGGTAGCAACATGTTTACATCTATAGTCTGAGCCCAGTCAGATCCAGGCCCAGGCTTCAGAAACCAACACATTCTCACTCCCTAAGCGTCGAAAAATGACGCGGTGTGACCAAGCGTTTGTTTCTGATGCGTAGGGAGCCCCTGTGCGTCGGGAGGCGGCACGCTGTGCCAGAACGCCCGCGGTAAAACGGAGATTTCACCGAATTGTGACCTTTACCCTCTTGCTATTTAACCTTCCCCTCACCCCCATCCTAACCTTAACCAGCTAGCACATGCAGTTTTGTTTCGCAGTTCATCGTTCCTCTCAAACACGCTTAACGGAAAGTTTAGGCTGGGTTATGGTTAGGATGGGGGTGAGGGGAAGGTTAAATCGCTACAGGTTAGAGGTGAAATATCTGTGAAATATCCGTTTTACCGCGGGCATCAGAGTACGATGCTCTGGCACAGCACAATGCCTCCCGACGTGCAGGGGCTTCCTAATCATCGGAAACAAACGCTTGGTCACACCGTGCAACTTTCCTATGCTCAGGGTGTGAGAATGTGTTCCGAAACTGAAACTGAAGCTTAGTTTTCCTCGGGTAGTGTGTTTGGCTTCATCTTCTTCTTCTTGTTTTGTTGGAAAACTTCTGAAGGCTTCACTGAAAACAATCTTTCTGCTTTTTACAGAACAGACCCTTGGGATCAGCGCAGCATCCAGTTAGAGCTGATGTGATCTCATCCACAACAAAAAGCAACAGACTGAGGGTGATGGGAGGGCCTGAACAGTCGGTCCCATGCTGCAGCAGAAACCAGCAATGCCTAAAGGGAAGCCAGACTCATTCCCAGTCAGACCTCCAGATGTAATCAAGCAGACGTGGCCCGTTCGGTGTTTGACGTTACGTCGTACCTGAGCTGCTCCATGAATAAGTCCGTGTTACATCCGTCAGCATGCATGGGAATTAGCATCAGCACATCCTTCTGTCTCCGCCTGTTACTGTGCAACAAAAACAATCATCTGGTGTAACGAAGGTAATGACCTGAGTGCTGCTGAAGTCAGGCGTGTCCCACATGTAGCCCATGGGCCTTTTGCAGCCATTGGAGCTATTTTTTTGTGGCCTCAACTTTCATATTTACAGTGAAGGGTTTTAATCATAAAAATATTCTTACGTACTTTATCACACCTTTGTGGCCTGTGAGGACTTTCTACAGCTTTCATCATCAAACCAAGAGCATAAAATGTGATCAGAAATCAGTCTCAGCTGTTACCGTCTTAGAGCTGAGCAGAAATGTGGTCAATTTAATTCATTCACTGGATTCGATTCATCTACCCCTAACCCTTCTTCAATCAGGTTCTTCTTTGGAGAATAGAGAAGCTTTTCCATGGAGACTAAATGTGAAACCAGTGGAACCAGTCCCAGTTTGCTGCTCCGCGTGTCTGCCGCAGCACGCACAACTCTTTCATCATTTTCATAATTAACACTCTGGCTGCTCTAGTAGGGCCTGCAGATCCGTATTGAGCGTTTATTGAACTGTCTGATGTTTGTGACTGCTGGAGATGTGTTCAGACGAAAGAGCCTGCCGCTGCGTTTGCTCCAAAGGAGGAAGCGTGCACGTTCTGGCTTCAGAGTGGAAAGTGACCTTGAAGCACGCAGGCTCAGCTGAGAGATGGACACATTCAGGAGTCCTGCTGCTGTTCAGGCACTCGTGTAGTTGGACGGTTTGTTTTTACTCTCATAGTCACCGCCCACCCATGAACTCTGGCTGCAGCTGCTCGGACTGTGAAACCAGGAAGGAGACAGCTGGAGCGTTTAGTGAGGTGCAGGAGGCCCGAAGCTCTTTTTACTTATAAGCACAGTGCACTTACAGCCAGTCAACGACGGGTGTGAGTGCATTTTTCTCACGATACAACATTCATTCATGCCAGTGCCCACAGCAAATGTATAAAAAAAAAAGTAAATAAGACCTTTAACATTTAGAAAATCTTAAAAACTCATTCGTGTAAAATCTCCCCAGTGAAAGGATAGATAGTCATCAGCCTATTGGCTAAAACATCAGAAAGTAAAATAAAAACACCGTAACTGAACTATTTATTGTATGTAAGGTTCATTTAACAACTACATAAAAATCTGCGTTGTTTTATGATCTAATTCTATTTGAACAGAACAGTTATGAAGCACCGCAGGGCCAACAGACGTACAGAACTGCAGGTTTCTCATGAAGGTACTAATCCTGATACTCTGAAGGAGGCTTATGCTAATCTGTGTTGTATAATTTCAGGATTTTCTTTAATAACTATGGTCCATGAAGAGTGATGATGAATATTAACACCTTATTGTCACAGATGAGCATCAAACCACAGTATTAGTACCTTCATCAGAAATCTGACGTGTCCAGTCCTGTACATGTCCACCGCCCTCTGGTGGAGGATCTTCAGGTGGTGAGGGCCCATTTTATTTGTCTACTACTGTAACATGTTATATAAGGAGATAAAACTGATTACATGTGGTACGAAATACAATAAATTGCTCAGTTTAAAACATGATTTTAATGATTCTAATAACAAAGAAACGTTTGACTTTGTCAGGAGAGACTTTTTAAGCCCTTACATGGAAGGGAATGAGTAATAAATAACAGCTTGACTCAAACATATGACCACAACAGAGCTGCATGGGGAATCCTCATCATTTGTAAACCTTACTCTGGCTTTCTTAGTTCTGGGATTTGGCAAAGATCCTGTCAGCCACGGGGAGGATAAACTGAGATTTGAAGATGGGCACAGGAGCACTGAAGCGAAGTGACAGAAGAGACCACGTTTTTACCTCTTGCTGAGAGTTGTATTGATTGGCAACTCCTCTCCCGATAGCACATTTGGAGAAGATTTTCTATCACAGCACAGATGAGGAGAAAAAAGAAAGATAATCCCTTCAGCAACCTCACAGGCTGTGCTGAACACATCCTTCTTAAACCTGCAGGAGCTGCCCCCTTTAGTTCCAGTGGCAGCTCCAGGGAAATGGTAAAGTGCACCGCCATGTGACAGCCACTCACAATCAGACGCGCTTAAGGACAGCCGCAATGCCAGCGACAAGGTTATCAACATCTTGCACAGACCGCCTCAGGCATTCGCCTCCTTTAAAGACTGCCACACTGACCTTGCACTGACCACAATCCCATTTTTTTATGTGATCAGAAAGGAGGAAATAGGCTAATGGGTCCTCCACAGTGGTGAGATGTCTCGCTGTCACACTTCATCTAGAGTGATGCTTTAGGATTGTTTCACCACTCAGGCCGAGCAATTACCGCCCAATTCCAATCTACTCCTCAGCACCTCTATAATGAAAAATAATTAAGAGGCTGAAAATGAGTTTTCGCATGAAATAGTTTTGGTGGTGCAACACAATGGTACTTGGCAGAGGGCTACGCGAGTGTGTTTCAACGTGGAACAGGTAGTTAATCACGTACCAGGTGCATTTGGCGACCGTTGGTGTTATCGCTGTCAGCGGGAGAGGTGCTCATCAGTAAGGCTGTCCTCTCATTCAGCATGTGGGGGTGCAGGTTGAGAACCACCTGACCAGGTGTGACTGGCCACAGCGTTTTTAGAACGGCTTCAAAGAAGAAAAAAGCTCGAGAACAAGGCCAAACATCCTTTCTAGTGAACCAAAGCTTGATCTACTCAGCGTGATTATTTTTGTTCATACTTTGCTGCTCAGGACAAGGACTAGCATTCAAGTGGAGAACCAATCCAATCTCCTGTTTCCTTTTAATTAGGAACGAGTAGATGGATCTACTGAATCTAATTACATTTTAACTGAACTGAAATTACAGCTGACTTGAAGCTGGACCCGATATCAACCGGATCTGGGTTTTTTCTGCATAAATAAACAGAACTGAAGCTTTATTTTTGAAAGACAACTGCCCCAATGCACTTTGCTGTTGTAGCTTGAGCATCACTGCTGAATGGTGCAGACAGAGCGAGCATATTGCACTGCTCTGCACTTTGCCACATTGCAGCATGATTAATGCAATTTGGGTTCTGGGCCCAAAGAACTTTGGTGGTTCTGGACAGAGGCCACTATTGCAGTGTTATTCATATCTAGGTGTCATTCAAGTCCCGTTTTAGTGAGTAAGTTGGTAAATTTTATGTATATAGCACTTATCACACACATAGAATCACAAAGTGCTTCACGTTGATCATAGAATCATAAATATATTAACACCATAAAATCAAAATGCTCTCAAAACAGAAAAAATAAAGTCATAAAATTTCATAAACAGATGAAAGATTAAAAATTTGAGTTAAAAATAACAAAATAAAAGATTTAGTTAAAATCAGCGTTAAATAAAAGGGTCTTCAGCTGTTTTTTAAAAGTGCCCAGACTGTCAGCGCTGCGTAAGGATAAAGGAAGATCGTTCCAGAGGCGGGGTGCAACAGTCTGGAAGGAGCGATCACCTCGACGTTTATATCTGGTCTTTTGGGACTTCTAGAAGGTTCTGATTGGTGGACCTGAGGGCTCGGGTTGGAGCATAAGGCTTTAACAGTTCAGTAATATAGGGAGGAGCTTGACCATGTAGAGCCCTGAAAGTTCTAGTCAGGACTCTAAAGTTAACGGGTAACCAGTGCAGAGACAACAGAACAGGAGTGATGTGTGCTCTTCTGTTTGCTCCAGTTAGGAGCCTCGCTGCAGAGTTCTGGACCAACTGAAGGTGGTCAAGGGCTTTTTGTTAAAACATGTGAAGAGTGTGTTACAGTAATCTAGACGCGAGGAGATAAAGGCATGGAGAACCATTTCAAGTTCATGTTTTGACACCAACCTTCGCAGTTTGGAGATATTTCTTAAATGATAAAAACGGTTTCGGACCAATGTTGTTGAGTGGCCTTCAAGAGACATTGATTGGTCAAAAATAACACCCATTTTTTTATGTTTGTCTTGACGGCAGAGGAGAAATGACCAAGTTTTAGACTAATCAGGGGAACCATGCTCTCACGGGCAATGATCAGACATTCAGTCTTTTCAGAGTTTAACTGAAGGATATCATCTTCTAGCCAGCTGGTGATCGCTGATAGACACTCTAGTAATTCAAACAGTTTGTAGAACTCAGAATCTTTAAAGGAGCAGTACAGCTGAATATCATCTGCATATAGGTGATAAGAGACATTATGAAAAGTATCGATTATCTGTCCAAGAGGGTGTATGTACAGTAGAAACAACAGTGGACCCAAAACAGAGCCTTGGGGTGCCCCACAGAACAGATCAGTAGAATCTGACATGATTTGGTTTATACAGACACTGTAACTTCTGTTAGAAAGGTACGATGTAAACCAGTCTAGACCAGTTCCAGAGATCCCCACCGAGTCACCAAGTGTGCTGTGATCAACAGAGTCAAAAGCTGCAGAAAGATCTAACAATACTAACACTGTGAACTCCCCATTGTCTGCAGCCATCATGATGTCACTGGAAACTTTTAGCAAAGCTGTTTCTGTTGAACGCTTTTTACCAAAACCAGACTGGAATTTATCAAAACTGTTGTGTAGTTCCAGAAAAGTAATCAGCTGATCTGCCACAACCTTTTCCAGTATTTTAGAGATAAAGGGTCATTTAGAGATGAGTCTGTAATTATCAATTACCGGGAGGTCGGTAGATGGGGGTGAGAAACTTGCCCTGATATTTCAGATTTTATTCTCAAAGAATGCTAGAAGGTTGTTACGGCCAGACCTTGAGCAAACTGGCATAAGAGGGGCGTGAGGAAAAAACAATCTGGTTTATGGTGTCAAACGGGACTTGTTTACAGCAATCAGCTGAGCAAAGTAAGTGGCCCTGGGATTTTTCACCGCCTCATTCAGAGATGTTATCAGTTCTTTAAAGTACTGCCCGTGACTTTCTAATCTAGTTCACTTCCAATGTCTGTCGGCTCTGCGGCGTCCTTCTGAGACTGTAAATGTTTTGATTAATCCAGGGACTTTTCCTCTTGCTAGATAAAGTAGCCTGCTTAACAGGAGCTACTTTATTTAAGATACTGCAGCATTGTTTGTCCAATGACTGGATGAACAAGCTTGGATCATCACCCTGAACTGAGCTGCTGTCAAATAATCTAGAAAATCCATCCACTGCTGACTGATTAATGATACGTCTCTGTGATTTTAGGTTGTGAGGGACAGATTCAACATCAGATAGGACATTAAAGAAAATGCAGCTGTGGTCACTCACAAAAACCTCTTCTACATATGAAAGATTTATGTTTAGTCCAAAGAAGAAAACAAGATCTAGAGTGTGGCCCATTGTGTGTGTGTGGCCTGAAACGTGCTGCTCTAAGTTAAACGCCTCCTTAATAGACATGAACTCCACTGCTGTGCTACAATTAGAATCATTAATGTATAAGTTAAAATCACAGAGGATTAAAACTTTTTCTAGTTTGATTATTGATGAAAGAAATTCTGCAAATTCAGAGAGAAAAGGGCCGGCTGGACCGGGAGGTCGGTACATTAAAATACAGTGAAATACATTTTGTAACCCTGCTTTGATGACCTGACATTCAAAAGTTGTAAAAGGGCCATTTTTCACCAGATTACAGACATGTTTGTCCTTAAAGACCACAGCAAGACCTCCACCACAAAGTGTCGGGCGTGGTGTAGTAAACACAGAGCAGTTTGGTGGACATATTTCATTTAAATGTCCAAAATATTCATCTTGCTGCCAAGTCTCAGTAAGAAATAAATAGTCCAGCTGTCCTCTGGTGAACAGCTCATTTAAAATAAAGGATTTGTTTGGGAGGTATTAACTGAAATAATCACAGTTTTACATTTCCATACCATGGCCGAATTTAGCCAGCCCTACAAAGGGGTGCAGGTAGAATAACCGGGGGGGGGGGGGGTTGGGGGGGGGGGGTGTCTGGGAAATAATTTTTTGGGTGTCACATACCTCCAAATCCCTAAAATGCATAGAAAACGATGCTATGCAATCTATCTTAGTTTTTTAAGGTTTTTATCTTTTTTTATGTCTTTAATCTATTTTATCCATCTCATCTGTCTATCCTTCCATTTTTTATTTAATTTTTATTTTACTTTTTACTAGGGGTGGGCCGTTATCGGCGTTAACGCGCTGCGGCAAAGCCAGACTCTTATCGCGCGATTAAAAAAAATGATGCCGTTAATCTATTCTCAAAGTTGGGTTGGGATCTGGGTCTATACTAAGTAAGCTATGATGACTTTCACATTGCGCGGATGGATCCCTGGTTGGCGCGGATGTATACTCGGAGCGGATCATCGTACGTATGGACGGACGCCAGGCTCGCGCAGTTTAATGTTCCCCATGCAGCCGAACAGTCGCACCTTTGTCTCCAGCAGCGCTTCTCCCTTCTCATCGCGTGGGACAAGTAAATAATTAATGTACTTTCACCAGAGTTTAATCCATAAATCTGACTTTCATTCTTTTTATTTTGTTTTGTTTACCTCCGACATTTCCAGCCGGGCTTTCCCCGGCCCACACTTCACCGTCCGCGGCCGAAGCAGCGCTCGGATGTGAGAAAACCGAGACAAGACTTTCTCAGACAGGTGCGGTTTCCAACTAAGTTTAGCTCTTTTAGCAGCTGTTTATTGTGAAAAAGTGATAAATTGTTTCTACAGGTCGTTGTTCATGTGGCTTCGACTCAAATTCACCTGTAATAATAAACGTTTTACTCATAAATTTTTATATTTGTTTAGAAAAGTTGAGCTAGGATAACTCCCCTTGCCGTTTTCAGAGACAACAACAGCAACAGTTGGCTTCTGCTTGTTGGGGTTATTAGGAGCGAACAATTCGTAAGCTTTAACTTACTTTTGGATTCTTCAATAAATTCTGTAAATATGGAACTATTTACTGATTTATTAATTAATTAAGATATTCTTAGATATCTTCGGGGCACCACCCTTTAATTAGAAAGGGAAATGAATCCAAAACTCTTATCAGTCTTTCTTGAAGTTCGTAGAATCCTCGGAGCAGAGACTTCTCTTCGACACAACAAAGCTACTGGACACAAAAATCTGAATTTTATAACATTTAATTAACAATTTGTCAAATGAATAAACAGTGGAATAGATGAATAATAACCGTGTGATATGATTGAAGATGGATGTGTTTGCATGTGATGGAGGATGTATGAATGGGGTCCTTTGTTCTCACAAAGGAGTAGTGTGTGTGTGTGTGTGTGTGTGTGTGTGTGTGTGTGTGCGTATGTATGGATTCAAAATGGAGTCTTGAATACAAGATGGCTGACCCCTTTGTCTGGCTAAAGTGTGGGTGGCAACTTGCACTTTAACTTCCAAAGCACTTAGAATCAGTAGTAACTTAACCTTAAATCACTCAAAACATTTCAAAAGATCATGAAACAACACAAAAGATTAATCACAAATTAATATCTTTTAGTTTCAGCCTGGCCATGACAGAAACCATTTTAAGATACCAAACAATGATCAATAAGCAGTTTATTCTTTCAAAATGACCCGACGGACGTGTTTGGGACGAAAGAGGAAAACACGAAGCTACTTTTTAAGCAATAGCGCGGTTTTATTGCTTATTCTGGACTATAGAGTTAACGGAAGAAGAAGGAGAGAGAGAAAGAGATGAGTTGCTGATCACCAGAAGAGCGAGGCGTCCCTCCCTCTTTGATTTGACGGTTCTCCGTGTTTCTCCGCAGCTTTCAGCGTCGTCCGTCGGTTTGATGCTTTCTCCGTTGTTTGGCGTTCACGAGTGTTTCTCCACGGGCTGGACAGAGACAGCAAAGTTTCTTTCTGTGCTGAGTTATAACTTACAGCGTGCTTGATGGAGTTGTTGCTTTCCTCCGCAGTTCTGTGTCCTCAAACATCAGCTGGAGGGGAGCAGAAACGAGCAGATCTGATGGGCTTGCAGTTTAGTTTCCAGCAGTTCCGTGGGCTCAACTTGGGCACTTAGAGCTTCCGCGTGCTCAAGGGAGTCGGAGCGTTGACAAGCGTGTCCTTACCGCCAGGTATCCTGGGCAAAAGAACAAGGTTTCTTTGTCTCTGCTGAAGATTTATGGTCTTAGTTCGCGGGAAAAGCTCCACGGCTTCCCGCACATGCGCAGAACGTGTTTCTGGTACTAGGCGGTGACGTCATCACAATGCTTCCGTGTGCATAGCATCATGGGAAATGAAGTTTCTTGGCGCTGATGTGATTATTTGCTTTTCAGAGCAATTTAAGCACAGTCATTTTGGAGAAAATCACTGCATAGTAATTTCCTCATGAGGTCAGACCCTCAACATTCCCCCTTTTGGTTTCGGGGATCGCGCCCAAAGCTCGATCGTCGGAAGCACAGATGGGTTTGTTCCTCATGAACGTAGGTCGACTTGATTGTCGGAAGCACAGGTGGGTTTGTCCCTTAGGACGTTGGTCTCCTTGGACGCCTTTGTCTTTGGTCTTTGTCTTGGATCCTGGCGCCTTTGGTCTTTGTCTTTGTCAGGCACAAAGAGGATAGGAAACGGGATAGTCCCCAACGCGCATAACGAGAAGAAGCCACTCACGCAGGTGGTACGCAATGATGATGTCGTCCATGCGAGAGGTAGTAGTGTAGAAGGAGGAAGGTCGGTGGGCGGTTAACTCCACGAGTGGACACAAAGGCATCTCACCGCCGGCCATACAGTTCAGTTTATGGAGCACGCGGTGATGTACGAGGTCCATAGTTCGCAAACGCGCATTGACCTATGTGGTCCCAAGATTCCCCCCTTTTTGGTCCAAAGGGTGGATCAGGACAGTCTTTGGGCTAAAACAAGGACCATAAAACTAAGAGGTACTACAATGTGCTGGTGCGTCAGACAGAGTCATTGACAGACTGAGCTGGGCCGGCACATAACCACTAGTTAATATGTGACCAAGTAAGAAACAAAAATACAGAAAACCCAAACAAAAAACATATAACATCCAAGAAAATTCATAGCAACCTTGAGGTCTCATAAAATACATTCTTAGGTCATACAGTCAGTGTGTAGCTTATAAAGAATGTGACATACTGCAACACTCAGATAAATATGTGAGGTAGACTAAAATGAGAACTACTCTTAGGGTTACAGAATAACAAAGAAAATGTTGCTCACCCCCTTTAGACAGGTGTGGTACATTCACGCTTGGAGTCTCCCCGAACGCGGTTACGAGGCACACCGTAGGTGAGCAAGTGCATCTTATCTTGGAGTTTCTTAACACGCCTGTAGGCGGAATAAGCTATCACGGCCGTGATGAGCCATCCCATCCCCAGGGCGACCAATGTGCAGATTAAAGTCGTATAATCTGTGTCAATGTAGCGTCTTGGGCGTCAAAGTAAGTTCACGCGGGTTTTGTGTGAACTTAACAAATTTGGTTCCTTCAATCAGTAATTGTTGGTCAATTTCTAAATCGATGGTAAAGTTATAACCCTGGAAAGCGTCCATGATCTCAATCTCTGAGTCATGCTGTTCGAGGTGGAGATGATGGAGTGCCAGGTTTCTAGTTCAAGGTGGAAATGCCTACCGTCCTTTCAAATACCAATGTTCAGCATCGACTTAAACCTATAGATGTGAGTTGTCACAATTATGGGAACATGTAACAGGAAACCGAGTTCTAATTTTTTCCAACGTGAATGGGCATTGCACTACTTAGGCTGTACGCTAGGTGGATTTGTGAAAGGTGCACAGTAGAGGGGTAGCAGCTGTCAAGCTATCTTTGAGCAGGTCCAGTGGTACCAAGTACGGGGAAATACGACTTTCAACCAAGCTGTCCAGCGTGGAACTTACTTCCCTGAGCAGGTCCTGCATCAAATCTCTCACCACTCATGTGTACACAATATCCTGATGTATGGTTTCAGACAAAGTCTTGATTGCACGTAGAGATTCATTAATCAGAGCAGAATGTAGGTTGACAGTTACAAGAGTACCCTGTAAGGTTTTAGTAAGTACTTCCTGTTAGCGTTCTAGGAGGAGTTTCTCTTGGTTAGTGAAAATGACGGCGGGGGGGCTTGGTTCTTTGTCGGTTAGTACATGTTAGTGGGTTAAACGTGCACTTCCCCCCCTTTTCCATTTCCATGCATAGAACTATGTAGCGACTACGTCTACCTCCTGCGGGGAGTCTGGTCTCTGTACCCGTGGGGATGGTTTGACGTAGGGTTTGATTTGGTTTGCATGCACCCATTTGTAGACAGGCTCCTGTCTCGCTTTGGTGATGCGTAACCTGTATGCAACTGGAGAGAGTTTTGCCACGATCTCAAATGGTCCTGACCAGCAGGGCAGGAACTTCTTAGGTTTGCGTGCCGGTTGGGCGAACCGAAAGTAGAATACTTTGTCACCCACCTCGTATTCGCGGCTGGTTGTCTTTTGGTCGTAGTAGGCTTTAGCGCCTTCTACGTTGGTCTCCAGTTTCTTCTGAGCGTGTGCGAACGTAGCTCTGAGGTGTGTTTTCAAGTCTGCCACATACTGATGAGCGGTATAGGCAGTGGCAACACTGACATCCTCTGGGTGATACAGGAGGTGCAGTGGTAGAGTCATCAGTCTGCCGGTCATCATCTCAAAGGGCGTAACCCCTGTGGATCGCTGGGGAGTGGACCGTATGGCCATCAGGACCAGAGGGAGCTTGACGTCCCAGTCCTTCCCAGTGGAGCAGACATACTTTTTGAGCATAGAGACGACCGTGCGGTTCATCCGTTCGACCTGTCCGGATGACTGTGGGTGATAGGGGAGGTGGAATCTCACTTCCACTCCCAGAAGTTCAAACAGGGACGTCATTACACTGGATGTGAAATGAGTTCCCCGGTCAGAGTCAATGCAGAGTGGAAGTCCCCATCGACTGAAAACGTGGTTAATCAGCAGTACAGCGGTTGTGACGGCTGTATCGTTTGGCGCTGGAAGGCACTCAACCCACTTTGTGAAACTGCAAGTTACAGTTAGCATATATTTGTTTCCTCTTGCCGATTTGGGAACCGGTCCAACCCAGTCGATCTGCAGGTGGGACCAAGGGAAGGTTATTCCCCTGCGTTGCAGTGGTGCTCTAGCAAGCGGCTGGGAGGGTTGAAACTGGGCACAGATGAGGCAGCCTTGGACATAGCTGTGTACGTCCTTGGACATCGACGGCCAATATGCTACTTCTGTCAGTGACGCGAGGGTAGCTTTTGCTCCGCGGTGACCTCCAACCGGAGTGTCGTGGGCGTAGGCAAGCATCACTCCTCTGTGGTCGAGTGGAACAACCCAGCGCGGCGGGCTGTGATCGTCACGCATGTAAACTAACAAATCGTTTTGTAGTTTCAGGTGCGTGAGTTGACGATGCAGGTTTACCAAATCTTGGCTTGCACCAATAGGTGGTGATGGTTGTTTAGACATCGGGCCCTTTTGGAGAAGCTCGCGGATGAGCTTCAGGTCAGGATCTTGTTCCTGCATGGTGACTAGGTCCACGTCCTGTGGTTGTCTGCCTAGAAACACTGGTACCTCAACGGTCCGAGGTTCGTCTGCCTGTTTAGCATGGCGACGAGTAATCGCGCAGACCTTGTGAACGGCCTTGGGAGGAAGCCACTCGTCTTTGAATTCCCAGCAGGTTCCATGGTCAGCACCGAGCTTAGCAAGGCGGTCAGCTTCGTCATTACCATCTTTCTCCGGACCTATGGTCCTGGAGTGACCTTTGACCTTTTTCCAGTAGACCATTATGCCTTTCTCAGTGGTGAGCAGATCACACGCTAGGAATAACTCCGAGTGTTTCACGCCTCTGTTCCTGGCGTTTTTCATGTGATTCTCCTTCCACATGGGGAAGTGAGAGATGAAGCTGTGTCTAGCGTAGTTTGAATCAGAGCAAAGGACGATTTGAGTGATGTCCAAGGCTGCCGCCTGGTGGAGGGTTATCAACACTGCAGCAATTTCGGCGTACTGACTAGACTTTTGGCCCAACCGGTAGTGATTTGGTTGCTTAGTGTCACAGTCCACCCAAACAACTCCAACCCCGGCACAGAGCTGGCCTTCGTGAAGGTAGGCGCATCCGTCAGTGTAAACTTTCGGAAGCCCTTGGCAAACATTCTCATCAAAGTAGCGATGATTGGATGCGGTTGGGTAGACTGCGGCAGGTGTGTCCAGGGGGGCCATGACGGAGTCAGAGTCACAGTGCTGGCAGCCTGCTAGCCCTTGTCCTAGCGCTAGCTTGGTGTTCTGACCATACTTGACCTCAATGTTGTATCCTTGGAGCACCATCATCCACGTCGCAATGCGGCTGTTTGACACTCTTCCTTCGCGCAGACGCTGGCTGTTTAGGAAGGTGACAGGCTGATGACACGTTTCAATGATCACTTTCTGTCCACCGATGTAACTACGAAAGTGTTCGACGGCCCAGACTGTAGAGAGGAGAGCTCTCTCGCAGTCTGAGAACTGGAGTTCCACCTTGCTCAGAGGCTTGCTGGCATATGCCACAACTCTCATATCCTGATCGTGTTTCTGCTTCAAAGCAGCGCTCAGGCAGTGAGAGGAGAAAGTAGCCTCTATGTAGAACTTTTTATCCTTGTCTGGGTAAGCCAGACAGGGTGCGGACGCCAACTTCTGTTTTAGGAACTGGAAGGAGAGTTCTTGGGGTCTGTCCCACACGAAAGGTGTGTCGTTCCGAAGCAGCTCAGTGAGGGGCCTCGCTGTTTCAGCGTACTCCTCAATGAACTGTCTGGAGTAGTTGCAGACTCCGAGGAAGCTCCTGAGTTCAGTCAGATTAGCTGGGGCTTTGATGTCCTGAATGGCTCTAATGCGTCCCGCTTGGGGCTCGACTCCATTAGGGCCAACCAGCAGTCCAACATACTCCACTTTGGTTCGACACCACTGTCCCTTGAGAATCGCCAATTTAGCTCCGGCGTCAGCGAGCTGTTGCAGCACGTGACGGAGTTCGGCCAGGTGCTCCTCGAAGGTTCGACTCCTCATCAAGATGTCATCGACATATATGAGGTTCCCTCTGGAAGCAGCATCTGACATGGCTTTGTGGAGGAAGATGTTGAACTCGGCAGGTGAGTTAGAGTAGCCAAAGGGGCAGCGGTTCCAAGTATATTGGCGATTTCCAAAGGAGAAAGCCAGTTTATACTGGTCCGCCGGCTCAACCTTCATGGTCCAGAAGCCGTTGGCTATGTCAACCGTAGAGAAGAAACGAGCATCTCTGACTCTGGCTAGCTCCTGATCTAAATGGATCATAGGCCACCTGGAGAGAGGTACTTGTTTGTTCAGTGCACGATAGTCTATGGTGAGACGCCATTTCCCAGTCGGTTTCAGAACCGGCCAGATGGGAGAGTTGTAAGTGGAGTTACACTCTCTGATGATGTTTTTCTCCTTCAGCTGATCGAGGATCTCCTGGATCGACTCATAAGCAGCGAGGGGAATCTTGTACTGACGTACAAAAGTAGGAGGGGCATTCGGGTTCGTTGGAATGCGAACCGTATGCAGGTTTGTGAGTCCACAGTCCAGGGAGTCCCTGGATAAGATGGACTGAAACTCATAGAACAGGCTTCTAAGCGCTGCTCTCTGCTCCTCTGACTCCAGCGCATCCGCTTTGTCAAGCTGCTGGCTGACTTCGGCCTCGAAGCCGTCATAAGGTTCAGAGGAGGAGGGTCTCTGGTGTTCCGGGCTTTCAACCGGTGACTCAGAGGGTTGAGTATTTATTGCAAAAACCGTTAGACACTGACCGCCGTCAGTATCTAAGGTTGCACTGCAAATGGGTTCCTCAGGAAGGGCTTCATGCCGCTTGATGGTAATCATTTGTGAAGGGAAAGTACTGAATGTGTCTACACCACCCTGTCTGTCGTTCAAGAACAACGGAAGTTGTCCGATCACGGGGACTGAAAGTTCGAAGTCATGGAATGAGCTATCTATCAGCATGCCCAAGGGCTTTCCTGCCGGCATGTGGATAGGACTCCGGGTCGGATTTTCGACCAACAAGTACGCAGAACGATTGTTCAGCTCCAAGAGTGGCGTGCCACAGACGGCTAAGTTGAGCTCCAAGAAGTGTGGTGATGGCTGGAAGAAGGCCTGTGTGCCTGGCAGCTTCTGATGCTTCATCAGAGTCAGACGAACAGGCACTCCTTTGACCAGTGGGGGCAGAACCGTGCTGGCCTCAACCACTGCACGGCAGGCCTGTGGAATGGTCTGTCCGGACAGCAAGTGTTCACGGCCTTCTGAGCGAGGCTCAGAGGAAGGTGTGGCCCGGGCCCAAAGGACTTGATTGCAAGTGTCCAGCTGGGCACCTAGTCGAACCAGCAGATCTGCTCCAATGAGTGCAGGTGGATCAAGCTGTGGTATGATGCTGAATGTATGTGTGAGCTGTCTTGCTCCAAGTTGGATAGTCAGAGAGCAGACCTCTGGCGCTTTCAGGAGCCTCTGCGGCCAAGCAGGTGACAAGAGCCGATGGCTACTTGTCACACTGACCAGAAGGGGGTCCTTCTGACGCAGGTGTTCAAACGTCTGCTGGCTGATGGCTGACTTTTCAGACCAAAGAGCAAGGCGAGCATCTGAGATGTGGGTGCAGTTGATGGTAAGACCACCAACTATGTGTGGTGCATATGGCTTCAGGCTGACGTTCTTCAGCGAGCAGAGAAAAGATGAATGTGTGCGGAACGGAGTTCCAGGAGCAGTTTCATGCCTTTGCAGGCGGACATCGTCTGTGGGAGCTGTAGGGAGGGGCATGACCTTGGAACAAGGGTTTTGCGGCTCACTTATGCTGACTTCAAGAATGGAGGATGGTCGGCTGCTATCCGGGTTCCAGGGCTTAGGTGTTTCCACCTGGGCCCACAGTTGACCCTTCTGGCAGTCGATGAGGGGAGCTAGACGTTCAAGCAGGTCCTGACCAATGAGAAGTGGTTCAGTGTCTAGCTGGCAGACATAAAACGGGTGAACCAGAGTCATGTCTTGGAAGGTGATGTCCAGCCACGCCCGGTGAGTGATACACTCCCGGGTCTGGGTGTAGCTGGTGATTTTCAGGTCACAAGGTTCAACCTGGACTGGTTTCCCGAGCGACCGCATGGTGTCAGACACGCGATGGAATAATGTGGAGCACATCAGGGTGATTTCTGAGCCAGTATCCAGCAGGGCATCAACCTGTATGCATCCACCTACGCTGGTGCTACAGTACAAACGGCGAGCATGATCATGGTTTGTTAAGTCACCAAGGAACTTCAGAAATTTAGTATCTGGTTTCTCTGGGGGGTAGATTTCAGGAGACTCCTGTGATCTACCAGTAGTGTTCCCCCAGCTGATCAGGTAGGTCCTGGCCACACTGGGGGGTTGAGCCACGCCTAGTCATGCGGACGTTGGCTCTGGGTCTGGCTTCTTAGAAGACGACTTTGGTGCAAGGGTTTCTTCTGCAGATCTCAGCTGTTCCTTCTGTTTAGCTAGAAACTGCTGAAACATCTCCTGGACGTCGGCTTTGGTCAAGTACTCACCTGCGGACTCGTGTTCGGGACCTACCTGTGGGCGGCGCTCCTTAAACCTTCCACTGTTCCGACCTGCCTGCCGTTGGTTTTGGTTGGGCCACTTCCTGTCTGATTGTCCAGACCTAGGCGGCCAATCAGCACCCCCCTTCCCCTGTTGAGGAGATTGGGACTGCTCTCGCGGTTTAACAGGTCTAGGTTTAGCAGATTTTGGCTTAGTGGGTGGAGCTTCTGTGCCTTCAAGCTCCAAACGCGGCTCGGCGTCGGGAGCTAGGTGCATGACGCGGTGATGTGCGTCAGGCTTTTGGGGCTTTCCGCCGGCTTCCCAAGCCTGTTGAGCGTATCTCCTAATCTCCTGAGTTGTCAGTTTTTTTCATCCGACAATACATTGAGACTTCGGATCGAACACACTCGTGCAGGTTGTGAATGAACAGGGATCTGAAGGCAGGGTCTTCCTCGAGCCCAGGGCCGTTTCGACCTTGGAAATAAGCACTTTTGAGTCGGCGATAATACTCTCTGGGGGGTTCGTTTCTCCCGTGTTTGATGGAGAAGGCCCCCATTGTAGCTGACGCGGAGTCTGCATACGTGGCGTATTCATCTCTCAACGCTCGGCAGAGCGAGGAGTACCGATCTCGAATGTCAGGTGGTAGAGTTTCCATGAAACCATGCACTGTTCTAGATGTGGTTTTCCAAATTAGCTTGAGCTTTTCCCTTGAAGAGGGTGCTGGAAGATCAAGCAGACAACGTTCTATCTCCCTGAGATAATCGTCGACATTGGATTCATTGTTGTTAGGATCAAAGCGTTCTATGTCTTTAGCTAGCGATTCAATTTGACGTACACGGAGCCCTGACTCACGGTACGGCGCGTCATCCTCTGACTCTGACCCACGGTCTGTCTCAGAGGGTGCTGGATATCGCTGGTGTGCTCTGGGCTCCCAATGTTGACTCCTGGGGCCCAAATCGGGGTCCGGCATGTTGTGGCGGGCTGCTGGCACGTCACGTGGGTGTCTTGGGAGGTCCTCCTCCCGGAGCACGTCTGCGTAGTGCAGCCTGCGTCTTTCAACTGGGGCTTCTGCGTAATACGCTTTGTCCGGATACGGACTGGCGTATGATGCTTGGTCATGCAGCTGGTTATCGGCATGCCGAATACCGGAGTAGCTAGGATGGGTGGATGGTTGAGGTGCAGCTCGGGCTTGTGCATAACCCCAGCCGGCACCTTGCACCCTTCGTGGACTGGAGGAGCGGTCTAAATAGAGGTGCCGCTCAGCTGGTCGACTTCTCACTGATTGAGAAGGCCGTGAAGATGAGGGTGGTGGTCCCACCTGGGATTCGAGGGCGAACTGCTCTCGGCCTCTAGGTGGTCCTGAATGCCCTATAGTGTGTGTAGGGAACGGGGCCGAAGGTTGGAACAGATGAGCTTCATCTCTCCCCTGCGGCGTGCGTCCGTCCAGAGAGTCCTGGTGTTTCCCCCCTTCCCACTGTCTGTTGTCATCAGCAGAGGGGGGCGGGGTCTCCTCCCCATCTTCCCCAGAATCGGTGCTGGTTTCGTCTTCCTCCTCATCATCCTTCTGCCTTCCATTTTGCTGCCTTTCAGCTAGCATGCTCTGGAGCTTCATGATCTCTCGATCATGTTGGAGTTCTCTCTGATAGAGGATCAGGGCTAACTTAGCTAAGTGAACCTGGATTGGTTTTGTACCATCCGGGTTTTCTATTTGATCAATTACAGCTTCTAACTCGACGCTACGCTGTTCTTCAGTGAAATCCCTAGAAGGGTAGTCGGGTTCTCGAGCAACCGCGACCAGTTTGGACAATAATTGTCCAGAAAGTAGGCCAGGTTCATAGTCGTGGGCCGCAGCGCCACCTGGTTGCTGGGAGTTGGTCAGGTCACTACTCTGATGCTCCATTTTAACAACCGAACCAAAATAGCCTAGTAGAGCTTCTGCAGATAGCTCAAGCTGCACCTTTTGGGCAGCAACTGCTAGCTTTGTAGCAGAAAAACACTAAATTAACCTTTGTGCGCACAGGTTTTAGCGTTTTAAGATTGCACGGAATGCCGTGACTGACGCTTAAAATACTATTCCTTTCAGTATTTTAGCAAGAGCTGGTGCGTTGCCGTAGCAACGTCTTACAACACTTGGGTGTTAAATATGCTAGTTATTCCTTCAGAATATTAGCAAACAGGGTGTTATCAGTCTTTGAGTGAAGGTTTCAGTTAGTTATAATAGCCACTGTGAGTTAAAGTCGCTAAATTAGCAGTTAATTTTAGCCTAAAAGGGTTAGTCAGAATCACTTACATACTGCACCTTTAATGAGGAACTGAATTTTAACCTAAAAGGTTAGCCAGAATTAATTACACGTTGCACCTTTAAGGAAAAACTGAATTTTAACCTAAAAGTCAACCAGAATTAATTAACACGTTGCACCTTTAAAGAAGCACTGAGTTACTGGTGAGAGTTCGATGCAGCTTCCTGCTCAGCGAAATCAGCACCACTCTGTTGCTGGTTCAAGGATGAACAACTGATTATTTTTAATTCAAGCTCTTTGGATTTATTTGTTTGTTTGTGCCGGATAGAAATCTCTGTGTATCCAAGCCTCACACGGGGCACCAATAAAATGTTGGGGTTATTAGGAGCGAACAATTCGTAAGCTTTAACTTACTTTTGGATTCTTCAATAAATTCTGTAAATATGGAACTATTTACTGATTTAGTAATTAATTAAGATATTCTTAGATATCTTCGGGGCACCACCCTTCAATTAGAAAGGGAAATGAATCCAAAACTCTTATCAGTCTTTCTTGAAGTTCGTAGAATCCTCGGAGCAGAGACTTCTCTTCGACACAACAAAGCTACTGGACACAAAAATCTGAATTTTATAACATTTAATTAACAATTTGTCAAATGATTAAACAGTGGAATAGATGAATAATAACCGTGTGATATGATTGAAGATGGATGTGTTTGCATGTGATGGAGGATGTATGAATGGGGTCCTTTGTTCTCACAAAGGAGTAGTGTGTGTGTGTGTGTGTGTGTGTGTGTGTGCGTATGTATGGATTCAAAATGGAGTCTTGAATACAAGATGGCTGACCCCTTTGTCTGGCTAAAGTGTGGGTGGCAACTTGCACTTTAACTTCCAAAGCACTTAGAATCAGTAGTAACTTAACCTTAAATCACTCAAAACATTTCAAAAGATCATGAAACAACACAAAAGATTAATCACAAATTAATATCTTTTAGTTTCAGCCTGGCCATGACAGAAACCATTTTAAGATACCAAACAATGATCAATAAGCAGTTTATTCTTTCAAAATGACCCGACGGACGTGTTTGGGACGAAAGAGGAAAACACGAAGCTACTTTTTAAGCAATAGCGCGGTTTTATTGCTTATTCTGGACTATAGAGTTAACGGAAGAAGAAGGAGAGAGAGAAAGAGATGAGTTGCTGATCACCAGAAGAGCGAGGCGTCCCTCCCTCTTTGATTTGACGGTTCTCCGTGTTTCTCCGCAGCTTTCGGCGTCGTCCGTCGGTTTGATGCTTTCTCCGTTGTTTGGCGTTCACGAGTGTTTCTCCACGGGCTGGACAGAGACAGCAAAGTTTCTTTCTGTGCTGAGTTATAACTTACAGCGTGCTTGATGGAGTTGTTGCTTTCCTCCACAGTTCTGTGTCCTCAAACATCAGCTGGAGGGGAGCAGAAACGAGCAGATCTGATGGGCTTGCAGTTTAGTTTCCAGCAGTTCCGTGGGCTCAACTTGGGCACTTAGAGCTTCCGCGTGCTCAAGGGAGTCGGAGCGTTGACAAGCGTGTCCTTACCGCCAGGTATCCTGGGCAAAAGAACAAGGTTTCTTTGTCTCTGCTGAAGATTTATGGTCTTAGTTCGCGGGAAAAGCTCCACGGCTTCCCGCACATGCGCAGAACGTGTTTCTGGTACTAGGCGGTGACGTCATCACAATGCTTCCGTGTGCAAAGCATCATGGGAAATGAAGTTTCTTGGCGCTGATGTGATTATTTGCTTTTCAGAGCAATTTAAGCACAGTCATTTTGGAGAAAATCACTGCATAGTAATTTCCTCATGAGGTCAGACCCTCAACATGCTCATACAGGTGAGCTGTGGCATCATTTCCAGCTCTCGCTCCTATTCACCAGAGGCGATCCTACATGCAAACTAAAGGGGGGCATTGGAAGGGCACCCCAGAAATGTAGCCCCCTCCCCAGGCCAGATAGTTTGTGTGTGTGTGTATGTATGTATGTCTGCATGTATGTATGTATGTGTGTGTGTGTATATATATATATATATATATATATATATATATATATATATATATATATATATATATACACACACACACACACTTTTTTCTTTAGCAGGCCATATTGTGCAGAAGAGAAGATCTAGTTTGTCACCAGACAATGTGAACAAGCTGGTCTGCTTGAGTGACTGGTGGAAGAAGGAGAAATAGAGCCTGGACTGATTGACCAAATGCTACTGACTGTAAATAGTTAATCATGACCTATTCTGTTGACCTACAGTGCAGAATTAGTTGAACTGAATAAACAGCTACTAAACACAAATACTTATTGATCATTATTTATTTTCATCATCAGTTATCGTAGTAAAACTGCCTTGATCAGTCTGTGATGCATTATTGAAACAAGAAATACGCCTCCATTCTCAAAGACTTGCTCTTATTCATTATCTAGGTAGCACACACATATGCCTTTGGCAGATTTTGAATGAGCCATTTTAATCTAGATTAATCTTGATTAATTCCAAGATTACAGTGAGATTAATCTAGATTAAAAAAATTAATCTATGACCACCACTACTTTTTATATATATATTTATTTTTATTTTATTTTTTTAGAATTATTGTTGTTTTTATTTCTTTATGGTTTTTATCAGTCATTACAGCATCACCCGTCTGCTTTTCTGTGCAAACATCCTAACAAATCCATCCATATCCAGGCCTGTTATGGCCTTCTTGTGATCCAGAATGACTACATTTCTTTTTCTCTCGTGTAGCGTAGTACGGCAGAACGGGGTAAGGACACGAGACAAAGAAGAGAAAGAGCTCTCGCATGATGCTGCTGATATTCCAGTCACAAGGGAGGTCACATACGTGTGATGGAGCTGAGGAAAGGCATTCTTATACCCGTGTAGATATTTGGTCTACAAACTCTTCACTGTTACCATCATCGTCCCTTTGAATTCTTTCTCCAACATTATTTTTGCAACAAAAATCTCATTGGAAAGTTTGTCACTTCCTGTCATTTTCTGCAGAGGACGTAACATGTCAGGATCCAGAAGAGAGGGAGACTGAGGCTGAAGGTAGCTAACTGCTTTCATGAGATTGAGATTGCTTTTGGAGAATCTTGTCTCCATCTCTACAACGACTATGTCCAAAACGTTGAGAAGAGCTCTCTTCAGAGCCTGGCTAGGGGATGTGGAGTCTTCTGCGTGGCCCACAGTGGACATTACAACACTTCCTGTTAGCAGTGAGCCTGTTTTTCTTTGTCTTTTAGCAGCTGGTGCAGGTGTGCTGGTTAATGTCTCTCTTTCCTCCTCTCTCATCTGCTTCAAAGCCTGCAGAGATGCACTGACTACTTCGGAAGCACAGCACAGGTCAACAGAGTGAGACTGCAGCATAGAAGTTGCAGACTTCAGGGAACCCAGAACTTTTAGGAGGAATTTTCCTATTTCAAAGAAATGCCTCCTGAACATCATCAGCAGTCCTGATGCCTCTGTACAGATATCAACAGCAGCAGCTCTGTCCTCTGTAACCTCTGACAGGATACTCATAATAGCATCCTGATTCTCCACACGGCACTTGGTCACATCATGGTGGCTTGTCCACCTGATCTCCAACAGTCGTTTCAGGGAGGAACGTCGTAGTTCTGTGAAACATGATGACGGTGGAAAAATGAGTGTAGAGATCCTGAAAGATCAAAAGAGGTTTTTGCACATGGCTCTGCCTGCATTGCATGGACCACTGCCAAGTGCAGCTGGTGGTTGTAGCGGTGGATGTAGGGAACATCCTTCCCTACCTTCTTCTGCAGTAAGGCCTGAATCCCACCCCTGACCCACTCATGACAGAAGCTCCATCATAGCACTGACTGATCATTTCAGCTGCACTATAGCCTGAGTCAGAGAGATGCTCAAGGGTTTGGGTGGTAATGAATTCAGCATCTAACTGACTGAGGTCAAGCAGACCGATCAGGTGTTCCTCTGGAATGCCGTTACAGACTAATCTAACCATGACTGACTGATTCTCCACATCTGTCCCTAGTTCCATCACTTTTAATGCAACTCCCAGCATAATATTCTTTGTCATATCTTTGATCTTTTGTTTGCCAGTGTTGCAATAATTTGTTTTGTATGTTGTGAGATGTGTATTTAGCATTTTCTGGGATGTGTTTGTTTATTTCATTAAATCTGGAGTCTTTGGCCAGTGTGTAGTCGACCATTGTTAAGAACAGTCCTGCAGAGAAATCATCACCACTGAAGCTTTCCACACTAGTTCATTTACTGCTAGGAACTGAACTACTTCTCCAATAGTTTTTACGTAGTATCTGTTTTTCTCGATATGTGTGGGACTTATTAAACTACCTATCGTTTCCCCTGTGGCCACTCTTTGGGACATTTCAGACCAGCTTTTTCATTTTTTATGTGGCATTGACTTGATGCATGCTTTGTGAATCCCTTGTCCTTTTCCAGTGCTGTTTTCCAATTATTAAATCCTTGTTTTGTGAAAACCAAATCCCTATCATTGTTACCCCCAAACTTACGACATGGGAAACAAAAGCACGCATCCAGCTTTACTGAATATTCCAGCCATGGTCTCCCACGACACCAGGCAGGGCAAAATGAGCGCATGTTCTTCCCAAAATGGCGCTTGGGGAAAACAAGAGCGGCGGGTTGGGACGGTGCGCTACTGTTCAGGCCTGTGTCACCCACAGCGACGGCTGGGTTGGTAGCGACGGGGACAGCAGGAGGGGCTGCGGTGCCTGTGCAAATGGTTGTGGTGAGTTGAGAAGCAGCAGCCCACAAGCCGGCTTCTGCCACAAGTGCCTTAGCAGTGTAGCTCGGTTTAGAAACCAGAAACCTGCCAGTGGCGTGGCCAGATCTTTTAAAATGGGGTGGCCCCAGTAGTGCACCAATGGTTATGCTTTTTCTTTTTTACCCCAAGCTTTTTGTGGAAAAGTATATTTAAAGGAAATTCAGTGGGATGGCCAATCAGATTCCAAGGGTGGCATGTGCTACCCCAGGCCACCCCCTGGACACACCTGGTTTTAATCAGCAACAAATAGCTGAGCTGCTTAACAGCTAATCTAACCTGTTAAAGCAGGAAAACCACTGAAACGTGCTGGATAGCAGCTCTCCGGTAGCCCTGGGCTTAAGTTACAGTCTGCTGCATAGAAAGTTATGAAAATACCCCATGAGAAATTATTCTGTAATGTGTTCAGCCCACTAAAACTGCCCTGATTTCATTATTTATTTACTGATACCAGCTGCTCTCTTGTAGGTGACCCTCTGGTGTCTGCAGGTGGTCTCCTGCTGGTGTCGTCAGGATCAGGAGCTTCTAGAAGAATGTGCCTTTCAATGACTCTTTCCCCCTTATTTGTTATATTAATTAAATAAATCTCAATTTATATATTTCTTGTTTTTGTTCATGTCCATAAATACATAAACATGCTTGAAATTAAAACGAGCTTTTAACAGTGAGGTGCTAGTTTAATTCATCTCAATAGAGCTAGTTAAACATGCAATGTGATAATTCAATTAATGTAATTTATAAATATCCATTAAAATATCAAAACTGGAATCAAAATGAGATATTTGGCAGCACAAAAAAACTTGTCAAACACAATATTTATTATAATAATTGTAGGCAGACAGGAGACAGAGCTGATGGAGGTTCTCAGTCATCAAAGGATGGCTGAAGGCTTTCCAGGAACAGGAGATGTGGTGTTGTCTCTTCTCTCTCTATTCTGCCAGATGAGCTGATAGGTTACAGGTGTGTGAGGACATCCTCATGCTGTCATAACCAGATGACAGGAGTTATCAGGTGATCAGCCAGGCTAATGATGAGAAGCAGAAAGAAAACAAATCCAGGACAGTGTACAGTAATAACAGTAATATGTGGTGTTGCTCACCTTATGTGCTCTTATAGAGTTATTAACGTGTGCCTGCCTCATGGTGTAGAGTCCATATTTTGATGAGTGTCCTGCAATAATGCAGGTTATTAGTTAATTTACTTTTGATAGCAAAGAACAAAATATTTAATGTAAAAGTTATTTATCAGGTGAATCATCTCACATGTCACCACCACGTGTCACAGGGGCAGGATCAGTAGCCTCCATGATGTCATGATGTAATCACATACTTATTTAATTGTTAATATCTTAAAAATTCTGAAATGTTTTAATTTTTTTTACCTTGAACAGTTCACTGAGCTTGCACTGTCACTGAGGTGGAAGCTGGAATCAACAGCAGACACCTCACATCTTGGTCTTTTCAGCGGTGTGGACGCTGCTCTGGGACTTTCTGGAAGATGAATTTCCATCATGGTCTCTGTGGGTCACCAGACACACTGCGGCTGTGAGCTCTAAACTGCGTGGCTATGTAAAAAACAAAGAAGCAGCACATTTATAAATGTTTAAAAGAGCATAAAATCACGTGTAACAGTAATCTGTAAAACAAATTAAAACTAGAAGGTGATAATAAAATGTTTACATAGAAGATTATTAAAAATAATTCACCTTTGCTACGGGTAAGGCTTCACGTCAGCCTGGACAAGTGCATTCTTGCAGCTAAATCAGTCTGACAGCCAATGTCTTGGGTAGATTTGGCCTGAAAAAAAAAATAGAAGCACATTGATGTTGTTTATAAAGTCAGATAATATACAAAAGAAAGTGTCCTACATAGGCGCTTTATAACATTCCTAGTGTGTGATCGTTGTTATAACGTAAAAGTCACTCACACATGATGTGGAGAGCCTGAAATGCGACCTCCTGAACAGAATTCCTCACGGAACCGGGTCACAAGCTGGATTTCACGCTGTAATGGTGTCTGTCAACTAGTGCTGCGTTAGTTAGAGTCACTGTTGCAGAATTACCGACTGACACAAAAGCAATCCGAATTTTCTCCGAGCCTGACAGTAGTAGTCATGTTGACCGTTTTGTCGGCCAGGGATTCGAGACATGTCCCGATTCGCCGCTGACTCTAACCTTACATCCTGTTCCACATTTTGTGAACTTGACAAATCTGCCCGAAGGCAGCGCAGGCTGATATTAGCTAGATGGAGTGAACCACTTTTCTCAAACTTCGCATTTAGGTAGGGAATTGTCTTTAGAAGATGTTAAAACTTTTATTTAGCTTACTCACCTCAGACTGGAGCCCGCCGTGGTGGGGGAGCAGAGTTGGTGGGCTGCATCTAAATTGCGGAAGAGCCACGGTGGGCACAGCCTCCCTCTTCAAACGGAGACGTGCAGAATCGCGGGTAAAATGCTGGTTGCAGACTACAGCACCAGGCGGGAGCTGAAAGTTTTCCAGACACCGATTGCGCGCAACCACTGGCGCCTAACGTCTAAGTCCAGCAGAAAGGAGTGCAACCCCACAGAGCAACCGCAACCATACTACACTACACCTTCTCACCATACTAACACGATATGGAGCACTAAACCTGAACTACTTTCCTAATAACACTAACAGCCAAACACTAACTAAACTACACTATCCAACAGCCAAGCTAACACTAAATAAGTATGTATAACACTAAAAGCTATGCTAAAGACTAGGATATGCTAATGCTATATGCTAATGCTGAACTACGGCTGACCTCCTACACTCGCTTGCAAATCCAACTCCCAACTCGCCACAAGGCGTGGCCGAGACTCTCGATGCTTTTATAACTTTGACACAGAGCTGCTACGTAGTACTCTACTGGTTTACGTAGTATCTTTCTCTTTAGCCATTGGCTAAAATTTATTCAAAATGACTCAAATTCTATGTTTTAAGCTGAAGGTAGCGCTATACTGTGGTATTTAGGCAGAATTTTTAAAGAAAATGCACCAAAATGCTAAAATAATGAATACACACATTTAAAACACTATTAGACACTCATTTATACAGTTCATCAGCAAAAAAAAGTTAATTTAGACGTTACTTGCTCTTTAAGTCCAGGTGGAGACTTTTATTTGGCCAGGCTGTTTATGTCCACAGGACGTGGACAGAGGCTCTCTAATCCCTGAGAGAGACGCTGACTGCAGAAACAATAAATAAAACGTACAGACGGTTGGAAGCTGCTGTGTTTGTTTTTACTCTGCCCTGTTGTGGGCTACTGTACCTGCTCCGACCTGCACGGCTCAAAAGAGTTAAATATTTTTACACACCGGAGGTTTTAAAGCTCTGATTTATCCCACTAAATGACTACCTGTGTGATTCACGGTGTCTATCATGTTGAATCCTTTAGCAGCTTGACTGACAACTCTAATTAACTTCATGTTTTCCCTCCACCTATCAGAGCTGTAGCTGTCTTCTCAGTGATCGTCTTAATTCAGCGATTATAACACAAGTGCTAGATTCGGAGTTTGCTTCGTGGAAGAGTTTTAAAATCTTCCTTCTTTTGGATCCAGAAAACTAATGACAGCAGGTCTGGAGATGACAGTGAAGCTGAGACCAGAGTAAAATGGGAGAATGGAAGCACTGACTTCATGTAGCGGCTGACTGGGCATCAGTTAAAGGAAATATTAGGTCCACTTCTCATCCGTCACACCTTTGACATCTCTCCTTGAGATAAATGGACACCTTGACTTGAGGAGGAGTAAACTGTGAGCTGTTCTCAGTGGGCGGTGAGCATGAGACAAACAGGAAGCGGTCTGCTGACAGAGCTGACAGCGACATCACTCATCCTCTCCTCTCCCTGTGGCCCACAGGTGAAGATCTAACAACCTCTTTTTTTAAAAAGCCACAAAGTTAGGAGGCCGTCCAACTGTTGTCAGTGGAAACTCACGGGACACCAGGAGTGTTTTTTTACCAATTCCTTTCCACTTTCAGCTCACCAGACATGAACTCTGCATGAAGGTGATGCGTGTTACCCTGGTTCCACGTAGCCGCCGGGTTAGCCGAGCGTTACATGAGAGTACTGTGGGCGGGGCCCAGGGTACCTGCTAGCTTTACCTGGATAATCCTAGAATAAATACAAATGTCGAACGATGATGTATCCACTTAGCAGTAACTTTGGAAAAGTGAAGTCCTCTGATGCTTCTATACACTTTCATTCTATACACAATGATTCAAAAACAGGAACGCTTTATGTAAACCCATCAAATTAAAATTAAAACGTGCGTCTAAGATGTAACTGAGTCGTTGATGGAGATGACTCAAAACTAAATGGGTGTTTCACCTGACTGGAGCAGATGACCAGGTGGTGTCAGAGAGACCTGCAGCTAGGGGGCGACAGTCCTGCTACAGCAGTGAAGCGGAAGTTTACGGTAAGACAGGCACCCGTCTCCCGCTCCTCGTGTTGAGTCTGTGAGAGCTCCACAGGGCGTAGAGTGGAAATAAACAAGAGTTGGTACTCCCCTTAGAAAAATATCCGGGGGTATTTTGTGGCCCTCCCCATTACAAAATATCATTTAGGTTTCCAACGCAGTAGGCACCGGTCAAATGAACAGCCTTTCTCAGCAGACAGAAGATAAACACATCCCCTTTTTCTGGTTGCATCTCCTCCATGAGCTCAGCTGATGCTGTGCTGCTCCTGAGCTAAGCCATGAGAACCTGGACACTCTTGTGCCTTGGATGAGTCTCGGGTTGAGAGGCTTCACTCAGCAGAAGCACCTGAAGAAATGTTAACATCAGGCTTCAGTACTGACCCTGATATGAGAAGGCATCCGTCATACAAGCAGCCATAGATTTGTTTTGGGCCTAAAGTGAAATTATTCTATCAAATTTATGGAAATATGACTACCGTAAGTTCTCTGGCATCGGCCTGTATTCCATTACCTGTTATCTTTAATCCCTATTCCTGGACTATTATGCCCAGCGGCCGGCTTCACAGCACAAACTTAACCGCAGTTTTGATAACTTTAACGCTCTCAGGCTCAAAAGAAGTTTTGATAAAAGGACGAACAACTAAGTCCTTCAGGGGAACTTCTGAGTTACAAAATGCTCATGAAGTACGTACGTGGAGTAACCAGGTAGGTAGGTTTTAACCTGCCTGCCTCCAGAGGGTTAAAGTGCTATTGATCTTAAAATATTTTAATAAATAGCGTACTTACCCATCTTTAATTAATTAGTTTCACAAAACACGACAGCAAGTCTGATCACGCATAAACAATAGAGTCACTTCCCACTTCCTGTTCTCTAGTCCCGCGTGATGTTGTGACTATCACGCAACTTTCCAAGAAGCGTTCAACGGCACGATGCGGCGCGTGCTGTGTGACCATTTGACTTATCAAAATCACGGCCGCCACGCAGCGCTTCTGCCAGTGGCGTGTCCAGATCTTTTAAAATGGGGTGGCCCAGGTGAGACACAACTTTGTGCATGGGTGGCACCAATGGTTATGCTTTTTTTGTTTTACCCCCAAGCCTTTTGTGGAAATGAAAAGCCTATTTAAAGGTAAATTAGTGTGGTGGCGGCACCTGGGGTGGCCAATCAGATTCCAAGGATGGCATGTGCCACCCCAGGCCACTCCCTGGACACGCCCCTGGCTTCTGCCTCCATCAAGCCCCAGGCTTTACTTACTTTGTTGACAGGGTGTAAAGACGCCCAAATTCCGTGCAATTGGGACAAAAACCACGTTTTATTGTTTTCATTGTGTGTCCCGAAGGTAGTGCGCCACAAAGGACTTACTGAATAAAGATGGAATAGTGGATCATATTCTCCGGCTGCAAGATGAGCAGAAACGGAACACAGGTAAAGGTTTACTAAAGGTTTCTTATGGCGTTTTATTGAACAGCTGAGAAACGCAGCCACAAAAACAGCAGGTACACCCTTTGATACCGTTTTCACGTGTTCTCACCGCGAATAGCTGCTAGAGTGCTAATGTTTTAACAGCTAGCTCGGTGTTGTAATGTGGATGATGAGGATGAGGATTAACTAGGTACGATGTCTGTGGCCTTTTGTTGTGACTCTATAATCTAATGATCACACGAGTGTTTACAGTGCACTACCGGCATGCTCTCTACGTTTGCTACCACACTGGGATTTAGCCCGAAACAATGGCGTTTGTTGTAAATGTTCTATATGAATATGTACGTACAATGTTAACTGTACATTTTCAATAAACAAGCCTAGTGTTTTATCAGTTCAAACAGACACAAAATCTTGATTTTATTCATTCTACTGGTAGTTTTTTAGCTCAAACTGAAGTTTTTTCTCACTACATCACTCCTCTGGTTTTGAATTTTTCATTCTTGTGCTGAGTCCTGATCTATGTTTCCATTTGGATGCCATCTACCTACCTCCATGGTAGTGACGAGTGATACCACTGATGGCCTTTCCGGTCCGATATCAAGTAAAATTAGTTTCAGCGATACCGATCGCGCACCGATACTTTACTCAAAGATTTTTGTTTGAAAAATTGAAATACAAAGTTATATATTTAGATTATAACTATGTAGTTGAGGGTCTGCGAGTTTGTTTTTGCCTGGAAGTTTATATTTACAGTTAGATGTGTTTTTTATTATTATTTTATCTACAACGGTCCCAATTGCTAGCCGGGCCTGCCAGACTCCTCCTCTGTTTGATTCTGCACAGAGAAAGGGTCTGGGAACTCTCCGATTCAAATAACCCCGCCCCCTGAGAATTCTAACCGAGCCAATCAGTGCTGAGTAGCGTACGTCACACACCACAATGCCCAGTTCGTCATAAACACGGTGACTGAAGCGGAGTTTGCTGCGGGTCTTTCCTCTGGTCTAAATAACTTGGACACGTCTTTAAAACAACAAATGGAAGCGCTAAAAGTATTTCTTCTAAAAAATGTTTGCGCCGTTGCCAGATGCCTTTTTTTACTGCAGCTAACAAACTACAGCATCGCGTGGTACAGTCGGCATTTCCATCTTTTTCTGATTGGTTCTTTGTGAGCTGGCTAGTCCCGCCCCTCGTGCCTCTCTGCCTGTGAGTCACCAGACTCTCTCTCTGTGTGCAGACTTAAACAGAGGAGGAGTCTGGCAGGCCCGGCTACCTAATGGTCCTAAACCAAATGTGTTGTAATGAAAAACGACAGCGTTCTCTTATTTAGATTATTACTGCTGTTTGTGGCAAGCAGGATGTGAAATTACACACGTTCCCGTTCTGAACCTCACATTAAACCAAGAGCTCTGCATTCCCCATTCTAACACTAAAAAAGTCTGAATCAGTAAAACAAACATCCTTCTGCATTTTTCTCAACTGCAGCTCTGAACATTTCATCATAACCAACATTTTAATAAGCTAAATGAATGTAGAGCACATTTCAGATCGGACTAGATAAAAGCAGCAGACTGTGTGGCTGTTCTGATGACTGTGTGCTGCACCTGATGCAGGAGCAATCACCGAGGCTCAGACACTAGGATCCATCACAAAGCTGCAGGGTTAATGGTTCCTCTACCCTCACCAAATCAGCAGATCTCTGCTTCTCGCCCTCATTCTGGACTAAGTGCCCCAAGGCCAGAGGTCAGACACACCGGTGTCTCCACCTATCTGCTGCACCACCTTGCTTTAACCCAGACTGACATAAACACACAAGAGCAGCTCCTGCTGGGGCTGTGCAGCTTTACAGTGCTCGTGCAAGCCACCAACGCTAGCAAACACACCAATGTTGTTAACTAGCTGAGACCCTGCCGTACCGAACTAAAGCACCGTGGGATTAGGATGCTTTTATTTTGACACGATCTAAATCCAAATGTACTTTGCTGCTTTATTCAAACAGAACACAGCTCCCACAGTTCACAGCTGTTTAAAAACCGAGTAACACGTCAGAAACACCTGTCCTCAGGTGCATACGGTGCACCAGGAGTGATGACATTTACAACCACAGAACTCCGTATAGTGTAATGATTTAATAAAGAACGACATACAAATGGTGAAAACAGCATTCTGGTTCGGATGTGGGCCCATCAGAACTGTGGCGTACGCTCACTAGGAAGACGTGAAACCACGTTTTTTCTGGAAGCATCCCAGAATATCTGAATGGCGCAGAAACTACACCTGTGCCTTCCCTCCAAGTGTTTGCTATGAAGTGTCTGAATTCATTTATTGGATAATTAAATTGACTGGGATCCATCTGGGACATGCGGCCTCACACGTTCTGAGTGTGTGCCGCTTGTGAGCATGCTCAGATCAGTGGGTGGATGCAGTACTTCCTCTTGTGTCAGTAGAAATACTTTTCCTCTTGAGAATACTCTAAGGGAAAAAGGATCTGGCTCTAGTAGCGCGTGCTGTGAGTATTTATTCAAGCTGAAAGGTGTCACTTTAGCTTCAAACCAAAACACGAGGCCATTTTAACTTGTTGCTAAAAACATGCCGTTTCGCTGAGCTGAGCTTTCCTGTGTGGCGATCTTTGCATCGCGTCCTGCACCAACAGCCCCACACTTTGGGAAAGGGCTTTGCTGTAGCTTGAGTGGCAGATGGAAGCATGGCTTACCTTTTTTCTTGTGTTTCATCACAAGTGAAGCATTTTCTAGCAGCTATTCTGTGTCACGCACAGGGAGACGATGGAGCCACAGTTCCTGCCTTACTGAAGCCCACCTGCCTGTGACCATACAGACCTGCCATTTAGTGCAGCAGTCCATCCTGGTCTTTGATTTTCTTGTCAGACGCTATTAAAGGTGTCGCTAGTCTTCATGGCGCTCCGGCTCAGCAGGGGCTTTAATAACAAAGAAATCCAGCATGATCCTCAGAACAGCGCACGGATGAAAGTGCACGTTCCGTCTGCTTTCATACGAATGCTTTATTCTGTTTTTCAAAATCTGAATCTGCTCCAATAACCATCAGTTTGTGTTTTAATGAAAGTTTAGATTATTGGCATTTAACATGCATGCAATTATGTATTATTACAACAGTCCATGGAAGCTTGCTTACAGCATTAATCAAACTCCGTAGAGCTGAACAATCCTCCAGACATTTGTGTAAAATTACAATTAGACTCTTCTGGCTGTGAAACATTTCTCACACAGAAAGTTTATGATAATAAAAGGTGTCATAAATCTCTGTTACACAGCTTTGGTAAATTAAAAACTCTTCATTTTCCTGGATGTTTACATTTAAAATTCTTCAGTTTCAGTTTGAACTTGATTTCTTACTGTTTTTTTTTGTCCCGTGTTGGGATCAGAGAGTAGGGTGACCGTGTGTCGTCTTTCCCCCGGACAGGTCCACTTTTCACTCTTTGTCCGGGGCGTCCCGGGGAGGGGGAGTTTCCTTCATGGAATAAAATGTCTGGGTTTTGATCCAGGAGCAGGGATCGAGTTACGGGGGGCTAGATATCTTTCAGGGAAAATCCAGTTTCTACCTGTATTACAATGTTTATGGACTCTCGGCGTAGCGGGATTCTGTTGAGCGGAGAGGACGCAGAGCTCTGATCGTGGGTGCACCCGCTACGACCGGCGCACGAAACCGTCTCCGCCCCTCACTGACCCCTCACACTGCCGCCATTCTCGTCCACAGCCTCGTCACCTCCCGTATCGACTATTGCAATTCACTTCTTTATGGTCTCCCCAACAAACTCCTTCATAAACTGCAACTGGTCCAGAATTCAGCAGCCCGTATTATCACCAGAACCCCTTCCTTTCACCACATCACCCCGGTTCTCCGGCAGCTTCACTGGCTCCCAGTTAAATTCAGGTCCATCTTCAAAATTCTCCTCCATACCTTCAAAGCAATCCACAACCTCTCTCCTCCATATATCTCAGACCTTTTAAGTATTCACACCCCATCCCGTTCACTCAGATCTTCTTCTTCCATCCATCTTGCGGTTCCTTCTGCCCGTCTCGCTACCATGGGGAGCAGAGCTTTCAGCCGTTCTGCTCCCCGTCTCTGGAACTCACTTCCTCCAGACATCAGGAACATCGACAGTTTTACTCTTTTCAAAACAAAACTCAAAACACACATGTTTAAATCTGCCTACAACCTCTGATTTTATTGAACTGTTTCTCTCTTTGTTTTTTCTTCTTTGGGTTTTATTATTATTTTATTGTATTTTATTACGTGTTTTGTGTAAAGTGACCTTGGGTGTCCTGAAAGGCGCTTTTAAATAAAATGTATTATTATTATTATTATTATTATTATTATTATTATTATTATTATTACATTCTCAAGGTGGTGCTGATAGGGTTTTTTTTCTGTATTTAATGTTCCACAGGAGGAAATGATGTACGTGAAGTGGATTCAAGTGCGAGTGGGATGGAAATTCTCAAGCGTCCAACTCCTGACCTTAGGATTTTAACCATCTTCTGTGTTAATGTTATGCATTGGGTCCATGGTGGGTTTAATGGTCATTAATTCCATGTTAAATGGCGTTTTGATCTGGCGGAAGGTTCCTGACGAAGGCCGGTGTAGTTTAGCGTAATAAATCAAGGATCAAAAGATAACATGCAGGTTTTAGTGTCTGGTTTATTGATCAGCTAAAATCCTCACGCTGACTGAACATTTCGAATCTCGGACGGGTAAGGTGTGTCATAATTCCTAATCACTAATTAATTATTGGGTTACTGACATTTTACTCAGGTCTTTTGATATGACAGCGTGTTTTTTTCTTTTTCCTTTATTTTTATCATTTTATCTTTTATTGCTCAAAAAGTCACATTCAGGAAGGAATTATAAGTTTTTTCTGTATTTAATGTTCCTTTTTGAGTCAAAGAACGTCTCAGGACACTCTTTCCTTTCCGGTATTTTAACTGTAAATGCTCCTCTGTAGGCCCGCTGATATCTCCGGAATGCGGTATCCTAGGAGACGAGCCTGTAACTCTATCACTCGAGAAGATCCCGCCTTCTTCGTCCCGTTTTTCAATAAATCTGCTGTGGAACTGAGGAAGGGGAGAGAAGGTATGACGGAGACAGGGAGGGGTTTGTGCCACGTCTTCCCTCCGCTGTTCGGGCCACACAGCGTAAAACGAATGAACTCCCCTCTGCGTGTGTTTATTTCAGGTTCAGGGGTTAAGGAAATTAAAAATAACCTAACAGGCGCAACAAAACGTTATTATTAACACATGATCGTTCCGTTTATATCCTCTGTTACTGTCTTTTAATCGTTCCCGACGCGCTCCGCTCATCGTGTGCTGCGGTGATTTCATCTCACTGACGCAGCATCGAAAAGCGCTCTCCGCTTTGCAGTCAGGAGATCCCTTTGATCTGCTCAAAAGTAACTGATGAGGTGAAAAGTAGGAAGCCAGGCAGCAGTTTTTCTGGAGAGTTTAGAGGAGATGCAGGAAGATGAAAGACAGACAGGACAGCAAGATAGTTCAATAAAAACAAGAAAACAAAGTAAAATGTAGGTAGATTCATCTCCACTACACGTTTTATAATACAATAAGTTACACACGTGTAATATTTAAACATCTGACACAATTTAGATGACCTTCAAAACTCAGTCACACACCCAGGGCCGTTTCAAGGCATTTTGGGGGCCACGGCCAAACAGAACACCCCAGAAGCTTCTGTGTAATTCATTCCCTGCCCAGGAGTGTTAATTATACAGTATTTGTAAAAACACCTCAGACATTACGGACATGTTCTACTATTATCAGACAACAAAAATGTTGGACACGCTGTCTCATCTGCTTCTTTTCTAAACTCACACAAATCTGTCAGTGACAAAACCACCACTGTTCTTATTAGCGCAAGCCTCTGATTGGTGGGTAGAGTCAGCCCACATGGGCTTAAGGCAAGGATGTGTGGAATCAACCGGGCCAGGCTGGGGTCGACTGGGGCTACCCGACCCGGGCCGACCCGGTACAGATGGGAATGGCTAATTAGATGCTAATTTAAGGCTGCTGATTGGTCCAAATCACAAGTGACCTAGGTCACCCACGTGACCTCTAAAGGCCCATTGCAAAATGAGCTCACCAATCACATAATTTAGATGATGTCAGAGCGTGGTCTTCTAGGTGTAAATAAATTTGGGAAAATGTTAAGGAAGTAATTGAAGGGCGGTGCTCAGAAACGGAAAGCGCTTCGTAAGAAGGAGCTTCGAGACAAAGAAGTTAGAAAGAAAATACCTAAGCTGACAGAAATTCTTAAATCTAAAGCTAAAGAAGTTGGACATAGCTCACTCACTGACAGGAGAGGAGGATGCTGCGCCCGCAGGCACGGAGCAGACTGCGCAGCATGGGACCACAGCGGGGGAGGAGGAGCAGCAGACAGGAGCGGCGGAGGAGCTTGGAGCCAGCGAGCAGATAGAGGAGGTAGAAGATCCTTACAGTAACGATCCAGGGAAATTCCGTCTCTGAACAAGTACATTCTTTCTGGACAAAAGTTGGACCGGAACAGTGTCAAAACAAAGATGTTGCATCTGAGCGGCAGCATAAAAAATGTAAAAGGGTTTTCTCTAAATGCCGTTTCAACCGCAAGCTTAATACTGGGGAGCTTATGGAAAGAAAATGGTTTTGCTATTCAGCTCTCAAAGGAAGCGTGTTCTGTTTTTCATGCTAAATATTTGGAGACGGCAAGAAAAATTCTGCAGTTGTCAGTGGGTACTCAGACTGGAAGCATGCCAGTGAACGCATAGCAGAACAAGAAGGTTCAAACAGCCGCAGGAAAGCCATGGTTTCATATAATAATCAAGCATCCAGCCATGGAACAGAACTGAAAAACCAGTTCAATGATGAATGTGAATACTGGACACAGGTTCTGCGGGGGGGTTGTTACAGTGGTTAAACATTTGGCAGAATGGGGACTTGCTTTTAGGGGGAATGTCACAGGTTCATATTAATAATGGCAATTATTCAGGCTGCATGGAGCTGATCAGTCAGTATGATCTTTTTTTTAAAGCTGATATTGAAAAATATGGAAATGCTGGCCAAGGAAATCCATCCTACCGCTCCCTGAAGGTGTGTGAGGAGTTCACACAGCTGATGGGACAAGAGGTGCTGGATGAAATCATCGGGAGAGTGAAACTTGAAAAGTACTTTTCTATCAGTGTAGACTCCACACCTGATATCACGCATGTTGACCAGCTGACCTTTATCCTGCGATCAGTGTCACCAGAGGGCTGTCTAGAGGAGCGTTTTGTAAAATTCCTCCCCATTGAAAGCTATACAGGAGAAGCACTGTTCAATTCAGTTGTTATTGTTTTAAAGGAGACGGGCAGAGGACAGTGCTACGACAGAGCTAGCAACATGCCAGGAGCCTACAAAGGTGTGCAGGCCCGCATCAAAGAGTGGGTACCCCGCGCTGCACATACCCTAAACCTGGTGGGTGTTAACAGTGTCCACTGCTGTGAGGAAACTGAACATTTTTTCAGTTTTGTTCAAACTCTGTTCAGCTTTTCATCAAAGACCACGCCACGCTGGCAGATGATCAGAGCAGGCGTGCAGCCCAATGACAATCAAATAATAGACTTTGAAATGGCTTTCTGATACAAGATGGTCAGCACATGCTGTTGCAGCCAATGCCCTGAGTCAGAATGATGCTGGAATCCAGCAGGCAATAGTCAGCATTGCAGAGGATGAACATCAAAGTTTTAGCACAAGAGAAGAAGCAAGAACAATTCACACAAAGATGAACAAACTGGAAACTGTATTCATGAGCGACATGTGGAATACCATCCTACAGCATTTCCAGGGTGTGAGTACCTGTGGATCTGGTCCACTCATTGCCTAACTACATAGCAGGCCTGCGGGATCAGTTTAACGTCTTTGAGACATCTGCAAGGAGCATGTCCCCTTCTGTGTCCGCAGAGTACAAAGCAGGTACACGACGGAGGAAAATAAGAAAGAAATGGCTGATGAGTCATCTGAGTGCGAGCTTTCAGGTCGCAGACACTTCAGTGTTCTGTGTGCATCAGCATCAATGACCGGTTGGTGCCAGAACTGGACAGAAAACACTCGTCATACAGTAGTCTGGGTGACCATTTTGGCTTTTTGAACAAACTGAACTTGATTTCTACTGAAGACCTCCGGTTAAAAGTGTTGATCCTGCAGAGGAAATACACCTGTGATTTAGAAGAGAACTGCATGGAGGAGGTGGTCCAGTTTAGTGAGCAACATGTCGGCAGAGGAGTTACTGAAAGTTTGCAGACAGCGGGATCTCCACACGGTGTTTCCAAACACAGACATTGCTCTAAGGCTATTCCTGACTTTGCCGGTGTCCAGTGCAAGCGGAGAGCAATCCTTCTCCAAGCTGGGCTACAAGATAGAGTCAGTAACCTCACTCTGATGGCCACTGAGCATGACATCCTTCGAGATTTGGATTTTAAGGACATTATCACAGCTTTTGCTGCAAATAAGACCAGACGAAAGCACTTTTATGTGGTCAGGTCTTTGTTTACTGCTTTCCAGTAACATGCACAGGTTTGAAATTACTGTAGCTTTCACTGATTTAAGAGAAATGTGAGATTATTTAGACTAACTTCGACTGCAGATCTTTAAATGTAAATCAATAAGCACTTGCTGACACATCGGCCATGTTGCTGTCCATGGTGCTGAAAGATGTGTGTGTGTTTGTGTGTGCGTGCGTGTGTGTGTGTGTGTGTGTGTGTGTGTGTGTGTGTGTGTGTGTGTGTGCGTGCGCGTGTGCGTGTGCGTGTGCGTGTACGTGTGCGTGTGTGTGTGTGTGTGTGTGCGTGCGTGCGTGCGTGCGTGCGTGTGTGTGTGTGTGTGTGTGTGTGCGTGCGTGTGTGTGTGTGTGTGTGTGTGTGTGTGTGTGTGTGTGTGTTTGTAGAAAATTTTAAGGGGGGCCTACTGAGCCTCCTTGCCCTGTGGCCTATCAGCTGGTTAAGGCGGCCCTGGTCGGGGGGTGGGTACTATGGGATGTGGTGGGGAATCCGATCTATCTTCTCTCTGTTAGTTCAGGATTTTACCTGTTGATGTTAAGGTTAACAACAATTATAATTAATACGTGTAAATTTACAGGTCAGAAGAACGAGATGGAGTAAGGGATGAGGACATAAACATCCAGTACAAAGCAGGAAGTGAGTGTTCAGAGGAAATAAATCACACGAGTTATCTGGGTTCTACAACCCACCCCATACCGAGGCAGAGGGAGCAGTAAACCCCTTTTTCTCCTTCATGCAACAGATTTTTTGGCAATTTCTAAACCCGCTGTTTATTCAAAGCTGATGTCTATTCCCCAAAAATGGTACCTGGATATAATTATAAAGAATTACTGACTTGCAGGAACAGAAAATCACCTTAGGTAGGTAGCCCAATCCCATCTTTCTGCTAGATGGACATGTAATAGACACATTTTACCAACTAGCTCTCTTCTCATCGGGAACAGGGTCACAGAAGCACCACGAAAGGAGAAGACGGCGGCGTGGATCCAAAACCGTCTGCAGTTTACGTGTTTTATTTACCTTGTTACAGCGGTTCCACAGGTCACTAGGTTTGCTGTAGCTGATAAATGAGAAATGAGTCAGGGAACTCAGAAGCACTGTACACTACAGTATCATCCATTCACACACACATTCATACACTGATGGTGATGAGCTACATGTAGCCACAGCTGCCATGTCCTCTGACCACCACCAGCAGGCAAGGTGGGTGAAGTGTCTTGCCCAAGGACACAACAGCAACTGACGGCAGTCCTATGCTGCTTTATTTGTACAGGTTGATTGTTGTGTAGCCCGGCAGCTTGGGCGTCCCAGAAGGTCGTGGAGGGGGCTTTGCAGATAAAGTGAAGTGAAATGAAAGTTAATCTAGGTACGAAAAGGGTGACACTGGCTTTATTACTTTATTCCAGGCTAGTGCGCACATTAGGAGTGAAAACGTGGGTGTTTAGAAAAGTTTCCTGATCGATCAGCACCGTTACATAAATCCTGTGACTGATCTCTGCTGAACCTTTTTCTTGGAACTAAAGCCTTCGATGACATCATCTTCACAGGTTTTGAATTAAAAGCCTCCGCCTCACCTTTTTCTGTCTGGTGATCCAAACACCACGAGCCCCTGAGATTGTTGTTGCCAGAGTCTCCTCCCTTTCTTTCATTTCCTCCACAGCAGTTCCCGGCTCTTCTGGGGTCAACGCTTGATATATGTATTTACTGTGTGGATGGCTTTGATCTTGGCTGGGGTGGAGGAAAGTGTTCTCAGTGACAAGTGTGTGTGTGTGTGTGTGTGTGTGTGTGTGTGTGTGTGTGTGTGTGTGTGTGTGTGTGTGTGTGTGTGTGTGTGTGTGTGTGTGTGTGTGTGTGTGTGTGTGTGTGTGTGTGTGTGTGAGGTAAAACAGTCCCTCTGGAGGAGAATGATTGTGAGCACACTGCCATGTCCACTACAGCTGAAGAGAGACAGCTGAGGGGGTCAGGGACTGATGTGTTGCAGGTTGTGAGTCTCTCCAGGGCCTAACACAGAGCTGCTGTAACACACTCAGGAGCGGGCCTGGTGACCCACACACACACGGAAACACGCTGACTGGCCACATCGCTGCAGCATTCACCGTGAATGGAGACTTCTATAAAAACCAAAAGGCTCTTTGGGTTCAGGCTGATAAATGGGTTTGTCAACACGAGACTTTTATTAAGACCAGCTTTGACCACCAAATGTCAACTAACCAATTCAGGCTCCGCCCCTCTCACTGTCACCTAATGTGAGTCCCGACTAGGGCTGCAGCTATCGAATATTTTGTAATCGAGTACTCTAATAAATGACCCTTTTGTGTTTGTAAACCATTATATCAAATAGCATGTTATAACATATGAAACACCTCATAAAATGAACAAGCTATTGCCAGTTATTCTTCAAGTTTTATTCAAAATTAGTTTTCAAAACTTCAGCTTTACATCACAGTAAACAAACGCCTGTGCAACACATAAGTACACAGCCTGAGACGATTTTCCCCTCGTGCGAGAAGTAGCGCTGCGAGCGGCTGCGGCCCAAACAGAACCAGAACCGCTCGTGGCGCTTGCGCAAACATGGCTCGCCAGCTGTTTCCCTACTAACACACGTCCGTTTTCATTTCTACACTTTATTTTTCACACAACAACAAGGATTATCGAGAAAGCATGTTTGCCGTGGTTATGTCAAATTATACTGATCACAAAACATTTATTTACTTTCTTTCATTTTCCTCTCATAAATACCCGAGTCCTCCTGCAGCGATCCCGAGGGACAACAGACGTCAGTAACACAGTAAAAAGTCCCACGTGTTGCAAAAACTGCTATTTTTAGCACATTTTTAGGTCCGACGTGTTGCTACCAGACGTACGGTGTGAGCTGAAACTGAGTGCTACAAACGAAAAAGTCACACAGTGTCTGATGAATAAATAACGACATGATTCACCTGAATGAAACACCTGAATCGGAGGTGAAGGACGATGTTATTTAGAGGATTTTGAGGAACATAATTGCCAACATTGATCTCCATTGAACTGCTGGTATGTTTAATTATACATCAGTGTTCATTAGTTTTGACTTCTGCATTGAGACACTTTCTCTCCCATAACCGCTGACAGGTAGCTGCAGCCCAACCGTCCACATTTGAAAGGTCAACTTCACTCGTATTTTTAAGACATTTGCAGTGGTCTCCAGTAGGAATGAATGCTTTGGATGTCATCCTGGACAGTCTGAGGTAGACTACACAGACACACCTGCTAAAACACTGAAAATAAGTAAAAAAGATGACCTTGTTGTCCTCCACCTGCAACACCACTTCTGTGCTTGAGGGCCTTCTCGCCGTTGCCCCTTCAAGGTGTTTTCCAGGAGCACATCTCAGCCTAAAACAGCTCTGCACCGCGTGGTTGGACTCAGCCCATCTGAGTGCAGTTTTGTTCCCAAGCCAGCTCCATGACAGAAAGTGGATATTTGCTCATGGCAAAGTAGCACGAGGTGATCAGTAAACAGTGTAAGGTGACCTGTATGCTCCACAGAAGCACAACTCAGCTGAAAAATGTTGGTGTTGCTGCACATTTTGCTCAGTTTTATGGCTTCTTGTCAGACTCTGAACCAGAAATGGCTGCAGGCAGTGAAGCAGAAGCATCAAAGTCCAGAAGAACCAGTGACTCCGCCCCCTAGCCAATCAGCAGCCAGGATTACGATGCTGGCCCGACTCAGCAAGGACTAAAGATAGAGCAGAAAGTAGAGGACAAATACCCGACCCTTGGCGACAGTGGTCGGGTCGAGCTGCTCCGAGTGTTCCTGGAAAACCACCTTAGTGACCTATTGTTCATGTCACGCTCACCAAAACAGCCCCTCCAGAATGTTCCTCCTGTCCTCCTGCGTGTTTCACAATTACACACACGTGACCAGCTGGTCAGTTGGTTGTTTAACGAAGGTTAAGCCACAAGCCGCCCTCTGCACAGAGGAGCTCTCAACACTAGATGCAGGACTGCACGTGAGATCACGTTTAAAACCACGGAAACGTTCCGGTTTTATTCGCCGATCAGCTTGTTGAAAAATCGAGTCGGGATGTGAACACTCCCACCAAAGCTTTCTGCCGAGCGTACTTGTTTTGGCACACCTCTGGTGCATCATCCACACTATTCTTGTGTTCTGGATCTTTTCACTTGATATAAAATGTATGAAATACTCTGCTTAAAGAAAACAAGCTCAAGTGCAAACTTAGTAAAAGTACAAGTTCACCAAGTTCCCCATCCACCTGCCTGCTTTAGCTTAACCTGCAGCTCGACTGTTTCAGATTTCTTGGATTCATTGCTCCTTCTCCTCTTCTGCAGAGATTTAAAACGTCCATAATCTGTTTCCTTCCCCCAAGCACTAAAAAGCCACACTTTCCTTGCAATGATGACAAACACGAGGATTTAATGGTCTGAGATGCTTTAGTCTGGAGTGAAAGACATCATAGTGCTTGTTTTCAGCATGCGTGACGCACTTCTGAGGGAAATGGTTGTGAGAAGGTTGTGCAGAGTTCTGCTTGCTGCCAGAACCCAGATCAAAGGCATCTTGTATCATGAATAATAACAGTCAAGCTCTGGTCCTGCTGCCTGTCTCCATGATGCGCTTGTATACAAACGGAGCCATCTTGTTAGAGCAGATTGGTTTTGGATGCTCCACACAGCCCTTATGTCTCCATCTTAGCAGACACAAAGGACTAAAGGGGGAGATGACAGCTCGGTCTGTGCACAGTCAAGATGCTCTCCAGGCAGTCTGCTCACAAACTACCCTTCCCTCACGCAACACGTGCCTTTCACAGCAGCTAGCAGCATGCTAACACATCACTGAAGCTCTTTCTCTACTGAGTGCCTTTTCATTTTATATTCACCATCCCCAAAACATCCCAATAAATAAAAATAAACACAGTCTGTTTGTATCTGTCTCATATTGGGATGGATAATTAAACAGGGTGAGGATGCATCTGGACAGGTCACCATTCCTCAGTCTCAAACAAGTCTCACACCAATTTAGAGCTATTTACAAATCTTTATTAATTCCAACTTGCATGTTTTGGTCTGAGTGGAGAATCGATGCAGAGATTAAAAACAACCTCTCCACAGAAAGCTGAGATTTAAACCCAGGACCTCGTAGCAGCGAGTGACGGTGCCGCTGTGAAACGTCTGAGCTGCTCCTGCTCATCGTTGTTGCTGCAATAATCTGTTGGAATGATGTGGAAAAAAGCATCGGTGGGATTTTTAGTAAAATGCAAAAGATTCTCTACAATAAGGTTTAGACACAGGCAGTGACTCTGCTCAGACAAATAGATATAAATGAAACCCTTAGGGAAATTAGGGTCAGGGTTATTACCACCAAAAAGTTGTAATGACCCTTTAGGGGTTAATTTAAGAACTGTCACTGTTCCATTAAAAGACACGGTGGTGAGACTGAATGTTTAGAGTTAGTCTTTCTTTTGTGAAAGCGTTTACGAAATGAGCACGAAACGGGCTACGCGACAATGAGACGCCGTTATAGTGGGTGGCTTCCTCTTCCACCGCACGAGTCCCAGAGGAGAAGTTACGGGTCTGTGTTTTTTACACGCTACGCGTCAAAAACACGTCAAACTCCGCAGTTGAGATCGCACCAGACAGGAAGTCAAACACAACGGCAGTGTAAAACATCTGAAACATCTGAGACTTTCAAAATAAAAGTCAAGTACAGGTAGACGTGTGCCACTTCCTGTGTGTGTGTGTGTGTGTGTGTGTGTGTGTGTGTGTGTGTGTGTGTGTGTGTGTTTCTTCCTGTTAAAAGGGAGTTTTCCTCTCCACTGTCGCTGCATGCTTGCTTGGTATGAGGATTGCTGTATAGTCACTGACACTAGTCAGTGACTTGATGCAACCTGCTGGGTTCCTTATATAGGAAACATTATTTCTGATTGGCTTAATGAACTGACTTGAATTGGAATGTTTATTATGTGAAGTGCCTTGAGACGACTCTTGTTGTGATTTGGCGCTTTATAAATAAACTTGAATTGAATTGAATTGAATCCATGGAGGGGCTGAAGGGAAACACCACCAGTACACAGAAAATACTTGGATTGTATCACGGCAAAACGTAGTGTGGAAGTAGGTGCTGCTCCCAAATGAGCCACGGAACTACACGTTTTCATTGTGCTGTGTGTGTGTGTGTGTGTGTGTGTGTGTGTGTGTGTGTGTGTGTGTGTGTGTGTGTGTGTGTGTGTGCGTGTGTGCGTGTGTACACGCATGTCCCTCCTTTTACAACCAATCGGCTTGCTTTCTCAGCTTTCTCAAATTGAACAGCAACGCTTTGGTGGATCACGCATTCTGTGACATTTATGCAACATTTTAGTGCATTTTTGTTATGCATTTATTCATCAGTTCATTCGTTTAACTGCTCATGAATACAAATGTGATAGGTGACCTGTCATATCAAACCTTAGTCCTCCACAGATCATTTTGCACTGAGGTTGATGCAGTGCTTCCTCATGCATATGCATCAGTCCAGCTAGGAAATAAGGAACACCAGAGGAGCGTGATGCCATTGAATTAAAGAAGAGGCTTCCTTTCCCCTGCCGGAGCGGACACGACACCGGTCATGTTTAAATAGCAGTTCAGGAGGTGGGCTGACTGTTGAGAGCGGCTAAACGTACTGACTCCATCGTCCTGTGTAGTGTGACGGATGTTTCCCCAGACCACTGTTTCTGAAATGTAGACCAAATTAAATCTTTCTATGAAGTCAGACAACATTTTCACGCACACATTTGCCTTCCCTCACATCCTACTGGAACAAGTGATGCAGCCAAAAACACTGCTGGATATTTTTAAATGATCAGAATTAAACTCTTAAGTAGCTAATTGCAAACGTTGCCTTTGTTTCTAATTAGGTTATTTTATTTAAGCTAAAAAGCAGCCTACGTCCAGATGGACCCACCCCTAGGTGCCTCAAGATGTTTCAGTCTCCATCTCTCAAATCTAAGGGGAGAGTAAGCTGTGTGAATGTCTGCGTTCACATCAGCAAAGGTTGTATCTGTGCAGTCCCTGCTGAACATCAACACAAACGTTCAGGTTTGGTTTTGTCTCACAACATCAGACACAAGGTAGCAGAGCTGATTATTAGCCTCAGCATTTTGTTAAGCTGCTTGGAAATGAAGACATCTGGCATAAAGAGGCCGACTGCATCCTGCTCCTTCATTACTTCTGTTAGCAGATCCCTCTGAACATTTTAGCTAACAGAAAGAGAAAACTGTGCATGAATGCAAAGCAAGAACACTTTATTCTGGCAGACGCACATATGCTGGAGATGCAAAGGATGTTAGAAACCCGTTTCATGCTTATTGTTTACCTAATCAGAAATTTTAATTGCTTACGGCAACTAATTAACTCATGAATAAGTGACAAGAGTGTTTTGTACCCCGCCATGTAATGCTGTATGTGTATGCCAGTGAAATATGCATGTGATGAGAAGGCAGTTTGGCAGCTTCGCTGTGATATTAACTTGTTTGGTCTCCAGTCTCTCGGCGCTGTCACCATCGATTAACGTGACAGGAAATGTGAACCAGCGTCTGAAAGAGCCGAGGGAAGAGGTGGATCAGCTGAGCTGGACTTCACATCTGTAACGTGATGAAGATTGACCACGGGGGGTCTGTAGCGACATGAACGGACTCATTTGTGACCCAAAGGTCACACTTCCCCAGCTGGGTCAACCTGTCCTGGCTGCACTTCTATTTACAGATTATCCATCACAGGAGACATAAAGTCTGCTAAACCATCGCTAATCTGACTGCTTTTATCCGTCTGCTGTTCGTCTGCAAGATGGACACTTCAAGATTTAAAATAATCATTTTTAATAAACTCTATTTATGAACATTGTAATAGACAGTAAAAAATCATCAAAGTTCATTATAAATGTATTTAATTACTGAAATGAATTATTGTTCTTTGGTTAATAATAATTATTATTTAACAGTGTAAAGAAGGTCGTGTTCACTTATACACACCATGCAGGACACAGACATCAGGTTAAAGGTAACTGCTCTCACATGTCTTTGCTCCATAACCAAAGCTTTCTATCTCTGAGAGGCGTGTCCTGAGGTTTAGTTAAAACCAAAACTCCTCAGTCCAAGTTCAGTTTCTTGAGCTCACCAAAAGCTCTCCGTGGCACGAGAGTCCCAGAGGATCGAGACGGCCGCTCGAAGCCTCTACTAAGCTTTCTGTCACGCCGATAGAATTGCTCCAACAAACGCCACCTGCAACCAGCTGACGCAAACTCCTTCAGAGCTAATTTAATATGCAAACTCCACCTGTGGGCCTGCGGCAACTCTAGGACCAGAGAGTCGGTACCACTCGGGTCTTCCCTACCGGACCGAGTACCCAGAGGCTGACAACATCCTCCCTTGACCTCCGGATCCACACAGAGGGTCGTCTGAACGGTGAGGTAGAACACAGATTGCGTCTGTATGCTGTTCCTCTTAAGAAATACTCGAGTTAGCTGCAAAACAACTCCTTCACCCAGAATGCGTTTCCTCCCTCTGAAAGAAACCCTCTGAGATTTCATTCACACATCCAAACACACACACTTCATTTTAGTTTCCATCCAGACACAGATTGCTTTAATACCAAGTTTTAATATCAAAGCTGTTATAAATTGTCTTTTAAATTGTCAGTAATAAATTCTTAAATTTTTAAACCTGACTCTTCTTTGAAATGAAACACAGAATGGTGTGTATTTGGTCATTCAACGAGCAAAGGTCTCTTTAAGTCTTCTGATTTAATAAATAAACTTCTGCTATTAATTAAATCTCTTAAAAATTAATCTTTGGATTAAATATAGACCAAGCCAGTTGGTGTATGAACTTCTATCGATTATATAAATATCCGTGGATATCTGTGTAAATATAAGTTCATATGCTAATTTGTTTGATCTTTCTCAGGATTTAGCAGAGCTGCACAGCAAACAGCGTTAAATCCTAGTTATGTAGATTTGCAAGGAAAACACTGAGGTTCAAAACAACAGGTCTGACTTATTATTCAGTTAATATTCAACCATCCAACCAGAGCTGAACCTAGGTAAATACATTCAGGTAAAAAAAAGTGTCCTAATCTTTTTCCAGATACTCAGGCCCTGTCCACACGTAGCCGGGGATCTGCCAAAACGTAGATATTTTTCTACGTTTTGGCCTGTCATCCACACGAAAACGGAGTTTTTTCACACGAAAACGGATCTTTTTAAAAACTCCGGCCAAAGTGAAGATCTGCGTTTTCTCCGTTTTGGGTGTCTGCGTGTGGACAGACAAAACCGGAGTTTTAAGGTCCGCAACGTCACTTTCCGCGACAAAAAAATGCTGACATCACGTGTGCGACCTGTGTTTACACTAGCCGACAGCATGGATGCCCGCAGAGCTGCGCTCGCTTTATCAATTGTCCAAGCGCTTTTTGCTTGTTTGTTTTTGCAAGCGGAATTACTGCTGCTTGCGGAAGACCACAGACGAAGGACGAGGTTAAGAACGGGGGAGGTACTGCCGCCTACAGGTCTGGCATGTCCTTAACAACGTATTTATCCGGGTACATGTGGACAATTTTTTTTTAAACGAGGTGGTTTGGATGCAAGTTTTTGGAGGGGCAGATATTCGTTTTTAAAATTAACCGGCTACGTGTGGACTAGGCCTTAGAGAGATGTGCATCACCCAGGACTGAGCCAGAGGATTATTTCATGTTGGACGGTGTCATCAAATCTGGGGCAGCAGCAGGTTGTAAGAAGTACAAAGACAAACAAAACATCCATGTTTCTGAAGTTTCACTTCACAGTGGAGCTTAGAAGTAACCCTGTCCTGGTTTCTCTGAGCTGCACCCAAAAGCACCACCTGCTTACCCTGATTGCTCTGATTACCTGCACCTGTTTCCGTGTAGAAATACCTCACCTGTAGAGCAGATGAATTACACAAAATATCATCGTTATGAAAATTTGAGATAAAACTGACATTGAAATCACACATCACTCATCCTTCTGAGAAACCCTTCCCCGAGTGCACGTGTTGAGGAGACTGCAGGTCAGTTGATCATGAGGTTCACTGTTTAGTGGTGTTTCAAACTTATTATGACACCATTTCATTTTTCCATCTAGAGTCAGTCTATCATGAAAATTGCTATAGCTTAGATCAAAAACGCAGTAATGTAACTTTTATTCATTAGACTAAAACACATGAGGACCCCAGCCAGTTATGTTCTACCTGATAAAGGAAGTCAACACGGGCAGACTGCCCTAGAAGAGCTTTCTCTTGAGACCAGGGCACCGTCCCAATACTCGCCCTGCACCCAAGGGCACAGTAAGGCTTTATGTGAGCTGAGAGTGGCATGTTGTGTCCCAAAGTATCAGTGAACAATATTGATCAACAGAGAAACTTGTTTGGAATTCTATATGCACTCAATAATAAAATACTCAATATTTCAATAATCACACTTGAGTCATTGCTCCACCTTCTTCTCAAAATTACCAGCAATGAACTGTGGGTAATACCCTTCGGGAAGTGCAGATCAAGAGTGCACCCTCGCACCCTTAGCCGAGAACATGTGATCGAAGGGTGGAAATGTGAGTATTGGGACTGGGCCCAGATGTCAAAGCAGGTCGGAGGTGTCTATTGTCTGGACATTGATCTGTACTGATGAGTATTTCTGGAAATGTTCCTACAGAAAATGTGTGGATCACAACTGAAAAAGATGGTACACCTTTTTGATGTGTAACATATGCTGCCAGTTCTTTTAGCCTCTTTTCTTCCACTAACTTAGAAACACACGTGGGAGGACTGGATCGTCCCGAAGGAAGGACACGATGGGGGAATGCCAGTAAAGCAGAATGTGACAAAAAGTATTAATAACACATGGTCTCCCTTTTTTCTGACATCCTGATGCAAAGAAAACCAGATAAAATAGCCCTTGCATTTATTACCTACAGATTTGATTATTGTAATTCTCCATGACCAGGATGTTGTAAAGGTTCTTTTAGAGCAGGTGTAGCCTCCGGAAATGCTCAGTTTTCCACCTACAGTTGGACCTCTTCAGTATCGGGTTATATGGAGACATGAGTCTTAACTGGAGCCTTTAATCTGCAAGAAAGATACTGTTGCTTGACCAAGGTCTCTCGCGAGCTTCCTCTTATCTAAGACTGCTTTACTTCACAGAACAGGAAGGATGAACTTTCATAATTAAATCATATAATGAAATTAACAATATGGTTAAAAGAAATGTTTTGATTAATCTGTGCTTAAATTACTGAAGTTGAAATGAATATTATTATTACATTGACAGGTTAATAAGGATTAAATGAAATATATGACCCTTATATTTAATCAGCGTACGTGACTGCACAAGACACACTCACCATATCTCCATGACGCACTTTAAAGTTAATGTCACTGCACATACGTACCGTATTTTCTGGACCATACTGTCATGAGCATCAGTTGAACACTATTGGACTGCAGATCATGGTGTGTTGCTACAGAAAGGGCGAGAAAAAGTAAATTCTAAATGGAAGAGAGGTAGGCCATCCTAGCACATAAAAATGTAGGTGTTTCCTACAGAGAAATTGCAAATAGTCAAGGTGTCAGTGAGTACAGTGTCCTTCACCATCAAATGGCACAGAAACTGGGGCAAACTCTGACAGGAAGAGGTCTGGCAGACCCAAAAGCCACAGCTGCATCAGAGGACAAGTTTCTGAGAGTTAACAGCTTGCGTGTTAGACGGCTCACAGGACAACAGCTTCAAGCACAGCTTAATAGTGGTCGTAGTAAGCAAGTCTCGGTTTCAACTGTGAAGAGAAGACTTGGAGCTGCAGGTTTGACAGGACGAGTTGCAGCAAGAAAGCCACTGCTAAGATGTCAGAATAAGAGAAAGAGGCTTGCCTGGGCCATGAAACACCGCCGCTGGACTACTGAAGACTGGAAGAAGGTATTAGGGACTGATGAATCCAAATTTTAAATCCTTGGTTCATCACGCAGGATCTTTGTACGCCGTGGAGTAGGTGAAAGGATGGTTCCACAGTGTGTGGCATCAATTGTCAAACATGGAGGAGGAAGTGTGATGGTCTGGGTCTGTTTTGCTGGATCCAGGGTCGGTGACTTGTACAGAGTGAGAGGCACCCTAACCAAAACTGCTACCACAGCGTTCATCCTACAGCAAGATAATGACCCAAAACACAAGTCCAGGCTATGGCAGAACGACCTCAGGAACAAAAAACAAGATGGTGAGCTTGTGAACATGGAGTGGCCAGCACAGTCTCCAGACTTAAACCGCATGGAGCTGGTTTGGGATGAACTGGACAGAAGAGTGAAAGCAAAGCAAGCTACAAGTGCCACACATTTATGGGAACTTCTGCAGCAGCTATGGAAGAACTTTCTGAAGAACATTTGATTTCTGTTGTAGAACGAACACCACGAGTGTGTTTAGCTGTTATATCTGCCGAAGGTGGCTACGTTGATGCGTCAAAAGTTCAGAATTCATTTTGGTTTATGAATTCATTCCATGATTTCTATTTGAACTCCAATTGCTTATTTGTACTATGCTTTCATTTCAGAGTGCAATGTGACATCAAACTGCATAATTTCCAATAAAAAATGGAAAAATTAGAAGGTTCTAAAACTCTTGATCGGTAGGGTATGTGGGGATGTATTTAGTACAAACAGATAACGGGTTAGGGAAGAGAAATTAAACATTCACATTATGGTGATTGGAATCCTGATTCTTGAAGTGAATATTCAATCTGTCGGACATGATAGGAATTCAAAACTATGTCAGATGAGTAATGATACAAAATGAAAAGAAGGGAAATCTATTGAAAATTAAGACTTAACTATAACTTTCATTACTTTTTGATTACTTAAATCACACATTTCTGTTCACGGTTCGGTTTTTATACTTTCTACACTTGACTTATGGAAAATTAAGAGTTTTTTTCATAAGCGAGCCTTAAAAAGCCAAGTTGTATTCAGACTAAAGTTTCCTTAGAGAAGAGAAGCAGTGTGAAAATACGAGACTAAACGGTTGATGTTTAAATACGAGCTCAACAACTAAAGTCTGAAGAGTCTAGGAAACTCTGCAGGGTTGGGATGGAGACGTGCATCTGTGCAGGACTGTGGCCCCCTCACACACCACAAATGGCACTGTCACGTCATATCAAACCAAGATGAGAGAACGTTTTATTGAAATATTTAAGTTTATTATAATGACAACAACAGCAATCAACACGGCACCGGACCAGTTTATCCAAACAGCCGTCATGAAACAAACTCTTTGATGATTAACTTTTGTGTCATGCTGAAAATGTTTGGGAACCACTGATCTAGATAAACATTAAAGGAGGCAACAACCAATAAAAAATGATAGAATCATAATGAAGGACAATAATATTGTTTAAAGTGCAGCAATGTCATGATTGAAATATCAAAGACCAAGAATCCGTACGGTGTGAGTCCAGGTTGATGATGACACAAGCTCCCAGTGGGCCACTTTGAAGGCTCCATGCTCTCGGAGTGTTTACATACTTCACTATTTTAGGCCCATCCCTCAGTGTTGGAAGACAAATGTCACCTCCCTCCCTCTTCACCAGCAACGCTGCCTTGTAGCTGACAGACGTTTCATATTCATGAATATTCTGTGCCCTGCCAGGCCCCGGCGTTGTTGGTTCAGCTTTGATCTTCATCTCAAAGAAAGTTCTTTAGAGACTTTGGATGACTCACTCATGTTTGAGTTCAGTAATAAAATAATTATTCAGAGCTCATACTGAGGTTAGCAATGACAGCCATGTGGTCATTTAGTTTAAAGAACTGCTTTTGTCTTGTAAGATCATGTTTGCCCGCGTATGTAGGAGGACTTCAACAGCTCAAGCAACCTTAGAATCAATCAATCAATCAATCAATCAATCAATCAATCAAAGATACTTTAATAATCCCAGAGGGAAATTAGAGTTTCAGTACACACAACTCAGACATACATGGGCAAGACACATGACAAGAATTGGTGGTGAAATAATGTCATGTCAGTTTTCTTGTCATTGGAATCAGGCGTTCCACATACGAGACTTCCATCTTTGAATGGGATCAGCCTTATGATTCAGTTAGAAATGTTCCAGGTCTCGTCCTGTGTAGGAGTTGGTAAACTGAGTGCTTTAAGAGCTTAATCTATTACCTCTACTTATGAAAAATAAGCTGTGAAACTCTATATAAATATAGAATATCAGCCTGCTTGGTCTTTGGAGGTTTACTCAGAAGATTCTAGGATTCTCTGTTTATTCAGGGATTGTAAACACTTCGTCTTGATTCAAGGAAATAGTCAGGTTTATAAAAGTCAGAATTTATTTTCCAAACAATTAAAACACGACAAGTTAACTAATATTTACTGTGAGTGGATGGATCTAGATGGAGGAGATGTGAATATGATGTTATCAGAACTTCCGTATCTCGGAAAGCTGAGTTCTGGGTGTGAAAGGGAAAGAATTTGGTTTGTGTTAAGCTGTGAAGTTCTTATCAAAAAGGCATCAGAGGCTATCTGTGTGTCTACTTCACCCGTTTGGATCTGAGATGTCAAGGAGCCGATGACCCCAAAGCGCGTGGTTCGTAGAAAAGCCCTCGATGCGACCAAGTCAGTCCTGAGTTGCCTCTGGGTCAGGCGGTTACGTCTTACAGCAGCTGTTTCTGAGTAGCTGAAGGAGCAAGTTGTTCTGCAGGAACCGTTTGCTGTGCCAGCTTTGCAGCAAGCTTGACGGCGTGTCAAAGATTGCTTCTGGGTTAAAGAGACTTCACTACAGGCGGCCGTTTTCGTAGCGTCCTCTAGAGCTGACTCATGGTGACGTGAGCTGAGTTCTTAAAGATCGTCATATTTTGATTTTCTAACAAATCAGAATTGGACGTGTAGAGGAGGTTTTTACCAAGAATCTCAGAAACACGCCTTCTTACAGATGCAGAGGTTCTGATTTGTGGGTAAGAAAATATCTATGTGTCATGACAATTAACTTAACTTTAATTTATCTCCAATGAACGTTGTGTGAGTGTAGATGATGATGGCTTTGTCATATCAAACATTACTGATCCATTAATAAATCTTTCAATGTAATAATGACATAACATTCATTTCAAACACAGATTAATCAAAACATTATTATTATTATTATTATTATTATTATTATTATTATTCATATATTTGTTCATCCAACCTTATTATTATTTAGTGATTAATTACCTTATAAGTTTTAAATGTCTTCGTCTTCGTCTTCCTCCGCTTATCCGGGTCCGGGTCGCGGGGGCAGCATACCAATTAGGGAGCTCCAGGCCGTCCTCTCCCCGGCCTTGTCCACCAGCTCCTCCGGCAGGACCCCAAGGCGTTCCCGGACCAGATTGGAGATGTAACCTCTCCAACGTGTCCTGGGTCGACCTGGGGGCCTTCTGCCGGCAGGACATGCCCGAAACACCTCCCCGGGGAGGCGTCCAGGAGGCATCCTGACCAGATGCCCAAACCACCTCAACTGGCTCCTTTCGATCCGGAGGAGCAGCGGTTCTACTCCGAGTCCCTCCCGAATGTCCGAGCTCCTCACCCTATCTCTAAGGCTGAGCCCGGCCACCCTACGGAGGAAACTCATTTCGGCCGCTTGTATCCGCGATCTCGTTCTTTCGGTCATTACCCAAAGCTCATGACCATAGGTGAGGATTGGGACGTAGATCGACCGGTAAATCGAGAGCCTGGCTTTCTGGCTCAGCTCCCTCTTCCCCACGACAGATCGGCTCAGTGTCCGCATCACTGCAGAGGCCGAACCAATCCGCCTGTCGATCTCCCGATCCCTCCTACCCTCACTCGTGAACAAGACCCCGAGATACTTAAACTCCTTCACTTGAGGTAGGACCTCTCCCCCGACCCGGAGGTGGCAAGCCACCCTTTTCCGGTCGAGAACCATGGTCTCAGATTTGGAGGTGCTGATCCTCATCCCAGCCGCTTCACATTCGGCCGCGAACCTACCCAGCAAGAGCTGAAGGTCAGAGCTGGATGAAGCTAGGAGGACCACATCATCCGCAAAAAGCAGAGACGAGATTCTCCTGCCACCAAACTCGACACACTCCACACCACGGCTGCGTCTAGAAATTCTGTCCATAAAAGTGATGAACAGAACCGGTGACAAAGGGCAGCCCTGGCGGAGTCCAACCCTCACTGGGAACAGGTCCGACTTACTACCGGCTATGCGGACCAAACTCACGCTCCTCTGGTAAAGGGACTGAATGGCCCTTAACAGAAAGCCACCCACCCCATACTCCTGGAGCGTCCCCCACAGGGTGCCCCTGGGGACACGGTCATAAGCCTTCTCCAAATCCACAAAGCACGTGTGGATTGGTTGGGCAAACTCCCATGCCCCCTCCATCACCCTTGCAAGGGTATAGAGCTGGTCCACAGTTCCACGGCCAGGACGAAAACCACATTGCTCCTCCTCTATCTGAGATTCAACTATCGATCGGACCCTCCTCTCCAGTACCTTGGCGTAGACCTTTCCAGGGAGGCTGAGGAGTGTGATCCCCCTATAGTTGGAACACACCCTCAGGTCACCCTTCTTAAAGATGGGGACCACCACCCCGGTCTGCCACTCCCTAGGAACTGCCCCCGATGACCACGCAATGTTGTAGAGACGTGTCAACCATGACAGCCCTACAACATCCATAGCCTTGAGATACCCAGGACGAACCTCATCTGCCCCCGGGGCTCCGCCGCTGTGTAGTTGTTTGACTACCTCAGCAACTTCTGCCCCCGAGATCGGACAGTCCATCCCCAGGCTTCCCAGCTCTGGTTCCTCCTCGGAATGCGCATTGGTGGGATTGAGGAGCTCCTCAAAGTATTCCTTCCACCGTCCGACTATAGCCTCAGTTGACGTCAGCAGCTCCCCATCCCCACTGTAAACAGTGTGAGCGAGTTGCTGCCTTCCTCTCCTGAGGCGCCGGACAGTTTGCCAGAACCTCTTTGGAGCCGATCGATAGTCTTTCTCCATGGCCTCACCAAACTCCTCCCACGCCCGAGATTTTGCCTCGGCAACTGCCACTGCTGCACCCCGCTTGGCTATCCGGTACCTGTCTGCTGCCTCCGGAGACCCACAGACCAGCCACGCCCTGTAGGCCTCCTTCTTCAGCCTGACGGCTCCCCAAACCTCTGGTGTCCACCAGCGGGTACGGGGGTTGCCACCACGACTGGCACCGGCCACCTTACGACCACAGCTAGCAACAGCCGCCTCGACAATCGCAGAGTGGAACAAGGCCCACTCGGACTCAATGTCCCCCACTGCTCTCGGGACGTGGTCAAAGCTCTGCCGGAGGTGGGAGTTGAAGACCGTCTTGACAGGTTCTTCTGCCAGGCGTTCCCAGCAGACCCTCACTATGCGTTTGGGTCTGCCAGGTCTACGCGGCATGTTCCCTTGCCATCTGATCCAACTCACCACCAGGTGGTGATCAGTTGACAGCTCCGCCCCTCTCTTCACTCGGGTGTCCAAAACATACGGCCGCAGGTCAGATGATACGACTACAAAATCTATCATCGACCTGTGACCTAGGCTGCCCTGGTACCAAGTGTACCGGTGGGCATCCTTATGTTCGAACATGGTGTTCGTTATGGCCAAACTGCGGCTTGCACAGAAGTCCAATAACAAAACACCGCTCGAGTTCAGATTAGGTGGGCCGTTCCTCCCAATCACACCCCTCCAGGTCAAGCTGTCATTGCCCACGTGAGCATTGAAGTCCCCCAGCAGGACAATGGAGTCCCCTGATGGAGCACTATCTAGCACTCGTCCCAGGGACTCCAAAAAGGGTGGGTACTCTGAACTGATATTTGGCCCATAAGCACAAACAACAGTCAGGACCCGTTCCCCGACCCGAAGGCGCAAGGAAGCTACCCTCTTGTCCCCCGGGGTAAACCCCAACACACAGGCAGAGAGTCTCGGGGCTAACAAAAAGCCAACCCCAGCCCTCCGCCTCTCACCCGGAGCAACTCCAGCAAAGTAGAGTGTCCAACCCCTCTCCAGGTCTTGGGTTCCAGAGCCAATGCAATGTGTCGAGGTGAGTCCGACTATATCTAGCCGGTACCGCTCAACCTCTGCCACAAGCTCCGGCTCCTTCCCCGCCAGCGAGGTGACGTTCCATGTCCCAAAAACTAGTTTTCTTGTCCGGGGATTGGACCGCCAAGGCTCCCGCCTTGGTCTGCCACCCGATTCGCATTGCACCGGACCCTTCATGTTCCTCCTGCGGGTGGTGGGTCCACAGTTGGACGAGCCCATGTATCCGGTTCGGGCTGGGCCCGGCCGGGCCCCATGGGTGAAAGCCCGGCCACCAGGCGCTCGCTCACGGGCCCCAACCCCAGGCCTGGCTCCAGGGTGGGACCCCGGTAACCCTCCGGGCCGGGTACTCCGACTCTTCGTTTTAACCGCCATGAAAGATCCTTCGAACCGTTCTTTGTCTCACCCTTCACCTAAGACCAATTTGCCATGGGAGATCCTACCATGGGCACTAAGTGCCCCAGACAACATAGCTCCTAGGATCATTAGGACACTCAAACTCCTCCACCACGATAAGGTGACGGTTCAAGGAGGAGAGTTTTAAATGTTCACATTATAATTTAAGAGTTCATTCTTTGATTAAGCAACTCATATGAGCGGAGAGTGTTCACTTTATTCGGAGGCATGAAGAGTCGCGTAGAACGATAAGGGACACTTGAGGCCTTGAGGAAGGAGCATGATGTTGACAATACGTTATCATGAGTTCAGAGCTGCAGAGAGGCTCTGAACTCCAGCTGATGGGATGCAGGATCCGTCTGGCTTCAGGAAGATGGAGTGTCAAATCAACTTTAGGGGATAGAATTCAGTCTGCAGATGACCAGTGGCATCTAGGTCAATATGTAGGTGGAAATTGATCATTTCGGGACATTACGCCTGCCTGATTTCACTTAGAAGTGGTTGGTTGGCTGTAACTGCTTCCTAATGATCACTGGATGTTCCAGTAGGATGGATCAGCATCCCATAGACGCTGCAGAAAACAACAACTTCTGAGGGGGTCGTTCCTTCATTCAAAAAAGAAGGACGAGTGGAGTTAGGGAACCCTGGGGTATTTTTCATTTGAAAGTGGGGTTTTATTTAGGTTAACGTTTGCATTGAAACTCAATGCCTGGCACTTTGTGGTGAACTGGCGAGTTTTTGTGATTTTGAGAGTTTTGAGAGATGGCAGCAAATTCCAAGAAGAGCAGAGATACTCACGCTGCAGACTCTGACCCTGGAGCCTCCTCGGGCCAGATCGATCCGGTACCTCACCCAAGCTGAGATCTGGTCCCAGCAACAGGACATATCTAGGCTGAAGGCTGGAACGCTTCAGACACTGAAATCCAACATCCTGGCAGTGTTTAGATTGGAAATGAAGGAAGCCGTTGAGGGGAATGATTACTTTATTAAGAAAGAGCTGAGTGATGAAGGCTGAGTTACAGGGAAGTGCACCCAGAGCTGTAGAAAGAGAGAGCTGCGACACGCTTTGAACTCGCCGACTCGCGGTCACGTGGTTCATGGAGCTCTCAATAGTTCCAAACATCCCAGCGCCGTACGTCAGTTTGAATGGCGTATGGTGGGACAAATCACAAAAAGTGAATATAATCACATTTCCCCTGGTGATTTTTGGTAATTATTGAATATTATATTATATATTATGTCCTAATTCCTTCACAAAGTAGCCTATTTTTTACCCCGAGCATTTGTAGGAAGACACACCCGTGACTGTTCTACATTACAGGAACACGACAGTCCTAACACACTGTAGAACACATTTAGACCACATACATTACTATAATATACTATAGCAATACATTTGATGTAGTAATACAACACACTGCTCTAATATAAGCATGTTTAATAACTTTAAGTCCTACAAGAAGCCCTAAACTCGAGTTGTAATATCCATTTTAAAGTGTTTATTGAAAGCTAGAATTCTGCTCCAGCTTACCTTGAAGAAAATATGAGGCTGTTTATGCTTTGAATGATGATCTATTATGTTCAGTAGAATACATTTTACAATCATTATCTTTTATTTTTATGTGAAGACAGTACATGCATCTATAACCCAGTTTATCTGGCTTCTACAGCAACTAATTACAAAGAAAACTTCAATAAAACTGTATGGTTCATCACAGCAGATAAAAAAGTGCTAACTGTGAAAAAATGAACACCAAACTTGTACAACATGTATAATAGCATTTTTAATAAAGCATGTTACCAACATTATGTTTAGTCATTACATATGCACAAATAAGCTGAATCATTAATTATGAGCAATGTACTCAAGACCTAATGAAACTCTTTTGAATAAATTTATTTTGATTTTTATTAAATTAAAATGTGTCCGTGGGTTAAAATTTGAAATGACAAATTTTAGGGTTGGAGAAAGTTTTGAAATGTAATTTTACATTTCTATATTTTTGATTTAGTTCAATATTTCTACATGTACAAAAATAGTATTTTAATAATCCCTTTATAGGTTGAATATCTTACATGGTTGGCTGAGCTGCATACAGCAATCGGTCTGAGGGAGGAATCAGAATTACGGCTTCCCCAAAGATGCAGAGAGAAGAAGAAGAAAATGGTTGGCTCAAGTCAGCAGGAGCAACTTCACCATGACCAGAGATCACAATAACAAAAAGCTGTGTGCAGTGAGTTTAACGTGCACTCTCAAACGTTTTCTATCAAGGCTCTACATGTTCTGCTCTCCACTGCACAAGGCTGCCATTAAACTGTTAAATGTGGCAGGAAATAAACTAATACACCACTCTACAGGCACATGTAGAGGAGGGACAGTTTACTAAGACTAGGCAAGGCAAGGTGAGACTCAGGGCTGATGCTGTGTTTGTTCATCACCCTGAACCAAGGAGGAAGGATCCCGCAGTGACCACACATGTTGTACTCAAGTAAACTTTGGTACGAATCTTTTGAAATATTAGACATTTGTATTTATTTTATTTTAAAATGATTCTTTATTCTAACAGTGCCATTATAAGTTCAGAGAAAGAGGAAAGCAGCAGCAGTGAGGCAAATGAGAAGAGGGAAAGTGAGGGGGGGACTTGAGATGGTATCAGGAGAGAGGGGCATCCCAGGAAGCCATGAGGAGCCGGCGTCAGGGCCAGGAGGAGAAAGGAACAGGCTGCAACCAGGGAACCCAGCTGGAAAACCTAAGGGAGGAAACAGAAAGTCAAAAAGAACACATTAGAAGATTGGAAGGAGCACATAAAACACAGACAAACCTGTATTCAGTCCAGCAAAAGAAAGTTTTCAACATGAAAAAAAAATAGGCCATAATTTTACTAAAGATCAATTGAAGGCAATTGGCATGAAAAACACAAGAGCCATTAAATGGAGTAAACAGACGATCAAAAAGGCCGTACAACTCGGTTCTATATGTTATGGCCATGTTATATGTCATTGATATGACCGATAAGATCAATGGCAGACAAACACGTCGATGCCTGGTTACATGTGTGACTGGGATTGTTAATAATAATTATATAAAGTAAAGAAATGTCATGTCTCTTAAAGTGGCTTAAACCAGATTTAAGCTGCACAAATATGCAAATAAATCAGCTTGTTTGCATATTTGTGCTACTGATGAGCCGCATTTAGCTCATTCACTGCCATTGATAACTAAAGTCATCATTTGTATGTTTTTTTACTGTGTGGGCGTCGGACGAGCCCCCGCACCATGAGAACAAACACCCTGGCTCTAAAGCCGATCTTCATCCACGTAAGTCACACGTCACGTGATCAGGAAGCAGAACATCCACGTGTTAGGAGATCGTTTTGGGCTGCCGCTGTAAAAAAAGTGAGGCAACAATCGGTTAAGCTTCTGTCGATCACAATTCAACAACGGATTATGAAAGAATGGATAACGCTCGAAACGCGCACATTCTTTCCTGATGTAAGAGGTGAGTCTCCTCTTAGTTTTGGTAGTTTTAGCGTTGACATCATCCTAGCATGCAACGTTCTGTGACTCTTAAAAAAACAGTAAAAATGCTGGCAATGAAGGGCTTTACTGATCAGGAAACGGCTGGCAGTGAATGACTGAAAGACAAAATGGTCTGGTCAGGTGTTTCAGTCAACTTCTGGTTCTAAATCAAGGTGAGTTGCTGTCATAATTAGTAATCATTTTCACTGTAATGCTTCTAATGTGCACAAAGACTACTAGCTGTTATGTAATTGTAGTGGTTAAGTGTTATATAGAACGGACTAGCCTCATGTGAGAGCGGCTCTGGGAGCAGCAATCGCATCAAGTCCTATTTTTTACAGAAAAGTTGCAATATAAATGTATAACGTACCTTTTACTTTATAATTGTGTATACATTAGTTAAATTAAACATGTAAGTGCTAGCCACCGAAGCCGTAACTATTAAGTAACTAACCAACATAGCTAACTGCCTTGGATCTAAAAACACTTTATATATAAGCCCGATAGCTACAATTGACACACATTTAAACTGGAAGTTTGTCCTTGAAGTAGCTGCTGACTCCTGATCCACCATCCTTTTGAAATTACAGCGCTGTTTTCTGGGAAATGCTTGACCGAGAGAAGGCAACAAGACACCTAACATGTATCCTTGGTCAGTTAGCTAAACAAACGGAGGACAGACACCTCGGCAGCAGGGGCGGCGTTAGGCCCGGCTACTTGGGCTGAAGCCCCGGATGTTTCATGAAAAGCCCCGGATCTAAATCGTGGAAGTAGCATGCAGTACCAAAGTCCAACAGAGAGGGAGCAGCTGGCAGTAGTTTGTATACAGCCTGCCTGAGCCTCCACCACTGAAGAAGAAGCCCTTCAGCAGCAGGCTTCTTCTACACTCTCTGCCTGAAACGCATGAGTGAAGATGGACATAAGGACGTTTTTAGACCAAAAGTACGGCGACAGAACCCCAGCTTTGATGAGACTGGTGTTGACTCAGGTTTGTGAGTCTTATTAGAAAATATTTGTTGTGCTGCTGGTTTGCCTAAAGTTAGCTTACTATCAGGTAAAGTGGTTGGAGAAAGAAAGGGAATATTTACTATCATCTCACACTAAACACTAACAGGAACAATACTCTGCCCTGAAAATGCCTAATATGTAGCTTCAGATTAAAAATTATGTGGTACAAGATGAATATATATGATGTTGACTAGTGCGTGTCACGTGTGTTAAGCCCCGGATCTTCTTCAGTCCTAAATCCGCCCCTGCTCGGCAGCACATGACCCGGGGCGGGACCAAGATGTCAAGGCGAGGTTCCTTGACATTGAGAAACACCCAAAGGCTCCAGACTTATCCAACAAACAAAATCCGGAACCACACTTTGAGACTCCATTCCAAAAGTTGATTTGCTGACATTCCATGCTAAGCTAGGTAAAGATATGGAGCAGCAAACACATCTGTGGTGTGCAGGATTGTTGGTCATTGCCTGCTGACATCGTTACATATGAACTGAGCTTTTTTGGTTTCTGGATGAGGTGTAAAATCCAGGTTGCAGGTTAGGTTGAATACATTATTAAATGAGCTGCACTTAAAATGTTCTTTACACCACAGTGTATCACTCACCCATGCACACACACATTTACACCCTTGCGGTGATGAGCTACAACGTGGCCAGAGAAGCGAGGCTGCCCGTGCACAGGCAACCCCGGTCCCTCCGACCACCATCAGTAGGTGAGGAGGGTGAAGTGTCTTGCCTAAGGGCACAACAGCAGAATTCTGCTGGGATCCATCCTGCAACCCTCTGATTACTGGAAAAGCTACTTTACCTCCTGAGCTACTGCTGCTGTCATGGTCTGCGTCTCCCTCATGTGTCTCCTTGTGTTCCTCATGTGTCCCCTGGTCTGCAGCCCCTCCAGATCATCCCTCCCAGGTCCTGTGTTCATGTCGGTCACCCCTAGTCACCCCTCTGCAGTTTCCTATAAGGTTCAGCTTTTCATATAATTAGTCTCTTTTAGTGTTTCTTTCCCCACCGGTTTTTGGTTTTCCTTCCCCTTTAGAACATTAGTTATTTAGCTTGCTTTTCTGTTCTTTAGGTTTTGTTTTTGCTCTTAGGTCATGTTAGTTTCCTCTCCTTGATTAGTTAATTGCTTTCACCTGGTTCTCTCCCCACGCACCTGCAGCTTATCTACCACTCATCATGCCCAGGAGTATTTAACCCTGTCTGCGTCTCTGTTTGTTGTTGGGTCATTGTTTGTGTCACCCTTGTCTCATTGCCCTCTCTAGATTTTGGTTTTAGGATACCTCTAGGTTTGTTATTAGGGCTTTTTGATTTTTGTTTTTGGCTCCCTGCCTTTTTGGATTTAATCTTTAATAAAGGATTTGTTTTTTTGTTAATTCTACCAACCCTGTGTCATTGGGCATCTCTGCATCTTTGGGTCCTAACCTCCTCTCGGCTCACAACGTGACAGCTGCCCCATGGCACCATGAACAGTTGTAGATTTTAATTAACTGCTGTTTAAAATAAGTTACTCATATAATATAACAATATAAGCCCTAACCCTAAATGGTTTAATAAGTTTAATGTGTTCCTAAAACAAAATGTAAAATATTTTCTCAAATACTGCGTAAACCAGTCGTTTCCCTTAAATCTGACTCAACTGGTTCACAGCTGAAGCTGTTAGCTGCTCTCTATAAATACTAAACAGAGTGGGTGTATTAAGAACAGTTTGTCTTTTTAGGCTCATAATAAAGTTCATTTCAGGACGAAGCAGAATTAGAGGATAATTAGGCCCATTTAAATAAAAGACAATTGAAACAGAAACCCAGAATAATGGGCAGGTGGACAACACTAATTAAAAGCAGCATTTTCGTTAAGCGTAAGTGAAACTCATTCATTTTCTTCCTTTGGCATAATACAGTGTGTTCTTTCATTATGTTTCCTGACTGCTGATCTGAAGGAGCTGGTTGGAACAGTGGATCTAAAAGCTGTTTCTGTTTTCCACACACTGGGAAAAACCTAACAAATAAAAGGCTGAGGTGTTTTTACTCTAAATGACTTTTTGCTTGCTGTATTTATTTTTGCATGTTATGTATTTATTATGTGAAGTACCTTGAGACGACTCTTGTCGTGATTTGGCGCTATATAAATAAACTTCAATTGAATTGAATGTATTTGAACTCCCTTTCTCAGAAGCTGTCGCTACACCTGTGCGCTGGTCGCTCTTTATCAAGGCTAAACTGTAGCATCAGGTTCTGAGCCACTGGGTCAAGCTGCTTCCAAACCGGCTCGGTCACCTCTGCTTAGGAGGGAAAAAGCTCTGAACACAACTCGCTCACAGACCTACATCCAGAGTTCTTGACCTCTGAAGACACCCCTCTGTTTGGTGTGTATTGGAAGGGCTGTGCTTGTTGGGAAACAGCAGAATATTTCATATTCACAAGTGGTTAGTCACTTTATTAAAAGGCTTTTAGCAATGTTTACTTTCTTTTAGTATATGACCTTTTCAAATTGGGAGTCTCCCCCTGGCCTTGTCATTGATAATGCCGCCTCGTCTCTGGAAGGCTGCCTTTCCGTGCCTTGGCCCTTCACTTGGTCGGATTATCAATGGGAGCCTCAGCACAGGTGTGGTCCCAGCTGCTTTGAAAGCAGCAGTTATCCGGCCGACCCTGAAGGAACATGGTGCTGATGTCTCTGTGATCGCAAATTACAGGCCTATCTCTACCCTGCCCTTTTACATCTAAACTGCTTGAGAAAGTCGTTTATCAGCAGCTGGTTTCACATTTAGCCGACTCTGATCTGTTTGAGGTTTTTCAATCAGGGTTCAGGTCTGGCCATAGCACAGAGTCAGCTCTACTGAGGGTCGATTTAGCAGGGATCGATCCTTGGTCCTCTTTTGTTTGCCATTTATCTGCTACCTCTGGGGTCAATCTTTCGTAAACATGGCCTATCATTCCATCTGTATGCTGATGATTGCCAGATTTACTCTCCATTGTGTCAGGAGAAAGGTCACTTTATCCAGTCCTTTGTGTCCTGTATTAATGAGGTGAAGTCTTGGCTAATGGCCAATGTTCTGCATCTGAATGAGGGAAAGACAGAGCTCATTGTTTTTCACCCCAACAGCAGGAATGTGGATCGTTATGTTGATCTTGGGCCTCTTTCTCCCTACTCAAAACCAGTTGTTACCAGTTTGGGAGTGAAAATTGATGCTGGACATCAACTCTGTGATCCGGTCCAGTTTCTTTCACCTGAGACGCCTCGCAAAAATCAAGCCTATGCTGTCAAGAGCCCACCTGGAGCGGGTACTGCATGCCTTTGTAATTTCTCGGCTTGACTACTGCAACTCTTTCTATGCAGAGTTGTGTCAGTCAACACTGCGTCGCCTACAGGTTGTGCAGAACAGCGCCGCCAGGTTCCTGACTGGGACCAGGAAACGGGACCACATCAGTCCGGTTCTAGCCTCCCTGCACTGGCTTCCGGTTTGCTCGTCTCGTCTCGTCTTCCTCCGCTTATCCGGGTCCGGGTCGCGGGGGCAGCATCCCAACTAGGGAGCTCCAGGCCGTCCTCTCCCCGGCCTTGTCCACCAGCTCCTCCGGCAGGACCCCAAGGGGTTCCCGGACCAGATTGGAGATGTAACCTCTCCAACGTGTCCTGGGTCGACCCGGGGGCCTTCTGCCGGCAGGACATGCCCGAAACACCTCCCCGGGGAGGCGTCCAGGAGGCATCCTGACCAGATGCCCAAACCACCTCAACTGGCTCCTTTCGATCCGGAGGAGCAGCGGTTCTACTCCGAGTCCCTCCCGAATGTCCGAGCTCCTCACCCTATCTCTAAGGCTGAGCCCGGCCACCCTACGGAGGAAACTCATTTCGGCCGCTTGTATCCGCGATCTCGTTCTTTCGGTCATTACCCAAAGCTCATGACCATAGGTGAGGATTGGGACGTAGATCGACCGGTAAATCGAGAGCCTGGCTTTCTGGCTCAGCTCCCTCTTCCACACGACAGATCGGCTCAGCGTCCGCATCACTGCAGACGCCGAACCAATCCGCCTGTCGATCTCCCGATCCCTCCTACCCTCACTCGTGAACAAGACCCCGAGATACTTAAACTCCTCCACTTGAGGTAGGACCTCTCCCCCGACCCGGAGGTGGCAAGCCACCCTTTTCCGGTCGAGAACCATGGTCTCAGATTTGGAGGTGCTGATCCTCATCCCAGCCGCTTCACATTCGGCCGCGAACCTACCCAGCAAGAGCTGAAGGTCAGAGCTGGATGAAGCTAGGAGGACCACATCATCCGCAAAAAGCAGAGACGAGATTCTCCTGCCACCAAACTCGACACACTCCACACCACAGCTGCGTCTAGAAATTCTGTCCATAAAAGTGATGAACAGAACCGGTGACAAAGGGCAGCCCTGGCGGAGTCCAACCCTCACTGGGAACAGGTCCGACTTACTACCGGCTATGCGGACCAAACTCACGCTCCTCTGGTAAAGGGACTGAATGGCCCTTAACAGAAAGCCACCCACCCCATACTCCTGGAGCGTCCCCCACAGGGTGCCCCTGGGGACACGGTCATAAGCCTTCTCCAAATCCACAAAGCACATGTGGATTTGTTGGGCAAACTCCCATGCCCCCTCCATCACCCTTGCAAGGGTATAGAGCTGGTCCACAGTTCCACGGCCAGGACGAAAACCACATTGCTCCTCCTCTATCTGAGATTCAACTATCGATCGGACCCTCCTCTCCAGTACCTTGGAGTAGACCTTTCCAGGGAGGCTGAGGAGTGTGATCCCCCTATAGTTGGAACACACCCTCAGGTCACCCTTCTTAAAGATGGGGACCACCACCCCGGTCTGCCACTCCCTAGGAACTGCCCCCGATGACCACGCAATGTTGTAGAGACGTGTCAACCATGACAGCCCTACAACATCCATAGCCTTGAGATACCCAGGGCGAACCTCATCCGCCCCCGGGGCTCCGCCGCTGTGTAGTTGTTTGACTACCTCAGCAACTTCTGCCCCTGAGATCGGACAGTCCATTCCCAGGCCTCCCAGCTCTGGTTCCTCCTCGGAATGCGCATTGGTGGGATTGAGGAGCTCCTCAAAGTATTACTTCCACCGTCTGACTATAGCCTCAGTTGACGTCAGTAGCTCCCCATCCTCACTGTAAACAGTGTGAGCGAGTTGCTGCCTTCCTCTCCTGAGGCGCCGGACAGTTTGCCAGAACCTCTTTGGAGCCGATCGATAGTCTTTCTCCATGGCCTCACCAAACTCTTCCCACGCCCGAGATTTTGCCTCGGCAACTGCCACTGCTGCACCCCGCTTGGCTATCCGGTACCTGTCTGCTGCCTCCGGAGACCCACAGACCAGCCACGCCCTGTAGGCCTCCTTCTTCAGCCTGACGGCTCCCCGAACCTCTGGTGTCCACCAGCGGGTACGGGGGTTGCCACCACGACTGGCACCGGCCACCTTACGACCACAGCTAGCAACAGCCGCCTCGACAATCGCAGAGTGGAACAAGGCCCACTCGGACTCAATGTCCCCCACTGCTCTCGGGACGTGGTCAAAGCTCTGCCGGAGGTGGGAGTTGAAGACCGTCTTGACAGGTTCTTCTGCCAGGCGTTCCCAGCAGACCCTCACTATGCGTTTGGGTCTGCCAGGTCTACGCGGCATGTTCCCTTGCCATCTGATCCAACTCACCACCAGGTGGTGATCAGTTGACAGCTCCGCCCCTCTCTTCACTCGGGTGTCCAAAACATACGGCCGCAGGTCAGATGATACGACTACAAAATCTATCATCGACCTGTGACCTACGCTGCCCTGGTACCAAGTGTACCGGTGGGCATCCTTATGTTCGAACATGGTGTTCGTTATGGCCAAACTGCGGCTTGCACAGAAGTCCAATAACAAAACACCGCTCGAGTTCAGATTAGGTGGGCCGTTCCTCCCAATCACACCCCTCCAGGTCAAGCTGTCATTGCCCACGTGAGCATTGAAGTCCCCCAGCAGGACAATGGAGTCCCCTGATGGAGCACTATCTAGCACTCATCCCAGGGACTCCAAAAAGGGTGGGTACTCTGAACTGATATTTGGCCCATAAGCACAAACAACAGTCAGGACCCGTTCCCCGACCCGAAGGCGCAAGGAAGCTACCCTCTTGTCCCCCGGGGTAAACCCCAACACACAGGCAGAGAGTCTCGGGGCTAACAAAAAGCCAACCCCAGCCCTCCGCCTCTCACCCGGAGCAACTCCAGCAAAGTAGAGTGTCCAACCCCTCTCCAGGTCTCGGGTTCCAGAGCCAATGCAATGTGTCGAGGTGAGTCCGACTATATCTAGCCGGTACTGCTCAACCTCTGCCACAAGCTCCGGCTCCTTCCCCGCCAGCGAGGTGACGTTCCATGTCCCAAAAACTAGTTTTCTTGTCCGGGGATTGGACCGCCAAGGCTCCCGCCTTGGTCTGCCACCCGATTCGCATTGCACCGGACCCTTCATGTTCTTCCTGCGGGTGGTGGGTCCACAGTTGGACGAGCCCATGTATCCGGTTCGGGCTGGGCCCGGCCGGGCCCCATGGGCGAAAGCCCGGCCACCAGGCGCTCGCTCACGGGCCCCAACCCCAGGCCTGGCTCCAGGGTGGGACCCCGGTAACCCTCCGGGCCGGGTACTCCGACTCTTCGTTTTAACCGCCATGAAAGATCCTTCGAACCGTTCTTTGTCTCACCCTTCACCTAAGACCAATTTGTCATGGGAGACCCTACCAGGGGCACTAAGTGCCCCAGACAACATAGCTCCTAGGATCATTAGGGCACTCAAACTCCTCCACCACGATAAGGTGACGGTTTGCTATGGTGCACAATTCAAAATCCTCGTCTTTGTTTTTAATTTCTTCCAGGGTGGTGCTCCCCCCTATCTGGCCACGCTCCTGAACAGACATTCCCCATCACGCGCTCTGCGCTCCTCTGACCAAGGCCTGCTCGCTGTCCCTCGTTCTAGGTGTCGTACTCGCGGGGACCGGGCTTTCTCAGTCCTAGCACCGTCTCTCTGGAACCAGTTGCCACCCTCAGTTAGGCTGTCCCCTTCTCTGCCAGTCTTTAAGAGTCGCCTAAAAACACACCTTCTCCGCCTGGCGTTTCCTGAACATGTTTGATTCGGCCCTTTTTTACGCTGATTTTCTTTCACAGTTTTAATTGGTTCACTCTATCCCTTGTTTTACCCATCTGTCCTGTACTAGAATGCTTCACCTTTTTTTGTAATTTGTAATTTGAATTGCTTTTATTTTTGATTTATTCACTATATTTGTACTTCTACTGTACCATGTTCAGCGCCTTGGGCTTCCTGACAGGATTGCGGAAGGCACTTTATAAATAAAGCTTTTATTGATTGATTGATTGAAGTGTCACAGGGCCAGAATCAGTAGCCTCCTTCATGATGTCATGATTTAATTGTTAATATCTTAAAAAATCTGAAATGCTTTAATTTTTTTTACCTTGAACAGTTCACTGAGCTTGCACTGTCACTGAGGTGGAAGCTGGAATCAACAGCAGACACCTCACATCTTGGTCTATTCAGGGGTGTGGGCGCTGCTCTGGGACCTTCTGGAAGATGAATTTCCGTCGTGGTCTCTGTGCCACAAGACACACTGCGGCTGTGAACTCCATTCTGGCTGGCTATGTAAAAACAAAGAAGTAGCACATTTATAGATGTTTAAAAGAGCATAAAATCACGTGTAACTATAATCTGTAAAACAAATTTAAACTACAAGGTGATAATAAAATGTTTACATAGAAGATTATTAAAAATAATTCACCTTTGCTACGGGTAAGGCTTCACGTCAGCCTGGACAGGTACATTCTTGCAGCTAGATCAGTCTGACAGCCAGTGTCTTGGGTAGATTTGGCCTGAAAAAAATAGCAGCACATTGTTGTTGGAGTTTATAAAGTCAGATAAAATACAAAAGAAACTGTCCTATATAGGCACTTTATAACATTCCTAGTGTGTGATCGTTGTTATAACGTAAAAGTCAGTAACATATGATGTGGAGAGCCTGAAATGCGACCTCCTGAACAGAATTCCTCACAGAATCGGGTCACGCTGTGGTGCAAAGCTGGATTTCATGCTGTAATGCTGTCTGTGAACACAGACCACGTCTCTCAAACTTTGCATTTAGGTAGGGAATTGTCTTTAGAAGATGTTAAAATTTTTCTTTAGCTTACTCACCTCAGACTGGAGCCCGCCGTGCTGGGGGAGCAGAGTCGCTGGGCTGCATCTAAGTCGCGGAAGAGCCACGGTGGGCACAGCCTCCCTCTTCAAACGGAGATGTGCAGAATAACCCAGTTCAAACTCCATCATGTTGGCGAAGGAATCGCGGGTTAAATGCTGGTTGCAAACTACAGCACCCGGCGGGAGCTGACTGTTTTCCAGACACCGATTGCGCGCAACCACTGGCGCCTAATTTCTAAGTCCAGTGGAAAGGAGTACAACCCCACAGAGCCACCGCAACCACACTACACTACACCTTCTCACCATACTAAGACGATATGGAGCACTAAACCCGAACTACTTTCCTAATAACACTAACAGCCAAACACTAACTAAACTACAATATCCAATAGCCAAGCTAACACTACATAAGTATGTATAACACTAAAAGCTATGCTAAAGACTAGGATATGCTAACGCTATATGCTAATGCTGAACTACGGCTGACCTCCTACACTCGCTTGCAAATCCAACTCCCAACTCGCCACAAGGCGTGGCCGAGACACTCGATGCTTTTATAACTTTGACACAGAGCTGCTACGTAGTACTCTACTGGTTTACATAGTATCTTACTCTTTAGCCATTGGCTAAAATTTATTCAAAAAGACTCAAATTCTATGTTTTAAGCTGAAGGTGGCGCTATACTGTGGTATTTAGCCAGAATTTTTAATTTTTAAAGAAAATGCACCAAAATGCTAAAATAATGAATACACACATTTAAAACACTATTAGACACTCATTTATACAGTTCATCAGCAAAAAAAAGTTAATTTAGACGTTACTTGCTCTGTAATGTTGATTTGTGTGCAATATAATTTCAATGTCACCTGTTTTTTTCCTTATTAGTACTTCCAGTAGATGGCATTTCAGCTAGCCAGATGATTTAATGAGCATATGAATAATTGTTATAAGTTGAGACAACAATCTATCCTGTTAATCACATGTATGTTGAATAAAAATGAAAGAAAAAATATTTTTGTCGATTGATTTAAAATCTTCGGACCCAGGATAAATTTGGTGATGGAGGTAGTGGACCTCTTGCTGTTTTAGTTGGGCACCCCTGCTATAATCCATGGAGACTACTGAATGCAACATTAACCAATCAGTGAGCATGTAAGCTGCCAAACAGCATTAAAGACCAAGTTCACCCATTAACACATCTGCGGTAGTCTCTAGAAATGCCTTGTGAGTTGATCTCTGTGGGAAAAGCTCTGATGCTCCAGTTTCAGGCACTAGAATTTATCTAGAGAAAGGGGGAGCAGAACACAGCAGGATTTGGAGTCTTACCTGTTATTATTTTCTGATATTTCTACAGCTCACCTCTGATTGGATAACAGCAATGGGACTGCACCGCTGACTCTGTTTGCTCTGCAATGCTGATGTTTTATCCTCACAAACAACACAAGCTTGAAGGAGTTCTGCTATGTGGAGGAGCTGCTAATGCTAACAGTTAGCTTCTAACAGTCGAGATATTTTCTGCTGTTTCCTGGACGCTAACAACAGCCGTCCCCATTGCGAGTCAGGATGGACCGGTCCATGGATGCTTGTTTGGCACGATGACGTGAAGTTAGCTGGCTCTTCTAATGCGAGCATTCCCCTTCTATTCTCTAATGAGGCTAATACAGGAAATAGGGGTACGGGACTATTTTCACATTTAGCCTGCATGTTAAACTCAGAGACGGATCATGTTTCATAAATAAGTGAACCTGGCTAAAATCTACTTATTTACAGAGTCATTGACAATAAAAGCTAATGCACCTGTTTCGTAACTGAGCCAGTCACTTGGTGTATAATCTGTGTGGGTGCAGGCCTCTGTTCAGGCTGCATTAGAGATGACAGGAGAATAAGCTATGAAGGAACTCATAAGAGGCGGAGAGCCTCCATTGATAAATAGCAGCCATGCATTCTTCTTTTGTTGATTTAGTGGCAGGCACCAATTATTGCTTTCCAAAATAAAACTGTCAAACCTTGTCTTAGTCATTAGTGTTTTATCTTCAACAAGCAAAGAGAAACTTAAGTATAACAGTGATTCAATAAACTGACAGAAATGTTCTTCACACCGATATATGTAAAAGGTATTTTATTGTGCGTGACATTCCTTGTGCCTCATTTCTTTTTGAAAGTCTTTTTATCGTGTTTTGTCAGATTTATTTCAGCCACTTCCTAAAAGAGAAAGTATAAGTATGGCATAATTACCATCGACAGAGAATCGGGCCATTAGAAATGTGTTCGCTGAAGCTGCTTAAACTAGTTTTTTGCCTCTGTAAGTGTAACGAGGTGCAGTCGGAGAGCACAGCTTTTAGTATTCTCCTTACAGCCACAGAGGTAATCCACAGTAACGACAAGAAGCTGAAAACACAATCAACATGCCAGACTCTTGTTTGTCAAAAATTGCCTCTCTAATTCCCCCAGAAACCACAAACTGTGACAAATGTCAGTTTGTGTTATTGAAGCTGGCTTCTGTGGCATTGTAAGCAGAAAGCAATATAAAAACCAGAGCCTTCCTTAACAAAAATGACCTTCAGTGGGAAAAGTCAAATTAATGTCAAGCTACAAAAGTGACATTCTTGTCTTCCTCATTTCTACATACCACCTGGATAAAGGAAACAACTGGGAATACGCATCCTTTGGTCCAACGTAAACGTCTAAAACATCCCAGTTCTACAAAAGAAAAATAAATGTTCCTACAAGGCACACAATCCAATAATAATTATTATCACATAGTACTCATTTACTTACTCAACTATCAAACTCCATCCAGCCGCCTGACTTTGCCACACCCATGGATTTCCCAGCTCAGCCCATTTCATGTCCACCTGTGCTCTCTACAGTCTCCCTGCACTCACTCTGTGCCTCTCTTCAGCATCCCGACAGGGTCACGTCAGTCCAAGTCCAGTCCTTTCTCCATGTTTCTGCTGTCTGCCAGACCCGGGGCCTCATATATCCACCGTTCTTACGAACAGATCTGTGCGTATTTCGTGCGTAGGAACGATTGTACGCATTGTGTAGTACTTACTAGGGTTGGGCATTGAGCATCGATTGGAACCGGTTCCAACTGTTCATTTTTCCCGGAATGGTTCAAAGTTTTTTATTTCGATTCCTAGAATGCCGACGGAAGAGGAATCCGTGGCCGATCTGCAAATTGTGATCAATGCTTTTCAGAGCTGATCACACCAGCTGTCTGTGTGCAGCACAAGCCCACCCCACCCCACGATATAAACAAATGTGTCTGCCGAACTTTTACTCCGTAATGCAAACTTTAACTCCTGCAGCGTAGAGGAAACTTGCTAAAATACGTCAACACGGTTGATTCAATAAAAGCTTTAAAGAACAAACTCTGGACGTGTGAGGTGAGTTTGTCTCACTGCAGAAATAAAAACACACACGGAGCGTCAGCAGACTCAACCAGCTACGTTTAAGCTTCACTTCCTGTTGTGACTGAACGCTGCTGCAGCATGGAGGTGTAGTTCTCCGTCATCCTGGACATGATCATCCTGAGAGTTTTAGCTGAAAACAGCTGGACGTTTCTGGATGTGTTGGAGACATTTAGCCTCTCATCCCAGAGGCTGCTTCCAGACTTTGGTTGTGATCAGAAACAAACACACTGGTTGTGCTGCAAGTCTTTCTCTTTTTGTCTCCAAAACATGTTTTTGTCTAAATGAAGGTGATGTTGTTGTTCATAGAGTTAAAATTCATGTTGAAGTTAAGATTATTTTATCAAGTAGGACCTGTGGTTAGCTGGCTCATGTAAAACATGTCACGTCATGAAAGAATCGGAATAGGGAATTGATAGGAACCGGAATCGAAACAAGGACTTGGAATCTTTCAAAATCAAACAATACCCAACTCTAGTACTTACCAATGTGTACTTATGTGTAGAACTGTTCTTAAATATGAGAACAGCTCTGACCATGTGTACAAACCGCATCAAGTGGTTCTGCTTCAGGAACAAGAATTTAGCAAAATCACATAAAGCACCTTTTGTGGATCGTACTCCTAAACCTGTAATATACCTTGAAACACAAAATGTCAGCACCCAGTGTTTGCTAACATTATGTAATGTTGTTAAAGTTCCCTATGAGCCCCACAGCCGCAGCACAGCCCTTCCACCCTTTGCTATACCTTGTGGAAGAACATGTGCATGTAACTGAATGCTTGGAAACAAAAGGTGCTTTCCGACTGCATAGTTCTAGAAAGTAAGTTCCTAGAACCATCGTCCTAGATTTTAGTTCACTATCCTTCCCGTTGGAACCTTTTCAGATTGCTTTCGCACAGCGCTCAGGACCCTTTTGGAGGCGCGCATGACGAACCCGCCTGCGACAGTGTGACGTGTAAATTAAGAGCCGGAATAACAACACAGCGGAGTTAAGCTTATGGCTAAGCTAACGGGACTCAGGAGATGACTGTGCTCATTACCTGGAGTAGTTTACACACCTGAGTAACTGGAGTAGATTACACTCCTGAGTAACTGGAGTAGATTACACTCCTGAGTAACTGGAGTAGATGACACATCTGAGTAACTGGAAAAAAGTACACACCTGAGTAACTGGAGTAGATTACACATCTGAGTAACTGGAGTAAAGTATACACCTGAGTAGGTTACACTCCTGAGTAACTGGAGTAGATTACACTCCTGAGTAACTGGAGTAGATTACACACCTGAGTAACTGGAGTAGATTACACTCCTGAGTAACTGGAGTAGATTACGCTCCTGAGTAACTGGAGCAGATTACACTCCTGAGTAACTAGAGTAGATTACACTCCTGAGTAACTGGAGTAGATTACGCACCTGAGTAACTGGAGTAGATTACACTCCTGAGTAACTGGAGTAGATTACGCATCTGAGTAACTGGAGTAGATTACGCATCTGAGTAACTGGAGGAGATTACGCATCTGAGTAACTGGAGGAGATTACGCATCTGAGTAACTGGAGTAGATTACACACCTGAGTAACTGGAGTAGATTACACACCTGAGTAACTGGAGTAGATTACACACCTGAGTAACTGGAGTAGATTACACACCTGAGTAACTGGAGTAGATTACACACCTGAGTAACTGGAGTAGATTACACTCCTGAGTAACTGGAGTAGATTACACACCTGAGCAACTGGAGTAGATTACACACCTGAGCAACTGGAGTAGATTACGCATCTGAGTAACTGGAGTAGATTACACTCCTGAGTAACTGGAGTAGATCACACACCTGAGTAACTGGAGTAGATCACGCACCTGAGTAACTGGAGTAGATTACACACCTGAGTAACTGGAGTAGATCACACACCTGAGTAACTGGAGTAGATTACACACCTGAGCAACTGGAGTAGATTACGCATCTGAGTAACTGGAGTAGATTACACACCTGAGCAACTGGAGTAGATTACGCATCTGAGTAACTGGAGTAGATCACACTCCTGAGTAACTGGAGTAGATTACACACCTGAGTAACTGGAGTAGATCACGCACCTGAGTAACTGGAGTAGATTACACACCTGAGTAACTGGAGTAGATTACACACCTGAGTAACTGGAGTAGATTACACTCCTGAGTAACTGGAGTAGATTACACACCTGAGCAACTGGAGTAGATTACGCATCTGAGTAACTGGAGTAGATTACACTCCTGAGTAACTGGAGTAGATTACACACCTGAGTAACAGGAGTAGATTACGCACCTGAGTAAAGGAGTAGATTACGCACCTGAGTAACTGGAGTAGATTACACACCTGAGCAACTGGAGTAGATCATACTCCTGAGTAACTGGAGTAGATTACACACCTGAGTAACTGGAGTAGATTACACTCCTGAGTAACTGGAGTAGATTACGCACCTGAGTAACAGGAGTAGATTACGCACCTGAGTAACAGGAGTAGATTACGCATCTGAGTAACTGGAGTAGATTACACTCCTGAGTAACTGGAGTAGATTACACACCTGAGTAACAGGAGTAGATTACGCACCTGAGTAAAGGAGTAGATTACGCACCTGAGTAACTGGAGTAGATTACACACCTGAGCAACTGGAGTAGATCATACTCCTGAGTAACTGGAGTAGATTACACACCTGAGTAACTGGAGTAGATTACACTCCTGAGTAACTGGAGTAGATTATGCACCTGAGTAACAGGAGTAGATTACGCACCTGAGTAACAGGAGTAGATTACGCACCTGAGTAACTGGAGTAGATTACACTCCTGAGTAACTGGAGTAGATTACACACCTGAGTAACAGGAGTAGATTACGCACCTGAGGATAAGAAAGGCTTAATGTGAGCTAATAGTTCATGTTTAGTGACCAAACTACATCTAGCTCACATCATTCAGAGACAAAGAATACTTCTGACTCTTAAAGTAATTTGATAAAAACATGCCTGCAACAAACTCAAGTATTTCAGTCCAAAAAATAACTGTTCACATGTGCATGATATGCTTTGTGCACGTGTAAATGATGAATGATGACCCGCACTTGTGTAGCGCCTCTCAGAGTAAGGACTCCAAAGCGCTTTACACTACAGTGTATCATTCATCCATTCACACACACATTCATACACTGGTGGGCATGAGAGGCGAGGCTGCCGAGCACAGGCGCCACCGGACCCTCCGACCACCACCAGCAGGCAAGCCGGGATCGAACCTGCAACCTTCCGATTACTGGACAACCCGCACTACCTGTTGAGCTGCCCAGTAGTCACAAGTTCACTTCTTTTTATCTGCTAACATGTTCACTGCAGACAAGAGACCCCCATGAGCTTCTCCTGGTGGTTGGCTCCTCCTGAGCTGAGGGTTCTTTAGACTCCCCGTAACATCCATAAAGGGTCAATTTTCATAGTAACTTTAACTTACTATGTAATTACCATGTAAGTACTTAGTAATTAGGGTACTGTAAAAAGAAACATTACTGCTTTTTTTTACTATAACAACAACCAAGACAGCAAACTACCGCATCCCTGCTAATGCAGGAGAAATATTACCATAATTAGTGTAGTAAGTGCTCTAAAGTCTTCCGGTGCTGATCTGTAACTGACAACAGACTGAAAGTCATGAACCGGCAACTTTTTGCTTAGAAAAATTGGCCTGCAGTCAATCAATTTGACCAAAAGATGTCATTCTGACTCATTCTTCCCTACTGAAAAAACAACAGCACGTGTGTTTTGGATAGGGTCGCAGCGATTATAAATCTTGGTGGTACGGTTATAGTCTGAGAAATAATCACGATTTCACGATGACCGTGAATATTTTACATGAATTAATTTCACATGTGTAATAACATGTGTAACTCGCAAACACATACCCTATAAAGTATTAATAAAGTGCATGACTACAGTCTATAAAGGTTTGAACCCATGAAGATATCTATTGCTCCTTTTCAGAAATTCTGCCTAGAAAAATAATTTGTGAAATCAAAGTAATGTCTGTAATTTCAGACTCAGTACATCTGCAGTAGTCTCTAATAGGAATGAATGCCTTGTAGGTTTTTCTCAGAGGGAACAAATATACCAGTGTACCATTTCTCAGACCTACAAGTTACCCACTTCACAGCTGGGCTTCCGACGGCGGGTTTGGAGCGCTCATTTCCTGATATTTGGTCATCTCATCTCGGACTGGATAACAGCAATATGACTCTACCACTGACTTACAACACTGATGTTTTATCGCCACAAAAACCACAAGCCTGGAGCACTTCTGATGTGTGGTGGAGTTGCTAATGCTAATGGTTAGCTTCTACTGGAGACGCTCTCTGCTGTTTCCTGGACGCTAAACCAACAACAGCCTTCCTCATCGTGAGTCCAGATGAGTGAGCCCATGAATGTTAGTGACAGGGTGACGTAAATCTGACAGGCGTTTCTAATCCTAGAGTTTCACTGTCTGTTTTCTATCAGAAGCTAACGCAGCAGATAGGTGTAGGAGACTATTTTCATGTTCAGCCTGCATGAAACACTCAGAGTGACCCGTTAGTATCAGAAATAATCATTAAAATCTCCCTACTAGTGTTCAGCTTGTCTTCAACACACGTGAGTTAATGCGTTGCTTCAACGTGATTGGTTGATTTGATATTTGTCCTACCAAGCAATGATTCTTTGTGCACTGATTTCTGGTCATGCCTGTCACGGTCTGCCTCTATCAGCAGGTGAGGTAACCTGGCAGTCAGCAGTTTGTGTTGCAGGTGGGCGTGGCACGAGCTCCAGCTGATCCTGACTCTGCTAATCAGAGGGACGGGGGATTTAAGGAGCGGTGTGACACAACTCCAGTGCCGGTTGATACTCTCACCAGGGTAGCTTCTAGCCCAGTACATAACCTGATCTTCCAACGAACTTGTTCTACGAGACCCTGTATGCTCTTGTTTCTAGTATCGCGCCTCGCATCCTCTAACCACGCTTGGAGTTGTTTTCCACGTCGCGTTGCTCAGGATCCTCTGGCCTCCACTCTCCATCGCTCTACCAGCCTGCCTGCCTGCTAACTACACCCCGGACTCACACAACCTTCTCCTGTCCACCTCCTCTACAACCATCACACCTGCCGCCTCTCCTCCACTGAACTTCACCCAGTCCACCACCGCTAAGAACTGGTTTCAGACCGTAAGAACAATTCAAACACCAAACTTATTCTCTTGGTTCTCTGGTCCCGCCTCGTGTTCACGATCGTTTATTCTTTCGTTTTTAGACTTCCGGTCTGTTCCTGTTCCTGCTTTTCTGGAGCAGCGCCCTTAGTTTTTCCTTAGCTTCATCTAATAAAATATTTTACTTACCAGGTTTTCACGTGTGGTTCTTCGTGTCCTGGGTTAAGCACCTTGCTCACAACTTGACAATGCCTATTATCAATAAACAGATAAATGCTTATTTCCTTAATCAGCATGGATAAAAGAAGAACACAAGCCGAGATATGAGATCAGCGCAGACACAGAGGCTACATATTTAGAGCAGCTGGGATGTTTTTATTGAACGCAGGTCATACGGAGGACAGGGGTGAAGCAAAGGCCAGCCCCCACACACCATAACCAGCTCAGATAATTATAGAGTAAAAGAGAAGGACATTAAACATAATTTGTGTGTGAAGCTTATTATTATTTAAAATGTTCCTGCAGCACGTTCCATCTCACCAACTGCTTAGATAACACAGTTATCCACAGGCTTGTCACCGGGCACACTTTGGTACAGGAAGTGGGAGGACTGGAGCGGTCTCTTATCCTCGACTCTTCTGCAGTCTGAGCAACCAGAGAGGCTTAATAATATCCCAGGGGCACAGATGAAACACTTTCTCCACAGTGGCTGTTTACTGAGGAGTGTGTTTGAAGTTCAGCTCAAGATGTCTTCATTTCTGCACCAGAGGAATGTTCCAAGGAAAAAATTGTAATTCAGAAACGGAGCAAGGAAAGAAAACATGAGGGGGTTCTAAAGCAGGCCTTTTTCTGCCTCTGCGTTTGTATGAGTCAATGCGTGATCCTGCAAGTGTACTCAACTGCTCTGTTCGCATTTTTATGATGAGATACTTTAGAAATCTCCTGAACTACATCAAACTGGGGTGTTAAACCCCTTCAAATTAAGAAATGCCTGCTGTTTGTTCCGGCAGGGACATTATGTATTCATAATGCGCAGCCTTCTCTCAGCAAAACAGCACTTTTACAGACTCCACAGCCATGAAGTAGATGCATGAAATGCTAAATGACCTGTATTTCACACAGCGCCTCCTAGAGTTCTACAGCCCCCCCAAGGCACTTTACAACACACCCTGTTATTCACCCATTCACACCCTGGTGGCATTAGCCTGACAGAGGCGAGGCTGCTGAACACAGGCACCATCCGTGGGTAATGGGGGATAAGTGTCTTGCCCAAGGGCACAGCGACTGCGACAGTCGAGTCTTGAACCTACAACCCTCAGCTTATGGGCTAAGCACTTAACTCCTCTGATCACTTATATATTTTTATAGTTTCTAACATTTGTAGGTCCCTTAAGACACACCACTACCTGAGCTTAATGTTTTGGCATTAGACGTCATTCAACAACTTTTCTAAGTGTGGCTAATTTAATCTGGAAAATCCACTTTGAAAATAAAAGTTACATCTAGGCTTTAACATCCAAATCTCCACCCAAGTTTTAGTGAGATGTGAACATACAAATACCAGGACCAGGTGGCATTGTGGTGTGATGCTTCCATGGTCACAAGGAGGTCTGCTTGAATCCAGGCTGTCTTTCTGTGAGGAGTTGGCATGCAGCAAGAGCTTTCTTCAGCTTCCTCCCACAGTCCAGAAACATTAAATGTGCTAATTAGGTTTTCTGAACTGATCGTCGGCGTTAGTGTGCCTGTGGGCCGGCGATCTGTCCAGCATCCAGCATCCCACCCCGTCAGAGGGAAGCAAGTGTGGAAAATGACTGAAGTTATTGAAAAAAAGCCGTTTTAAGCATCGAGTTCACAGCTCACCAAAGCTTGATCACAGCTCAGCTCACATACAATCCAACTGGATTATTCATGTTTACACATCATAACTGACACGGCTCTGAATTATATCCAGTCTCTCAACATGAACTCATTCACATTACTAAATGAAAAAAAGATCAAGTTTTCTACCAACATTCTCCCAATGATCCAAGGCTTTCTTTGGCTCATGACTTGTGTCTGTCTAGGACATGAAAAGATATTTTGTCCTCTTCTAACCACAAATTCCTCATGTCAACATTACTTATTTACCTTCCTCTGCAACGTTTCTCAAAGGTGCACTGACAACATGACGGCTGCCTCCTAACAAGGCAGAAATATCTGGAGAAGCAGGACTGCAAGTTCTTGAGCTGTTCAGTGAAAGTTCAGTGAAAATCCCCATCTGTTTAGGACGTAACGGACAGCATAGACCGTCTCATGAATTTCAATTCACTGAAAAAAAACCATGCACAAAGACAGGAAACCAACGGAGAAATGGTTTTAACCCTTTGATGCATGAATTATGAAATCTTCAACCATGATTTTTGTAACAATTTTTTTCATTTGTCTTTAGGTGTGAATGAAACAAATTTCAACAAATTTTTTTTGTAAAATTTTATAATTTACTAATAATTTATTACATGTCCACCTCAGTGGACAGCTGCATTCTGAGCATGAAATATGTTGGCTTGGCTTACCGAAGTCCAAATGGAGGGGCTCAAATGCAATAAAGTCTTCAAACAGCTGTGCTTAATAGCAAAAACAAATAAATAATAATTTTGAGTACCTGTCCACTGTAGTGATCATTATGCATCAAAGGGTTAAGTTATTTGACTTGTAAAGACAGTGGCATTGATTCAGGCTGGGTCAAAGAGCAAGACTGGAGTGTCTGAGCCAAACTTGGGGCTTGCTAGACTAGAAATCAAGACCAACTGTAGCAGTAGCAAAAGGTTTGCTCTGCAGGTCAGCCACACTCTGTTCTAGCCTCCGAGGCCTACCACTGGACCAGACAATTATAACCTTTTATGATCTTGAGATCTTCTGCATTAACAAATAACTTTTGCTATTAAATTATTATTATTTTGTGTGTGTGTGTATGTGTGTGTGTGTGTGTGTGTGTGTGTGTGTGTGTGTGTGTGTGTGTGTGTGTGTGTGTGTGTGTGTGTGTGTGTGTGTGTGTGTGTGTGTGTGTGTGTGTGTGTGTGTGTGTGTGTCCTGTCTGGCTGTGAAGCAAACAGAATTGATGTCTGAATGTTGGTAACAAGCCTTACAGATTTACTCTCATGTGGAGCATCAAAGCTTCTGCTTTTAATGTCTCGCCTGATACTTAAAACTTTATTGTTATTGCTTTTGAATGAAATGAAAATGGGACACAACAACAATACATCAGGAGCAAGCTATCACTGTGTCAACTTGATGAATAAATATATAATCAACATTGTTTAACTGAACAATCACACGACAATAAATCACAGTGCATTTAGTGCCAACCACAGCCTTAAGACGTGTGTTGAACGTGCTCAAGCCCATACTTATGAGAGCACCATGTGAGCACCTGTGTGTGTACACGCGCTTGTTTATGTAAGGTTTCTCTATAGAAGTGTCCAATAGAGAGTGTGAGGGACCACAGATCCGCCCCCCAAAGATGTGTAGGAGACGGGGGGAGCTCCAAGTCCCAGAGATCCAGGCGCTGCCCCAGAACACAGGAACCCCAAGGAGACTGCAACCAGAAAGGCCCCCGCCCCCCTCGAGAGGCACAGAGGATCGCCCCGGGGGGCCACAACCTGCAGCCGGCAGAGTCCCGGGAGATATCAGCGGCAAGCCCACAGGCCCGCCCACAGCCTCCCACCCCCTAGCCGGCCGAGCCCGGGACCCAGAAGCCCGGGACTCAGGGGTGACCACCCCCGCCAGGGACCCAGCAGAGCCCAGGGACCCAGACCCCACCAGGCAGCCACCGGGATCTATAAGGCAGATGCCAAAATCTTAAACCCCAGACCCGGTTGCCACGAACACTCAGGCAGACCAAGGCACAACCCCTCACACCAGGTGTGGCAGGGGGAGGGGGGATGAAGATCTATATCATCAAGAGAAGTCCCAGGAGAAGAGAGGAGTCAAAGGCCCCACCTGACATATACAGTCATACACAAACACAGCCACACACTCCCTCTCTCATGCTCACACATGCACATACAACCCAAGACTTACAAAACTGCACACCGGACACCCACTCATGCTCCCCATACACACCTTATTCACTCTGGTCCCGGTACTGCTGCACATGGGCTACAACCATCACCGGTTACCAGAGTTTGACCCTTTCTGCTGGGGGGCTGATGAGCAGGCTCCCCCGCCCAACACTGAGCACAGCAACCCACCACCCCAGACCCCAACCAGACAGCCAAATCTCCCTCCTAGCCTCCAGCCCCAGGAAGCCTAGCAACAACAGAGGCGATGTCTTGCGAGAGCAGGCGCCTTGCTTACGAGGACACTGTCCTTCCTTGGTCAAAGAGAACGGTTAAATGGAACAGACTTTGCATCACGTGACCGCGGCTTCCATGGCGGTCATGTAACGTCACGTGACACAGGAGATATCATTATATTTTATACAGTATGTATTAGTTTCAATATACAGATATAACGTGTAACGAGACTTTTACGTTTTAAATTGTGTATATGTGTTGTAGCGTGAGGAAGTATGGGTTTTTCTGTGCCAAAGGTTGTATTTGCCCGGCTGGGTCAAAGCTGGGTCACCAGCAACTTTCACCCACAGATAAAGACATGAACTGCCAGCAAGTCTACAAGACTCCACAACAACCGAACATCTGGTCTCCAGAAGAAGGACTCTATTGAGTAGCTAGTCATAATAAAACAGAGTCCTAAACTTCCTTTTCTTTATTATTAATGCTAAATAATCATTTTATCACTTTACTCATTATAAATGTATTTTAATCAAATTAATGATTATTATGCTTTGGGTAATCATAATAACTATAATGAATCAATGCTTAATTAAATAATGTTTGGGAGATGTTTAGTGATGACCTTCACACCCTCTCACACAGGTCTGGATTCACAGTAACTCCAAAACACATTTGCTCTGACACACAAGTTTGCTTTGGGAAGAGAAGTGGTTTTTGGTAAGTTAGTCAGTACGAGATTGAGAACAAGAGACAGCGGACGTGCTGAACAAACGCCAATGGGGAACGGAGCCACCGGCTCTTTTCTCCCCCCCCACGCTATTCCTGTCAAGCCAGACAGGATAGCTGAAATGCAACCAGCTAACGCAGACTCGTCCAGAGTCTTTAATTTCTGAGTAATTCAAACTTGAGAAAGCGCATCTGCTAAATGCTTCATCAACGTGTACCGAGGTCAACTCTGGACTGGACCGTCAGCGCACCTTCGTCTTCTCTGTCAGCCAAGGTGGCACCTGGAGAAACATCCTCCTTCGGTCCGGATCTAAAGAGGGTCCTAAGGTCGGTGAGACGGAACACGATAGATAGCGTTCTGATGCTGTTTTTCTAATAAGAACTAAGTTTAATTCAAACCATCATTTTCACTCAGATTCACCTTTTCTCTCCCTGAAGCAATCTCACACGTACATGCACGCATTCATAATTACATCATTCTCAATCTTAGCACATCCAACACAAGGTCTATTTGTGCAAGCTTAAAATATCAACTGTTAAAGATTGTCCAACAAGGTTGCCAATGTTGATTATTTTTCCTATGATTGTCATTTCAAATCGTTAGTTTAAATTGAAGAATTAAAACTCTTAAATTTCAAACTTGTCTCTTCATTGAACTGAAACACACACGGATATGATCGTCAGTTTATCGATGAAAACAACCTTTGAGTCTTCTTATCTCTATAAAATTTGGTTATTAATTTATTAAAATTAATATCTCAAATTAATATGTAGAATGGTTCCTCTTTAATAAAAGAGCCATAATTCATTACACTACAGTGTATTAAATAAAAAATATAAGTGAGTTACTACCCGCTAGCAACTGAAGCTGCAACTACTAAGCAACTAACCATCAGTTGATAACGTCTTTGGATAAAAAAAAAACATTTTAAATTAGCTGACTTACTTTTAAACTTGAAAACTGCCCCCAAAGTAGCTGCCGGCTTCTGATCCGCCGTCTTTTTGAAAATACTGCGGTGTATTGTGGGTAATTTTTGACCAAGGCTAGGCTACAAGACACCTCCTGTGTATCCTTGCTCAGCTAGCTAACTGGCTAACAAACGGAGAACACGTGCCTCGGTAGAACATGAACATTGGAACCGATTGGAACACGTCTTGGCGGCTCCTGATGACGTATATCCTAGGCAACCGGGGTGGGGCCAAGACATCAAGGCAAGGTTCCTTGACATTGCGAAACAGCCACAGTTTGTCCTGTTCTTGTCTTGACAGCAACTTGGTGGATAGAGATTGACTCGAGACTAAAGGATTGCTGCTGAGTGCAGAATCTGCTCTTGATACTTTTGCGTTGAGATTGCTCCCAAGTGACATCTCTGCCCCCATTGATGAATCACACACATGCGGGAAGACCTAACGGGCAGATTCTTTCCGCCAATCAGAGGCTCCTCCTAACGCCCGGAACACACCAGACATGGAAGCGAGATGATGTGCTGCGAAGCGCCGTGGAACGACAAGCCCTTCTAATCAGCGCCTTTGTTGACCTACGCTCTCAGTTAGGGTTAGGGTTAGGGTTAGGTACGAAGCGCCACGAAGGCTCGCGCCGTGCAACGATCGTTTGGGCGTGAGCTCTAATTATTTCGTGAGCCGCGTCAATTCTGGCAGGAAGTCAAACCAAAGCAAAAGAGACAGGCTGGTAAATTTAACAAAATAAAATAAAATATTCAAAATAAAACACAGCGATTGATGAATGTGATCATTTTTGTGTATCTGAACAGACTAGAGAGATGAAATGAACACACACACACACACACACGTACAGCAAGGGCACGGGGGTGGGATGGAGGGGGAAAACAGTACGAGTGAGCAGAAGCGCTCGTTGAAAATTCTCTCCTGAGGATTTTAACCAGTTTATTGAGTAATCTGAAACTGTTGAAAAGAGTTTATCGAACTGATAGAGGATTGAGAACTCTGGAGAAAGAGTATGTGCTATGTTCTTACACTTTATCCCTTTAATACCTGTTGTTTGCCTAATTGCTGCTGCTAGTGGTTTGATAAAGATAGCAAACAGTGAGGGGGAGAGTGGGCATCCCTGCCTGGTCCCCCTCTGAAGACAGAAGCTAGCTGACATTTGGTTGTTTGTCCTGACACGTGCTGTTGGTGAACTGTATAATGTTTGTAGCCAGTTTATGAAGAAGTTCCCAAAACCAAATTCATGTAAAGTTGCAAATAAGAACTTCCAGTTAACTCTATCAAAATCTATCGAAATCCTTACTGATATCACTCATGGGGAGGGTTGCTACAATTAAAATGATGGTCTTATCCAGAATAAATTACTTATTTTCAAACAAGCCACCAGCTGACTGGTTTAGGTGTCTGGACTCCTCAATCACTAAATTCAGCTTTGACCAGAACTTCTGGTCCCAAACTTGTTTAAAAACTTTTAAAATGATCAGACACCCCAATTTACAATTAATTCAGTACAAAATGTGGCATAGAGTACACTATACAGGTCATCGGATGTTCAGGGTGGGGTTTGTGTCATCTGACACCTGTACACACTGCACAAACAACATTCCTGACAATTACATTCACGCACTGTGGACCTGTCCAGGAATTTTGGGGTAGAGTATGTGGAGATCTGTCAAAATGTCTGAAATGTCATATCCCAACTTCCCCCTCTCTTTGTTTACTGGGAAACCTGGACGATGTCCTGACTGAAACATCTTTGGTTCACGTAGTTCTGACTGCCATATGCATCGCTAAGAAAACTATTCTCATAAATTAGAAAAATAGATACTCTTTGCATTAACCAGTATAGAAGTCTTTTGTTAGATCATATTACACTTGATACAGAGGTGCTTGGGTTGCCTTGGGGGGTGGACTACTGGCAGTTGTGAGTGGGGCCACTTGAGGGGTCTTGGCGGTGGCCATGGGTTGCTGCCTGGCGGCTGCTTCTCCCCTGAATATGTCTGGGGGCTCGGGGTGTGGGGGCAGCTGGCCCGATGTGGGGATCTGGGCGGGGCCTCGAGGATTGGATCCTGACTTGCATGCTGCTGGGAAGAAGGTGGGAACACACAGCAGTGCCTGGCCCAGGCTCAGGGGCCTAAGGTGGACCTTGGCTCCTCTGAAATAATAACAATTCTGTCCCATCACGGGGAAGGCGGATGTCCAGGAGGGGGAGGACCCAACCTTACCTGGATGTCTTATGTCTTACATATTCTGGAAGTTGTGCAAATGCAGGGATGGGAGTAGATATTCTGCTGGGGTGGGTCTGGGTTGGTGCCCTTGGACTCTGTGGGGCTGTTTTTGGGTCCTGGCAAGATGGCCTGGGGTCTCTATGCCCTGGGTGGCATTTGAGGAGCAGAGGTGCCTATTGGGGCCAGTGGGGGATCTGTCTCCCTGGAGGGCTTAGGCTAACCAGCCATTCCTCCCCATCCCCATACATTTTTCTCCTCCTGCTCCCTCACATCATCACACAAACATGCACATAGGACCTTGGGGGGTGGACAAGCCAGGGGGTAGGGGTATGGATCCCATTTCTGCATTCCTGTGGCAGCCTGCCCCCCAATTTTATTTGCACCTTAAACACTTCCACCAACAACATTCCACGCAAACACACACTTAGGGCCTTGGGAGTGAGCACATTCAGCGGCATTTGGCATGGGGATCTTTCAGCCTCATCCCGAGTGCCGGTGCCCACTTCCAATTTTAAACTGTGCTTAGACACAGAGGGCTGTGTGGTGACATCAGCTGGCATAGGCCAGGCAATGCCTGCACTGCCCACTCACCACAGCCATGGAATTCATCTCATCAACATGCATCATCATTTTATTGGAGCATGCAGAGGGAGACTAGGGGTCTTAGCACACCTCTGTTGTCACTTGGCTTCCCGGGGCTGGAGGCTAGGATTGGGAGCTGGCCATCTGGTTGGGGTGGTTGCTTTGCTCAGCATTGGGCGGGGCACAGCTTATACTGTGCATCACCCCAGCAGAAAGGGGCGATCTCTGGGAACCGGTGATGGTTGTACCCCTTGTGCAGCAGTACCGGGACCAGAGTGAGTAGGGGGTGTATGGGGAGCGTGAGTGGGTGTCTAGGCTTCATTTTTGTAAGTCTTAGGTTGTATGTGTGTGTGTGAGCATGAGGGAGGCAGTGTGTGACTGTGTCTGTGTATGTCTGTATATGTCAGGTGGGGTCTTGGACTCATCCCGTCTCCTGGGACTTCATCATCATCATCATCATCACCTTTATTTATAAAAGCACCTTACAGACATATGTCACCAAGGTGCTGCACAAGACTACCAAAAACTAAACTAAAAAGATAAAAACAAAGAATATATAGGAACCCAATGAAAAAATTAAAAACAGCAAAATACAAAAACATCAGTTAACACACAGATTTAAAAGCCAGATCATAATGATGGGTCTTCAGCGCCTTCTTAAAAACCTCTACTGACGTGGAGAGTCGCACAGACAATGGAAGATCATTCCATAATTTTGGGCCTGGTACCGAAAAAGCCCTGTCTCCTCTTGTTTTGAGCCTAGTTGCGGGGACTAGAAGCATATGGTGACTCTCTGAGCGGAGCGAACGACTAGGTATATATGGCTGTAGCAAGTCAGATAAATATTCTGGTGCCATCCCATTCAATGCCTTAAAAACCACTAAAAGAATTTTAAAACACACTCTAAAAACGACCGGTAACCAGTGCAGATCTGCCAGGATGGGTGTCACATGATCATATTTCCTTTTCCCTTCTAGGAATCTTGCCGCGGCGTTTTGCACTTTGACTTCTTGTGCTACTACACATCTTCGCCTACCATCCTCCTGCCACAGTTGCACAAATTTCACGAGCAATCCACTTCATGGCGCTTCGCAGCTGGTTTTGTTCCGGGACTAATGGTGCATGTCAGTTTGAGCCGACCAGTCAGTCAGTGGTGGGTATGTTGGACCAGTTCAGCTCCAGGAAAACTGTCTCGGGAGGAGGGCTGAAAAGAGGTCTGGTTGCATACTGGGGAATGAGAAGACTCCAAGCCCAGTCCAGGTGGAATGAAGCCGATGCTAGTGTCTGATTGCCATCAGTGTCAACAACTCCAGTTTTCGAGGGCAAAAATCCTGTTTCTCGTGTTTCCAGCTCCAGCCCACCTCAATCAAACGGTTTAATCACCTTGTTACATGCCAGTCAGGCAGGGTATGTGTTTCTCCCTTTGTTTTTCCTCTTTCTCTCCCCTCTTCCGTCACTTTTTTACACAGGGTGCAGACGCTAGGCGTGGAGGCCCTGGATTGGCTGATTATTTTCACCTTGGATCAATTGTGGAGCAGGGCAGAGGATAAAAGGAGGCTTCCCTGAAGAGCAGAGAGACTCTTCCTCCCACATGCTACTGCTTGAGTAACCCACCTGTGTTCTGGAGCTGCTTTTGTTTGAAGGTTTGGTGGAGGGAGACTGTGGACAAGGTAAGCTGTACATCTCATCAGGCAGTGGCAACTTGTTAAAACACTAGGTAAGGAGCCCCCCCCCCCATAATGTTTTTGGATCCATTTATTTTGCAGGGAAGTTTAGCTGAGGCTTATATTTGATTTCTTTGAAGAAGAAGAAGAAGAAAATATCATTTCTATAGCGCCTCAAGATAAAAATCACGAGGCGCTTCACAAAGACAAATATAAAGAAGAATGAACTTTGTTTAGTTAGAGGGGTAGATAGGATCTATTTTGTTTTATTAATTTCATTTTTTGGCACCACCTAACTGTCCCTGTCTCCTCCTCCTCCACAGTGGTGCCTGCAGCATCCACATGAACAGAACAGCAATAAAAGCTGTGATAAACGTATATTACGTGTTACGTATATTATACATATATATATACGTGTTACGTATATTACACGTTTTATTACGTGTTTTGTGTAAAGTGACCTTGGGTGTCCTGAAAGGCGCTTTGAAATAAAATGTATTATTATTATTATTATTATAAACAGATGTCTGTGTGGAGTGTCATTTCTTATGGTGGTCCAGTTACTACCTCACCTTCCTGACCTGGAAGGACGGGTGGGGAGTGGGGGTCTGTAACAACCTTCTGGCCATTTTGACCCCTGCAGAAGCCTGTAAATTGTCCCTTGGTTTAACACAGGTGTGCTTCAGTATAACGGCTAAAATGTGTTGGATAATGAGTGGACTTGGTGGCCCTGGTCTACACTCACCAGTATGTCTTTGGTCAAATTAAGAGACATTTGTTTCATCCAAACTCCAGTCAAAATAAATTAGTCAACCAACAGAAGTGCATGCTGCTGAGCCCGAGAGTTCCTGATGGTCAGGGGCAGATCTGTCCTGCTTGATCTGACGCAGCTCTATGAATGAAATGAAATGGAATGGAATGGATGAATGAATGAATGAATGAATGAATGAATGAATGAATGAATGAATGAATGAATGAATGAATGAAAAGCTTTATTTGTCCCAGGGAAGGGAAATTAGAGTTTCAGTACACACAATTCAAAGATCAGACATACTGGGCAAGACACATGACAAGAATTGGTGACTGGTCATTCACAACTGAGTTGCGCTAGAGAGAGAAAAGGATAACATGAGGAATGGATTCGGGAGGAGGGGGAAAAAAGGCACTTCACAGCTACTCTCCCCCCCCAGGAGGGCAGCTATGCTCTGCCAAAAAAACACCTCAACAGATAAGCAACAGATAACACAACACAACATCACAATAGGAAGGCAGGGGGGGCTGGGATCCTGTTTCCCCCAGCGAGAGCAGCCATGTACGGCGCTCAACCACTGTAGACCTCAGGTGGGAGGGAGATCTTGGGAGGAACGCAGAGCACATTGACCCTGCAGGTTGATGACCTCACCAGGCTGAAGTCCACAATCTGAAAGTGGTGGTGGTGGTGGTGGTGGTGGGGGGGGGGTCGAGTTTTCACAGGATCTGTCTGCATTCTTTCCTTCGTGGGGGTTTGTTGTTGGCATCTCGAAGGCTGCCTTTGCGTCAGATTTGGATAACAAGACTTTGTTTGGGTCAGGCAGAGATAATTTTCCTCTCTGCCTTCAGTCTGTAACTGGTCATTCCAGTCCTTCAGTGAAGCCAATTTAGGTTTTAAACATCTCCACACCGTCCGGTGACCCTCTCCGAGATGACATCCTTTTTGCGCACTAACACCGGTAATGCAGCTGTTTGCTGATGTATTGTTACGGGTGGCTCATGTTGATCACTATCACCAGTGTTGGGCAAGTTACTTCAAAACTGTAATGCATTAATTATTACTTGTTACCCTCATTTTAAAGTAATTCATTACATTACAATATTACTGATTTTAAAATGTAAGGCATTACACTACTTTTGCATTACTTTAAGTAACTTTCACCAAAACAACTTCAGTATGAATCTGGTCATGTGACGCTCAGTGAGCTCATGACATATATGTGGAAGGTGATGTGGTGTCTGAGCTAGGGTTGCTGTTAAAACAGTCAGATATAATAACAGTGCTTTAAAATGATTGTTTATTAAATAAAAGCAACAACAATCTGTACTCTCAACACGCTGCCATCTTATAGGGCCATCTGAGCAGGGAGTGAGGTGGTGGGGGCTCCAAGCCTATATTTGCCTTGGTCTCCAAATGCCTTGATACGGCCCTGGATGTGGGACTGGCTTCTGGGGTGATCTGATTCTATCACATGTATAAATATTAAAATGCTTATGTATATTATTGCTTTTCACTGGTAAAAATGTGTATTGGGGATAAATCTACCTACTTTTTTCTTTTTTTCTTGATTTTATTTGAATAATTTCCGGCCCTTTCTCTCTCTAACCTTCCTGCATGCTGCATGTTTTCTCCGTCTTCCAGAAAAAAGTGTTTCCTAGACTTCCTACTTTCTAACCAATCAGCAAAAGGGATCTTCACATGCGCGGTGCTCCAGCAGTAATGAGTTGAAATCACCGGGGCACAGATTATGAACTCAGCTGAGGCAAAGCACGTCAGAAAAGCACAAAATACCAGAGAACATGCGCTGATATGAACGATCGCAAGTGAATTATTTTGTTTTAGTGGAGCGATTTTGTGAATGTTACTGCGGCCGCGTGCAGGACGCAGCTGAGCCGTTACCGCGGCGTCCTCTCTGCCCGCAAAGCTGAGTCCATAAATGACGTAATATATGCAGATACTGGATCTTTCTTTGGGTTTCCCGCAATTTGAATTTTTAAGGAACACATCTTGATTCTGGGTTTAAAAATGCGTTGTAATTACCGCGTTACTGACAATTGTACCGAGTAAATATTACCATTTTCTTTCCCTGTAATGCCTTACATTACCACATTACAGCAAAAAGCAATGCATTACAGTAATTAATTACTTTTGTACCATGTAGCGTTGTGGTTTTATGCTCTTTTATGAAAGAGGAACCATGCTACGTATTAATTCGGAATATTAATTTTTAATAAATCAATAACCAAATTTTATATTGTTAAGAAGACTCAAAGGTTGTTTTCATCGATAAACTGACGATAATATCTGTGTGTCTGTGTTTCAGTTCAATGAGGAAACCAGTTTGACAATTAAAAGTTTTAATTCTTCAAATTAAACTAATGATTTTGAAATTGACAAACAGGAAATAACAATCACATTGGCAACTTTGTGGGACAATCTTTAACAGTTGATATGATCAAATAGACCTTGTGGTGAATTTATGAAGATTGAGAATGTCGTGACATGAATGCGTGTGTGAGTCTGATTTTGCTTCAGGAAGAAACAGGTGTCTGAGTGAAGTGATGGTTTGGATAAACTTAGGTCTTATCAGAGAACTGCATCAAACGCTAAACACCGTGCTGTCTCACCGAACTCTTGTGGACCCTCTTTCGGATCCGGGCCGTGGAGGATGGTGGTGGTTCATCCAGATGACACCAGCGGCTGACAGGGGAGACGTAGGTGTCGAACGGAACCGGTCCAAAGTTGCCCTCGGTACACGTTGATGGTAAAGCGTTTTGTCGATGCGCTTGTTAAGTTTAGGTCACTCAGAAATCAAAGACTCTGTATGAGTCTGCGTTAGAAGTTGCGATTCAGCTGTCCTGTCTGGCTGACAGGAACAGCGTGAGAGGGGGGGGGGGGGGGGAGAAACGAGCCAACTGGCTCCCCCCTTTTAGCGTTTATTCAGATCCTCTCTCTTTCGTTGTCAAGCACGAACTGAATCATAAGACTGGAACTTACCAAAAACCTTTCTCTTCTCAAAGCAAACGTGTGCGTCATCAAATGTGTTTTGGAGTTTACTGTGAGAATCTGTGTGTGGGTGTGTGTGAGTGTGTGTGTGCTTGAGTGTGTGTGAAGGTCGATAACAAACATCCTCAAACATTATTTAAGTATGGATTCATTAATCCATTATAATTACCCAAAGCATAAGAATCATTCATTTGATTAAAACACATTTATAATGAGCAAATTGATGATTAAACTTTTAACATTCAAAACAAGAAAAGAAAGTTTTAAGACTTGTTATGACTACATTTATGGGAACAACATATTCTGTGGGAACAACATCTTCTGGCACAAAGCTGCAGGTGGCTGATGTTATGGTTTCCTCCCAGACTCGCTGGCGTTCAGGTCTTAATCTGTGGGTGAAAGTTCTCAACGACCCAGCTTTGACCCAGCTGAGTCCAACACCACCTTTGTGACAGAAAACCCATATTTCCTCACGTTACAACCGCATTACTCCTAACACTGACTATCACACACTGCAGTGCATTCTCGGAAAGTGGGGACACCATGCCAACAAACAAATTCTTATTTTTGTGTCTTTTTGTGTTGACATCCATCCATTGAGTGCATTGGGAGACATACCTGCTTACAGCTTATACTGTGCATCACCAAGAGACGTCAGATCTTTTTCTCGTTAGTGTGTTCTTCTGAGGCAGCCTATCGCGTCGTTAGATGTAGAGAGCTAGATGTGAGCGGTAATCCTTTGTACCTGATGGATTTAGGGTGTACTTCTGTGGGTCGTAGAATCTCTAACAACATGTCCTTTTGTGTTTTCTGTCCATGTCTAGGTTTCTGTATATGTAATTGTCCCTTTTTTCACTTTACATCAACCATCACTTTTTGATAGTTTTCATGTTTACTAGTAATCAGGTGAGAAAAGAAATGTCCCAGTCACAGAAAAACTATCAGCATCCTTGTTGTCATTAGGATGTTGCTAGGCAACCAGCTAGGACTCGGGTAGTGGCTCCACACAGTGACAAAATAATCACGCTTTTTCACACCAAACCATTTCTAGACAGAATCTGGGCTCAGTGCTGACAGCACATATGTGCTTTGCATAATGGTTATCAGGTTGAGTTGTCTCATCTTTGTTTATGGAAGAAACTGTTCACTACCTGACTTTCACGTGACAGGTGGCAGAACAGAACAAGGGTAAAAACGACCCATGTGCACCAGACATGGCACCAAGCCCCTCACTCTGAGTTCATTAACACACCTTAACACCTACATACTGTCACAGCTGAGTCTGGGAACAGAGCAACAGCCACACTATGGGTTTCTGACGTCAAACAAATGAGACCATCTGAGCGGGCGAACCATGAACGTTTGGCTTTTCAAACAGAGCTGCACAGCTTGAGTCTATTTGAAGCTATGTACATCCCCCACCTGAAATACCACTGAAGCAATGTGAAGCGTGTCATGTTGTTGGAGCACAAACGTATCTTCACGGCATCTTACAACATTTTTCATACTTCTTCTCACGCCCGCCTCCATACAGCTCCCTCCTGCTGGCATCCACTTGTACACAAGCACAGTAGGCTTCCTCAATTACACAAGTCAGTCTTCAAAAAGCCTTGATTTTTTAATCTAAGCTGAAGCAGGATGTTTACGAAGTGCCCGTGTTGCAGGATCCATTTTCTACCAACAGCCTAATGATGTTCAGTCTAGGGGGATTTATTGAAACTCTGCCTTTTGTTCTAAGACATGTCCTTTCGATACATAAAGAGGAGACCCTGAAAGGAAATCGCTCCCTTTGAGCTTCAGTCAGCATTAGATGAGATGATTGATGGACTCAGGTCTGTGCTGGGAATATGAATTACAAGTTTTGATTCTGGCTCCCTTTGGGAAATGGTGGGATGTTGGCTTTCATGACAGAGGAAGGGGGATGAGGGATGGAGGATTTCCCTCAGTGCAGGATAAGGACACAAAAGGAAGAAACTCACAGGCAGATTACATTCTTCATGAGACGAAGAAGATTTTATACACACACACACACACACACACACACACACACACACACACACACACACACATGTACATTCTATTTTGCCTTGGCCCCCAAAATGCTTGACAACAGCCCTTCATGTGGGACTGGGTCTCAAAGGTGATCTAACTTGTATCAAATATAAGAACATTGCATGCTAGTAAACTGTTGCTTCATAAATCTGCCTACATTTGACTTTGTTTTGCTTTCTTGTTTTAGTTTAACATTTTCGTGTCCCGGCTGTCTCATCTTCCTGCATCTCCTCTAAATCCTCCAGAAAAACTGCTGCCTGGCTTCTTCCTTTTTCTCCTCATGAGGTACTTTTGAACTGAGCAGATCAAAGGTATCTACCAACAGTAGTGCCCGCTCTGCAGCCACATCAGTTAGGGGAGATCACTGCAACACAGGTGATGAGCTCCCCAGTAGCAGAGCGCATCAGGCACGTACAAAAGACAGAACGCACCGTTGAATGTGAGCGGACATGAACTGTCGTATTAATTGTAGTTTTGGGTTCGGTGTCGTGCGCAGGACGCAGCTGTCCGTAGCACATCAACAAGCATCGCTCTGCCGCTCTCCGTGCTCTCCACTCCAAAAAATCCACTTGGGCCAGCTCCTCCGGGGAATCCCAAGGAGTTCCCTGGCCAGGTGAGAGACAGTCCCTCCAACGTGTCCCGGGTCTCCGTTTAGGCCTCCTCCCAGTTGGACGTGCCCGGAAGACCTCACCAGGGAGGCGTCCAGGAGGAAACCTGACCAGATGCCTGAGCCACCTCAACTGGCTCCTCTCAATGTGGAGGAGCAGCGAATCAGCCCCTCCTGGCTGATTGAGCTTCTCCCCGTATCTCTAAGGGAGAGCCCAGAGTAATGTCCAGAAATGGTCAGTTTTTAAGTACAGTTTGACCCTTCGACATCTGGTCGACATGCAGACAGGAGTCGGCATCTGCTGGGTCCTGCTATTCCATCAGCTGAAGTTAAGAGCCTCTCTGCCATGGGCGTTGCACCCGTGGGGGATTCAACAGCCACACTTTTCCAGCCGTTTTGCTCACCTCCACACCAGTCTGGTTTCTCGCACTCACTCTGTTTGCCTCATCTCCTTCTTCCCCTCCCTCTCCTGTTTCAAGGAGAAGCAGGAGAGGGAGGGAGGGAAGAGCTCGACTGAATTCATGATTTTACATCTTGACATTAGCTGTACAAACTCCCAGTTTGATAAAGTGAAGAACAACAATCTGCAGAGGTTTATAACAGGCGCGGCGCCAGGTTTTCATTTTTGGGTGGGCCACGGTAATTTTGGATGGACCTTAATAAGCAGCGACTTAGTGAAGCAGGCAGGTCGCGCTAGAAAATTTCATTTAAAAAGACGTCATAAATGTGTTCCCCGTCCTTTTTATTTCTAAAATATGAAGTAAAAACTCCCAGTTTAATTTTCATTCATTTCTCATTTATAGGCACCAGAACCTGCACTTCTAATATTTACCTCTCAACGTAGGACTCTTTCATAAGGGTACATGCACACCGGTAGTTTTTACGGTTATTCATGGGGAAAAATCTCCCACATTTTTGAATAAATAAATAAATCCATCTTCCAGTAAAAGCAAAGCATCCAGCCCACCTCTCCAAATGCATCACAGCCGCTAGACACGCCGTGCGCACCATCAGTTACGTCAGCCCAGACGAGAGCAGAGCAACTAGAGACAGAATAGAGGATAATTGTGTCTGAGTGTGGATGGAGATTACATTTTACAGCAGCCTGATCATCATTTAAATACGTAAACCATCACCTGTCTTCTAGTCCACGCTATCAGCATTATTTTAATTGGTGTGTGTGTGTGTGTGTGTGTGTGTGTGTGTGTGTGTGTGTGTGTGTGTGTGTGTGTGTGTGTGTGTGTGTGTGTGTGTGTGTGTGTGTGTGTGTGTGTGTGTGTGTGTGTGTGTGTGTGTGTGTGTGTGTGTGTGTGTGTGTGTGTGTGTGTGTGTGTGTGTGTGTGTGTGTGTGTGTGTGTTTTCCACATCAAACACTGGTCTAACCAACCAGACCAGCATGTCCAGTAACACATTAATGTTACAATTAAACAGTTTCACTTCATGTAGGCTAGGAACGTTTCACCTGCCGTGGCCCGACCGCTTCTGCTCCACATAAACTTTGTGCGTGATCAAATGTCTCTACAGGTGCTTTCTGAGCTACACACACACACATATAAATATATATATATATATATATATATATATATATATATATATATTTATTTATTTATTTATTTATTTATATGTATTACATAATAACTTGTAAATGATCTGTTAATAACTTACTAAATACTTATAAATGTTTAACAACAAAACATTGTTATAAAGAGTTTATAGAAAACATGCATTTAAAAAAGAAATATGTATGTTCTTAAATACAAGGTATGCAAATATTTTCCTTTTTTTGGAGCACAGAGTTTTCATATGCAAGCATCACACGTCACACAGTTATAGCCAGCTGTTTATTATCTGCTTAGGAAAAAATGAGGTCATCATTGTAACTGACTGGTTTTAGATGTAATTGCAAAGACTTACACCGTCATAGTCTATGATCTGGAACTCTAGTTGTTCATGTTAAAGGACCTCTATGTGAACAAACTAAATAGAACTGAGAACATCCATTCATTGCTTTCAGGCCTTGCAAGTCTCCTGTTGTTGCTCATGATGCATTTAGGTGCCATGGGGTTTTACATTCTCACAGTAATATTGAGAGGCAGGCAGACAGAGCCACTGGAGCTCAGTTCCTTTACAATTGGCTTACAGACACAGAAGGTGACAGCAGTGTGTGGGATTTACCTGCTGTAATGTCGCCACCCCATCACACTATGAGTCAGCGTCACATTTCGTTTTCATTACCGCCTTCTCCAGATTTTGGAATCAGCCCCCCACTCACCTGCTGCGTGGACAAGCCAGTCTCTGTGGCAAAGAAGAAAAAAATGATTGGCTGCTTCCTCCTCGACCCAGCTCAGGCAGTGGAGAGGCTTGTCGAGGGCCAGTCAGTACACTGTAAAAGCCCCATTTAGCTCTGACATGCCTCTGAGACGGGGCCCCCGGAGTGAGTGGAGTGGGCGGAAAAGGGAGGGGGTTCCTGAGATGTTTGCCTCTGACAAAGATGGATAGTCTCAGGCTCCACAGCCAGCAAGGACAAAAGGACATCAAGCCTAGCTGGCCCCCTTCATCCATTCCCTCAGAAGCTGCACTTTCGCTCACACAATCCTAAACGAAGTTAAAAATGAAATAAGTGCAGAAAAAGAGTTGGTGGCGAATGAGAAGAATGAGGCAAGAGAGGGAAGGGCGCATGAAAAGATTTGTGTCTGTTTTTCTGACCTTGTGTGTTGTCACCATCCTGGAGTCTCTGAATATTTCATTACCGGAGATCCACCCCTGCAAACATAGATCAGTCCATTCCTGACATGATCCCACCAGCAGCAAATGGGAGACGAGTGGCTGAGCGACACAAGAGGGAAAGTTCATGTTTATTATTTATACTAAAGGCCAGACTCATCAGCAAAGCACTGCACCTGTTTCCTGTGACACGTTTTATGCAGCTTTTGTTTCCACTCTCTGCTCCTTCTCTGCATCAGGCTGAAATGTAAATTGTGTAAATTATCTGCTGGTGCCAAAACGCCTTTACATTTAGCAGGTTTAGGCACAAATATTATTGGGGCTGCCCCAAACGACTATTTTAATAGTCGACTAATCGTGTCCTGCATAAAAGTACAGCTTTTTGCACCAGCATGCCCTAATATACTTAATCATCATTGGCTTCTAGTTTGAAGTGGCTACGGTGCCGACTCGCTATGATGTCTTCTGTCTCCGGTGACTCGACGACTGACCGGGACGGCCACTACTGCGCCGAAGGGCAGAAAGCAGCTGCTGAAGGGGCTGCAGGAGGAGAGATTTAAAATGTGCTCAAAGAATAAACAACTTTGACTATTAAATGTATGCTCGACTATTTTGTTTGTCGCCGTCAACGTGATGAATTGACCAGGCAGTGCTAATTTGAGCCTGTGGCTTTTGTGCCTTGTGTGTTTTAGACAGAGAGAAAAAAGATGTTTTTCACAGTGAAAGTTAAGCATTAGTGCAGGAACTCCTCTAGTAGGAAGAATCATTCCAGAGCTGCCAATTTTTTAACTAGAAAAACAAAAGTAGAATTTTTGTATAAGTATATATAAAATACTATGATGGTTTCCCATCTCTGCAGTCCCGTGGCGGCCTGTACTCCGGTTTTATTTAGCTCATTATGCACTCCTATGATGTCTGACAACAAGTTTACATTTTAATGATCTTCTAAATGATTTTCTTAAAGTTAACACATTTTAATTTCCATTTTTGCATTTTTCAAAAGTACTTTACAACCAATTTTAACCAAATGTGTTTTTTCTTTAGAATTGTTTCAGTCTTGGTCTTTTTTTGCATTCAGTTCAGTTCAGTTCAGTTCATTTTTATTTCAAACATTTCAAACATGTATCATTACAAAATATAATTCCATTATTTGTTAGAAAAGGAGTAGGCAGAAGTATTTACTCATTTGTCCCTACCCCCAAGTTTGACCTCTTATTCGTTTAATTTTCTTTCAGTCTTAAATTAAACAAACAACATATGAAATATATATATATATATATATATATATATATATATATATATATATATATATAAATAAACAAAACAACATATGGAAAACAGAGAATGTGTAAATTTGCAGATTCACCAGCTATGGAGAAAAAAAGAAAAACCAAAACAAACCAACAAAAAAAAAAGAAGAAGCACAACGGCATACCCAGCCGCATTTACCGTCCTGGTTTAACCCTGTTTTCTTCATTGTTATACTAATTTAAAATTAGGTTTTTATATTTTACTTTAAACTGGTTTATGTTTTTACTTTCTTTCATCTCTTCTGTTAGACTGTTCCATCATTTAACCCTTTGATGCATGAATTATGAAATCTTCAACCATGATTTTTAACACTTTTTTTCATTCATCTTTAGGTGTGAATGAAACAAATTTCACCAAATATTTTTTGTAAAATTTTATAATTTACAAATAATTTCTTACATGTCCACTTCAGTGGACAGCGTGCATTCTGAGCATGAAATATGTTGGCTTGACTCACTGAATTTCAAATGGAGGGGCTCAAATGCAATAAAGTCTTCAACAGCTGTGCTTAATTGCAAAAACAAATAAATAACAATGTTGAGCAGCTGTCCACTGTAGTGACCATTATGCATCAAAGGGTTAACTTTTGCAATTGTGATTGAGATCGTTTTTGAAGTTGTTCTAGCACTTTGTATTTTAAATTCCACTTCCCTCTTAAATTAAACCCACCTCCTCTTTCTTTGAACAATAAACAGATTTCTTTTGGAAGCTATTTATTTCTTACTTTATACATTATTGGTGATGTTTTGAACTTCACCAAGTCTTGGAATTTAATAGCTTGGATTTCTACAAAGAGTGCATTTGTATGGTCCCCATAACCCACATTATTAATTATTCTAATGGCCTTTTTCTGTATTATAGTTATCGTCTGTATGTTGGTTTTGTGTGTGTTTCCGCAGACCTCTACACAGTAACTCATATATGGCAGTAGTAAAGCACAGTATAATATGTGCAGGGCTTTCTGATCCAACATCTTCTTTGCTTTCCCCAGGATGGCAACGACCCGTGCCAATTTCCCCCGAACATAAGTAATGTGTGGCTTCCAACAGAGCTTATGGTCAATGATCACACCAAGAAATTTTATTTCATTTACTCTTTCTAAATATACATTATCCACACACATTTCTATTTTGATGTTTTTCTTTTGGTTACCAAATAACATAAATCTGGTTTTATCTAGATTCAATGATAATTTATTTATATTAAACCACTTTTTTAATATTGTTAATTCCTGTGTGATCATCTCCAAGGCCTGTGTCAATTCCACACCTGAACATAATATATTCATGTCATCTGCAAATATTACAAACTTAATTTTTTTTTTCTTTAGAATTGTTTCAGTCTTAGTCTTTTTTGCGTTTAGGATGTGACACTTTGAATAAAGGTTTCCCTTCTGAAACTGCTTGTTTCAATTCAGCATTTTAGGTATGGTGACATGTAGCCGTGTGTCAGCGTGTCCTGCTAAAGTGAGACGTCATGCAGCTTGAATCACTGAAATCTTGGGTCTGCCACTGTGCCACCTGTCTAGAGTTCTCAGTGTGACATGAAACCGTGTGGCCCGGGCTTTGGATTACATTACCAGAGCCTATCTCTTAGGTTGTCCTAGTTGAGCAGGTATGGATAACCTTTGTTGTTCGGGGAAAAACAAGTAATGTTCCTAATTGTTACTTTATTATGCAAAAATATTGTTTCTGCATTAGCACACACAAATGTAAAAGCTGAAGTTGGAACCACAACGCATGCAAAGCTTTATGGGTAAAATGAAGTTACGTGACATTATTCCAAACTTTTATTTCCCAAACCCAGGTTTGTACTTGTTAGTCGGAGGAAAACCAGCAATCAATCTCACCTCCCACTAAAACGATGGCAAGTCTCAAAATCTTTGAGAAAAAGTATTTTGAAAAGACACGAACAATAGTTTGACACATTTTATAACAACATCCCACTTGTGTTAGAAGGAATCACTGCCATCTGATGTTTTTGAATAAATCCCACATGAAACCAACCAATTCACTCCTCCTTTCCTCCTCAGTGTGAACAAGTCAACTTAGTGCCTTCTACCAAACGGTCACTCTTATGGTGATCTAGATAGCAGTCCTTCTATGGATTTCTTATTGCCAGTATATATCATTTCTATTGTTATGATTTTGTATATAATCCCAAATCAGATTTACTCAAAAAATCGTAATTGAGCATCAAGGCCTGCAGTGTGAACGTAGCCTAAAGGCTCAGGAGTCTAGCCCCTCAGCATCCCAGCGTACCACCCATGAGACCAAACTCCATTGCATTCATTAAACCTTGAAATTTAAGGGACGAAAATATCGAACCTTTTCACAATATCTGGTATTTTGAATATGCGGTTTTAATAAGCTGTAAGCTCCGATAATCACAATTATAATAAATTAAGAGTAGAAAAATCTGCGTTTGCCTGGAATGAGTCTGTCTCATAGATAATTTTTGCCTTTTAAGTAGAATTACTGACATAAATTAACTTGTGCACAATTTTCTAATTTTGGGGACCACCTGCACATGCGTGGTCTGCAGCCCTGTGGTATTGGAATATTCCATCCCATAATGGACTCACTGATTTCTGAGCAGCAGTGCGACTCTTTTTGGATGAACACTGATGTTTTTTTCAACATGCTCTGTGATGTTGCGGAGTTGCTAATGCTAACAGTTAGCATCTACTAGCTGAGATGAACTCTGCATTTTCTTGGCTGTAAACCTAACACAGCCTTCCACGGTCGCAAGCCAAGAGGCTAATTTACAGTGTGACATGGAAGATCTGTGTGGCTTTTTCTTACCTGAGCGTTTCCATCTTCTCTTCACATTAAGCATGCATGTGAGACTCAGAGTGACCAAGCAGGTGTTTTACAGTTCCTTCATGAACCTCACCTTTTAAAATGAGACCTTCTACTGACTACTAGGTCAGGTTCTGCCAGTAACCACCTCTCACGGTGAATAAGGTCTATAAACTGTTTAACTTGTAAACAGTCACCTGTGATTATCAACAGCAGTGGTTGACTCATTTGCAGAGGTGTGACCAAGTCACTGCTTTGCAAGTCACAAGTCTTACCAGTCAAGTCCGAGTCAAAGACAATTGTTGAATGGAGACTAGTATCAGGCTTGTTAATTAAATAAAGCAAGCTGGGAATAGTCTCCTTTCTTTGAAAACCTTTGACCTCCTGCTCATTCCACTCCTGCACACAGGCCTCAGCTCAGCTGACTCTGTGTGTGTGTGTGTGTGTGTGTGACTCTGCACATCTACTCCTGACTCTGAAGTGTGTGTGTGACTCTGCACATCTACTCCTGACTCTGAAGTGTGTGTGTGACTCTGCACATCTACTCCTGACTCTGAAGTGTGTGTGTGACTCTGCACATCCACTCCTGACTCTGAAGTGTGTGTGTGGGCCTCTGACAGCCACCCATTTGGCCCCCACTCTCTGCGTGTCAGCTCAGCTCTTCTCTGTGTGTGAACCTCTGACCTTCAGCCCCCGCTGGCCACCCTCTCTGCACTCAGTTCTGTGGAGGAAGATTGTCTCCCGCAGTTTTTGATAAGAGCGTTTCCTATTTCGCCTATGCTGTTCTTCCTTGTTCGGAGTACCTTTTTTTCTTTTTGTGTGTGGAATAAACTTTTTCTTCCTTCGGGAGGAAATAAAGAGGCAACTCGTGGGGGCCTCCTCTTATTTCTCTGGCTTGGCGAGGTGAGTTTGCTGGTTGCTTCATTCCATCCTGTCGCCTGATCAGAGGGGAAGCTGACGGGGGTCTGTGATGAGCATCATAAGCTCTTGCAGTGTGTGTGTGTGTGTTCTTATACAGCAGAGTCTTCCTGCAGCTAAATAAAAGGTGATTTTACCAGAATTAACAGCCTAGGTAGTACGAGCTAAATAATCTCTACAGAGTAAGGGTGCTCGCAGGAGGGGGCAGAGGTCACGCCCACCATCTAGTATCACAAGTCAAGGCCTTGAGATTTAACACCTAGAGTTAGCCCGGTGGTTGGCTTGCGACATGGTGCCTGAACGTGGGGCTGTGACCTACTAGTTACCCGGGGAGCCTAGTAGAGAGCGTAGAAAGTCAGGAACTGGGAAAATTCCCCACAAGGGGGGAAGACGCCCTAAGAGGTCGGCAACAGGTCAAGGGGCCGAATAGGGACCCTAGCTTTTATTTCTGGTCTAGCAGCTAGACAATTTGAACGCCCAATAGAGTGATATTCTCATAAGAAAGGGAGTGTCGTCCTGCTCGACCAAGGGCACATGGTTCATGAGGAATGAAAGTGGCCTCGTTAAAGCTTCTCACAAAAAGAACAAGACCACAGGTTGCAATTTCTGACCTCGGGGACGAAATCCGGGATAGAAAAGGCTAAGTTGCGGCCGGTGTGAGTAGACACGGACCCTATCCTTAAAGGACTCTGGTCTTAACACTGGTGACCCTCTTGCATCGCCGGAGCGGCGCGGAGCTGCGAGGGCCGAACGGCGCTGTTTGCAGCTTTAATTTCAATTGTTCCTTGACAAACATAAATTTTGATAAAACAACCCACACATAAAAAGGGCAATATTCACTAAGTTCATTATTTAGAAAAATTTAATTGAATATTTATTGAAATCAAATGAATGTGTAAATGTTATGGTTTAATTTTTTCAAATTAAACTGATTCAAATTTAACAAGTAAAATTAACTTGATTGTGTCTGATTAAAAATAAGTTTTAAATTTTTCAAGAGTTTATTAAGTGACTATTACAAAAAATTTCTACATGGAAAACGTTACCGAGGTTTTTGTCAAGTAAATGGCACTCCATGTTTTTTCTAAGAAATATTTTGTATTGTTACGTCCCCTCCTGAACGTCCAGGAGGATGAGGGTCTAACACTGAAAAATAGGTGGAGGTGTGTGTGAGAGGATAAATAACGAGGTGGTGAGAGTGAAAACAAAAGGGTTTATTAACAAAAGGTGTCCGTTTCTAACGGCAAAATGAGGCTTACAACAACGGTGATGAAAAGGTGGAAACAGAACACGTAAGCGGTTAACTGCTTACGAAAAACGGCATTTAGCCGAACTAAATAAAAACCACCTAACAGAAAAATCCCCGGCTCAAAGTCCAATGGGGACAAAACACCGAAATGAGAAAACTGACACTCTGTCAGCTAACCTACAAATGAGGCACTAAGCCTATTTCCTATAGAAGAACCAGAAGCAAGCGTACACCACAGCTTAACCTTAGCATGAATCGCTACCGAGCACAGGAGAATCACAGACTAGCTCTGGATCTCCTCGGCTGTCTGCTGCGCACCTCTTTTGAAGCCCTGTGGGCTGCTTGATGGCTGATTTGGATCAGCTGTTGCCTTCTTTGGCGTGCCTCTCTCCAAGGTCCTGAAATGGCGCTGGGAGAGTAAACTGCTCCGGAACTGTCCCTGGTGCTGAAACTCGGCAGTGGGGACAGCAGGCTCAGGTAAGGATGACGAGGAGGACCGAGGGGACGAGGGTCGTCCCACGTATGTTTTACTTCTATATTTATTGAAATCGTGTAATTATTGATTATTCCTTGTACGATGTTTTCTCAGTTGAAATTAATAATATACTTTTGCTAAATGTACTAACAAAAAGTGAGTTATTTTTGTGTCTAATTAAGAAATTAGCAGGTAAAATTAATAGATTTTGTTTGGTAAACAATAAGTCCTGAAGGTGAGTAAAATTTACTCAAGAATTTATTAATTAAATATTACAAAGATTTTCTGTGTGGAAAAAATGACCTAGGGTTTTTTTTTCCAGTAAATGGCACTCCAAAATGTTCAGTTTGCATGAAGAGTTCCAAATAAGTTTTGCGATGAACTAAAACTTTTTGATAATTTTCGAACAAAAGTAATTTGGTTGAATGGAATATGTACAAAGTTCTGAACAAAAGGCTTACATTATCATTCTGACTTACACAAGTGTTTTCTATTATATTTGTCCATCCAGGGTGTGTGCAGGGTGTAGAAACTGTCTCCAGTAGGTACACCTGGACAGGTCACCAATCTGTCACAGAGTCTGCCACATATTTGATGTTTTTTGAATCAGCAGTTTGCCTAAAAGGCATGTTTGTTATATGTAGGAGGAAACCAGCATATATGTAGAAACCTGCAGGGCAAAACATCCACACTAAAACGTTGCTGCCAAAATGTAAACCTGCAATCTTCCAGGCCCAAAAGTTTCAACCAGCTGCATTTCCCTGCTGCCAGCAGAATTATTTTATTTCTAACTGTAGCAAAACTTTTTCTGAAATAAAGTTAATTCCTTCTCTCTGTTAACTCATTTACTGCCAATTACGACTAAAGTCGTCATTTGCATTTTTTTACTGTTTGAGCATCGGAACGAGCCCCAGCGCTGAGAGAAAACACATCTCAGCCCTGAAGCCGATCTTCATCCGCATACGTCACAGATCACATGATCAGGAAGCAACACATCCATGTGTTAGGAGATCGTTTTGGGCCGCTCCTGTAAAAAAAGTGAGGCGCGAACCGGAAAAGCGTCTGCCGATCACAATTCGACAACGGATTATGAAAGAACGGATAACGCTCGAAACACACGGATTCTTCATGATGTAAGAGGTGAGTCTCCTCTTTGTTTTGGTTGTTTTGGCGTCGACATCATCCTAGCGCGCAACGTTCTGACTCTTAAAAAAACGGTGAGAAACGCTGGCAGCGAAGGCCGTTGGCGATCAGGAAACGGCTGGCAGTGAATGAGTTAAGGAATGTCCTTTATAACTGTTTCAGACTAGATACGTTTTGAAAACTTTTTCTAGAACTTTATTTCTGTGGTTAACGTATTGGGTGTTGCATCAGATATGGTGAGAAACAACGTGGCTTAAACTAAACTTAGAACAGTAAAATGAGCTTAAGCAGAAAGCCTGAAGGAACAAAGAAACATTTTCACTACTGTACCCAAGGTTGGAATTTTTATCAAGATTAAATAACAATTTACAGTGAAACAGCAAACTTATTAAAGGTGACTGAAGAGAGCCTGAAATACAAACTTGTATTGTCATTTTGGCTTCTATTTATTTATAAATAGGTTGGAAATGAGGAACATTAAATTGTCCTTTAAATGTCAATTTGTCTTTCTTAAGACAAAGAAAGCAGAATAAAAACGACTCCCAGCGGGGTGCTGATGATCCCAGCGTTGCGGTCCAAATACAGAGTTTCAGGTGTGGAATTTGATGACATCACCTTGACTCTTTCCGTTTCCCCACGCTGTGTGCTGGAACGCTGCTGTGTTTGGGATCATTAGAGTCAGACAAACAGATTTCTTCTTTGCTCTTTTCACACTAAAGAATATGTCTTGTGTTGACCTTTCCAAACAGGTCACTCTTGCCCTTCCTTTAACAGAACTGCCATGAACTTTAACATTTGACCTGAATGTATCAGATTGAGCTTTTGAGTTTTTATACATTAAATCTTATCTTAAATAATAATACAACAGTGAATATTACATTTATGGAGAAAATTAAGTAGATTACATTTGTCAAATAAAATTTTGTTGACCAGTCCTTTATGGGTTTTAATCTAAAGATGATGAAAGCCGTTCGTGGGTGAGGATAATGTGTCAGCATAATGGTGTGGTGGGATTGGACCAATGCGCTGCACTGGAAATGAAGAGATTCATTTGTACTGAGGGAGAAAAAGGTCACCCTTCCCTGTGATTAATGGCTCAGATCACAGTAATCAATAAATGTAAATCCAAAGTCTAAAACTCATGCAGGGTGTCAGATAGTTCTCTACGATGTTAGTATGTGTATACAAATGGACCAGGCCTGGACAAACTGCCACTCCTAATACATCCATTTTACTTAGAGCAGAAGAGAAACGGTGTGTGGGCAGAGTAGGGTGGAGCGGAGCAACATGCTGCTGACGGGGCCTTTCTGTGATGGCAAGCAGCAAATTCAAGTCTGATTCAGATCTGATGCAGTTGCTGAACTGGAGCAAATCTGGGATTGTGCATCATTTCACAGGATGATGGGTGCGATAAATGAATGAAAACAAAATCAAATCCCTCTGTGCTGCATTTTGCACTGAAATGAGATTTTACATGCACTCAAAGGAAAATACATCAACGTTCAGTACTACTACTACTTCATTACTACCATTGTAATTCTCAAAGACCAGCCACATTTTATTAGTATGTAAAAATAAATAAATAAATCTATGCAGCAAGGAAACTAGAAGCCAAACTAACATGTGTCTGACAAAATACAACTGTGTCTACTTTAAGCAGACAGTAGAACGTGAAGCAACACGTTCCTTCTTGTTGTTGAATAAAAACTGCTTGGGTGGTCCGATGTAGCGTACCAAAAGGCCAAAACCGTGTGTGGCCTGCTTTTTATGTAAATAAGAAGTGAAAAAAGACGAGGTGAAAACTTCTGCTCTGAGCAGGGCTGTGTTAGCGCGTGACATGCTAGCCACTCCTGCTACAATTATGTTCCAACCCAATCCAACGTCAGCAACATTTAAACTCTGGTCACAGCAACGCCACAGCAGACCTACGGTAAGCGGAGTCTTGTTTAACACCAGACTGAGCTGTTAGATTCAGCTAGCAAAAGCCTTGCTGTAAAATAAAAGCAAGCACTCAGGCTCCAGGATTAACTGGTACAATCCAGACTAGAAGAGAATGCCAGATTGATCTACAGCTTGTGGTCCGGTCCGGTGTAGGTTCCAGATCTGCTCAGGGTGACCATTCAGCTCCGGGGCCTGCACCTTCTGATGATGTCACACCGGATGATTGGCTGGATGTATGATTTACAGAAGTTATGTTATTGCATCCATAAAAATTACATCAGCACGTTGACAATGAAGATTTTGATTGGTCCGGATTAATCTGCGGTTGTGTTTATTTTTTGTAGGAAACATGGATAACATTACTAAGAAATCCATCATTTCAATGGCTGGTGTATTTAAATGGTAATGTTATACTTTGAGTAAAATGTTGAATGTTTCAACTTTAGAGTGGGAGTTCTTTGCCACTGAGTAATATTTTTATCAATGGAAAATTGACCCATTTACTTGTATATAAAAATATGATATTTGGACCAAGAAATATTCACAGACAGAACATCATAAACTAAATTATGTAAATACTCAAATTAATTTTGTCCCCCAAAAAAATCTAACACATTTACATTTCTAAAGGAATTGTAATGTAAAAGAAAGAATATCAATTAATAAATAGAGACCATTAGCAGCTCTGATTTTCATGAAATGTGGCAAAATGTAATTAGTTACAACTTTATTGAACAGATAGCAAGTATAAAACATAAGAACTAATGAAATATACAGAAAAATCCATGATGTATACACAGCCAGGGCTGCTTCTTATGTAAAAACATTTTAAAAACACACATAAAAGAACTAATGTGAAAGCTCTAATGGCACAGTTGATTTTATGTAGTTTTACATTCTTTACAAAACAAAGACAATATGGTGTTTTATTAACAAATTACAGGTATAAAAACAACATTTCGATGGTAAGAAACATATTTAATAACAAACCTGTTAAACTCACTCCTAAATCTATGTGCTGCAGCAGAACTGTAGAAGTGTCATTTATTTTGTTCGAGGGGGTTTGTCATACTTTGGCATCATCAGAAAGCAGCGGCCCCCAAGCACAACTGGTGCCTAAAACCTGAGGAGGTTGTCTGCAACCCTTCTACCCGCAGCCTGTCTTTGCCGCACACTCATTCTTGACTCACCACTTGAGCGGGAACTTATTGAGGAACTCTGACTTAACTTTCAGTTTCTGCTTTCACTCTCTTCAACCCTTCCCTTGTCAGCTGAATCACTACTCAACCCCCCAACACACACATACATGCACCCCCCACAACACCAAAACATGCGCACGCGCGTGCGCGCACACACACACACACACACACACACACACAAATACCAAAAATAAAATGGCCAGGGCTGCAGGTAAAATATATTTTTTACAATTGTTTAAATATTTTACAATAATTATCGATATCGATCAACATAAAAAAATGTCTATACATATGTTTTCCTGTACTGTCCAGCCCTTTCGGTACAACCTTTGTTTCAAAATGACTGAAACATTAGACTCTTCTTGGATTTTCTCACTGTAGAAGTCTCACTCTATTCCTGCCTACTTACTTTCATGCACAAAATGAGGACGAGAAATGCTTTGAACTCTGACGTATGACAACCACAGATTCCCATGAAGAGCGGTAAAAGCCTGGAAAAGGTTAGAAATGACTGATTGTGTATTATCGTGAAACATTAAAATGTGTGTTACTTCATCCTACCTCCATTTCAAACTGTTGAGTGTCACAAATTCATCTGTTTACTTTTATTTTAATGTTTGAAATCAATAAACAAACACATGTGATCTAACACTGGAATTTAACTCTCATGATTTCGCTGTTTCCTTTTTATTCGTTGCTTTTAGTGGTTGAAGGTGACGATGGCTTACTGCCTTCATGTGTGTACCTGTAACCTTATTACCTGCTTCTTCCTTTACTTCAAGTGTGTGCTGCTGGATCAAGTGGATTTCCCCTCTGTGGGATTAATAAAGGGTATTCTCATTCTAGTCTGACCGCACCTTTAAGGCTTAATGAGTTGAGGTAATATATGAGTTACACCTGTGCACACCTATCAGTATTTTGGACGATAGTAAGCACTTTTTAAAAAATGTTTTAGAATGTTTATTCGTTTAAATAAGTACCTGAAATAAGTGAAAGTTTTGTTGTTTCTCAATGTATTTTAAATTATCTGGTTACAAAGCCCGGTGATGTTTGGGGAGAATGTTATCGTTTCCATTTAGAAATGCAAAAAGTAACTAGAAATTATCAGTTCAATATCTTTACAGAGAGAGAGAGAGAGAGAGAGAGAGAGAGAGAGAGAGAGAGAGAGAGAGAGAGAGAGAGAGAGAGAGAGAGAGAGAGAGAGAGAGAGAGAGAGAGAGAGAGAGAGAGAGAGAGAGAGAGAGAGAGAGAGAGAGAGAGAGAGAGAGAGAGAGAGAGAGAGAGAGAGAGAGAGAGAGAGAGAGAGAGAGAGAGAGAGCATTACTGCAGGCATCAAATGCATCAGGTAGCGGCAGTTTGGGAATTTGTTACTGGATGGAGAGTTGCTGGGGCCTCTGAGGTCAAGAACGTTGGGAAGCAGCATTTTCCTTCCTCCGGCTTCTCGTCGCTCCCTGTGGAAAGCACCAGAGCCATGTATGATGAATGTAAGCCATGAATAGGGCAATGTCAAACTATACTGCTCCAAGCTGTTGTCTGCTTGGGTCATCACAGCAACCCCCCTCCACCCAGCTGCAGACTACATGTGCTTTTGCGCAGAGGCATGGACAGCAGGATATTAGCCAAAAACTGGGAATGATTGACCAACCCCTTAGGAGATGGGGGGGGGGGGGGGGGGGGGGGGGGGGGGCTATTTTTCACAGCGCTTTTTTAAATTTTGTTATAAAACTCCAAAAGGTATAGAATTCCATTAAAGGAACGTTTCACATTTAAAACTTGAGAATAATACAAACCTGTTCTGCGGCTGTTGTGTTGGGATTACTTTTCCAACTATGCAACACAAAAATTCCCATAAAATGAACGAAGCTGAAGAAAAGTTTAAAATACAAGTTAAATGTGATGAAGACCCAAAATTCTAAATAGTTCGAATTGAACTAAAAAAAATTAAAAGCAGAAATAACACTTCTTCCTGATTCATCTAATTATTCTTCATGTTGTTTTTTCTAGTTTTCTTCACTGGTGAATAACTGCAGGTAAACTGCTGCTCTGCTGCGTTTTTGGTTGACAACATTAAAATAAAGTCAGAGATTTTTACTTTCTTTCTGCTTCTTTATCACCTGAACCCCGAGTCTGATGGAGGTGTGTGTGTGTGCGTGTGTGTGTGTGTGTGTGTGGGGGGGGGGGGGGGGGGGGGGGGGGGGTTACTGAGCCTAGTAGTTATTTTTTTATTATAATAGGAGAATCAGCTGAAAGTACTGAGGGAAATTTGTTCAAACTAAATCCCAGGAGATGTCCACTGACATGGGTAGAATGATGCTTTGCTGTATTTTAGTGACGACAGTTTGCCCGTGGATCAGCTGTCTGACGTGGGGGCTGTGTGCTGCACAGGGGGTAATTATTATTAAAATCAGTCGAAACTGCTGAGGGACAAATCTTGAAACTAAATCATGGAACATGTCCAAAGAGTTTGTTTATTAACACCATGTGTTAATAATGTATTTTAACCCATGTGTTAACAAACATCAGGAGACAATCAGCTGGAACGTTTGAGAAAAATGGTTCGAACTAAATTACCGGACATGTTCAGGAAGTGTGGAAGCCTGTGTTCATCATGTGTTAACATACGAACAGCATCTCATCTCATCTGCGTTAACGTGTTTCTGCACAGATAGTCAGCCAGAATATTTAACTGAGGATGTTTTTCTACTCAACATCAGCCTCCTTAAACTCTAACCGGGTCTGTTTAACCGATGAAACCGGGTCTTCTTTACGAGCACAGCTTCATCCGCCTGCTGCAGAAACAGCTGCTGCGTTCACAAAAACAGGGATCCGTGCTGCAAATCCCGCAATGAATCCACATGTTTCCAGTGCAGACTTGAAGACGTTTGTCGAATGATTTGTGCAATAATCAGATTTTTATTTTACTTCCACAAAATGCAAGTTCTGGATTAGAAAGTTCTGAAACGAGGACGCTTGCCATCAACTTTAAAAGCCCTCGCTCGTTAATCGTCATTTATTTAGTCAGGCAGCCAAAAATCCGAATGGCTGTGTACATGCACGTCAATCGGAATGAGGATGGGACAAAACCACCTCTCTCAATTGAATTGAAATGTCATTCCGATCGGGCCGAATCGGATCAGAACATTCCGATTGACATGTTTACATGCAGAGTTGTTCTAATTGGGTGTTCAGTCTGATTAAACTTGTGCATGTAAACGTGACTCTTGTTATTTCTATGTTGTAAGTTTACAACAGAGCCTTGGGGTACCCCACAGAACAGATCGGTAGAGTCTGACATGATCTGGTTTCTTCAGACGCTGTAATTTGTGTTAGAAAGGTGCGATCTAAACCGGTCTAGAACAGTTCCAGAGATCCCCACCGAGTCACCAGGTCTGTTCATTAAGGTGTTGTGATCAACAGAGTCAGAAGCTGCAGACACATCTAACAACACTAACACTGTGAACTCCCCGTTGTCTGCAGCCATCATGATGTCACTGGAAACTTTAAGCAAAGCTGTCTCTGTTGAAGTCTTTGTGCCGAAACCAGATTTGAATTTGCCAAAACTGTTGTTGGGACAGAGGAGAGGTTCCTGTCAGGAATAAATAAAAACTTTATTATGATAAATCGTAGAGTAACAGGTTGTCATTTACGTTTTACATTTAAGGAGTCGTACTGGATGGTGTTTGTTTTATGTCTGAGTGCAGCCTCATTCAGTCTGGTTGCCTTGACAACACGTGTGTGATGGGGCGCAGAGGAAGTTCTGGAGTGTTCTCGTAGTTATAAAATAGAATATGGACTGGAATCAGATTCATGCAGTTTATATGTCGCTCTACAAAGGGTCCCAAATCCCAGCTTAGCTCCAGAAGGATCTCCTTTCAGAGCGCTGACGGAGACGCCTTTACTTCAGAGAGCACGCCGGCATGTCAGATTCCCGTCGGGTGCTGGACCACCAATTATGTGACACAGCTGTTTTTCTGAGTTGTTAAATGGCCCGTATTTGATATAGCGCCTTCTAGAGTCCTGGAACCCCCCAAGGCACTTTACAACACAATCAGTTATTCACCCATTCACACACCCATTCACACGCTGGTGGGCATGAGCTACGATGTAGCCACAGCTGCCCTGCTTTAATGCAATTAGAGAATTGGTAGAAGAAAGCAGTAGAGTGGGGAACATGGTCAGTGTATCCTCCAGCAGTCTAAGCCTATAGCAGCATAACTACAGAGATAACTCTGGATAACCTAGCCTTTTAGATGGAGGCATGTTGGAGGCAGGGCAAGGGAGTGTGGAAGCATATGTGTAACAAAAATCAAATTATTATGAAGTAGCAGAAAATAATTTTATTTTCATATTAGCACTGCCAAATTTTACTTATAAATAAAACCAGTAAGCAATCTTCCAAACTGCTTTATAATTTTCTTCTTCATCATTGCTATTCTGTAATTTCACAAAAATGATAAAGAAAAAGGCATTTGAGATTTAATTTTCAAATAACACTCCAGCAAATGTGTAACAAAATTCGACTCGAAATGCCAAATCTGAAAATTAAAATGCATTAGCAGGAAGGCTTTTTCATTTTCACTTACAACTACTTAGTGTGACTCACAATTAAAATGAAAAAGCAATCCTCTAAACTGCTTTTTCATTGTCGTCTTCGTCATTGCTTATTCTGTGGCAACGAAAATGATCAAGAAAGTGGAACTGATTTTTCTTTTTCGTGCCCGCCCCTCATAAAGTGTTTCATAATTCAAATTCAATTGGCCATCCTGAGCAGTGCAGGAGAGTGACGTCAGTGTTCGCTTCGCTCTTCTGACTCACCGCACTATGCATTTAGTACACTAGGGGGCGGTGTAGACACAGACACAAAGGAAAGGCCCTGCATTGGCTGTGTGAGAACAGGAAATTTCATTTATTCCAGTAAACTTAATAAGGATCCCATGTGGGTGGACCCCTCATCTCTAGTGACAGATACAGGTGTGTACTATGAACATTAAATTATTTTCAAATGTTATGCTTCTTCATTTTAGCCAGAAAATCACACTTCTACATCCACCTCCGAAGGAGCTGAAGAGAGCCAGTCTGTGACCTGGCGATGCCCCAGAGACTCCAGCCTCAGCCTGATGATGCATTCCTTTAATTCCATTTTCATTTATTTGTTTACAGAGCGCCTTCCTGCTGACAGTCAAGGCAGCCCAAAGTGCTGAACACGGCAGTGTAAAAACAACAAGCATTAAAATAATAAGGAATACCTCATAAAAAGTAAAAGTACTACACATGAACTCATGTTAAGTACCAAAGCAATAAAATCACATGGTTCATATGAAACACACACACACACACACACACACACACACACACACCTCAGGTGGGAGGGGCACACGTAGAGACTCTAAGTGTGCCCCTCACACATCCACATTACCAATGTAGTCTTAATGTTGTTCAGTTCAACTTTTGGACATTACTGATGGAGATATGTTAAATAAATACAGTATGTCTGTTATTTTACAGGAGGCTGTGATCGGTGGATGACGAGCCTGGCCTGAACAAGATAATGCTGGAGAGAAGATGCCAGAAGGACCCGGCTAAATGCAGATGTGTCGCTCTCATGCTGGATGCCACGGCCGTCAGACTGGATGTTATTAGTCTGTGGTTCTGAAGACAAGGCAGCACCATGTGGACAAACTCACTTCTCTTGGACTGTAGAAAAGAGCTCCAGCTAAAATGTCCACATAGGGGCGTTAGCTCATGTAAATGTTTCATGAACAACTTTGAACATGAAACCTGCTCTTTCAATCCCCTTTATTTTCATTAAGATTTAAATGATAAACGAGCTGCACTTGCATAGCCTTTTTCTAAATCAGGACACCAGCACTAGAGTTAATCATTCATCCGTTCACACCCTGGTGGTGATGAGCTACATTGTAGCCACAGCTGCTCTGAGGCACACTGACAGAAATGAGCCTGCTGTACACAGATGCCACCAGCAGGTTAGGGGGGGTGAAGTGTCTTGCCCGAGGACACAAAGACTGACATGGTTGCAGGAACCTGGGTTTGAACCAACAACCTACTGATTACAGGACAAATACCTAACCCCTGAGCCACCTAATACATTTAGACTAAACAAGAAAAATATTTTTCTTTAAGCGGCCAGTGCTGAGGGAGGGTGTTAGTTGTGTTCTTGTTATCCAGTCTTTGTTCTAGTCACTCAGGTATTCTGTCTCTGAATCACAGATGAAACTGGAAAAACATAATATGGTGCAAACGTTTATTTATGTCAGTAATTTAACCTCAAAGATTAACCAAATCTGAGACGGACTCACTCCATGCAAATCCAAATATTTTAGCTTTCATTTGTTATAACAGGGATGATTATGGTTTTCAGCTAAAGAAATCCCCCAAATCAAAATCTCAGACAATCAGAATATTGTGAAAAGCTTCAATATTCTAGACTCAAAGTTTCACTGTCTCATCAGCTAATGAATCCAGAACACCTGCAGAGGTTTCCTGAACATTTAGATGATCTCTCAGTCTGAGCTCTAAATGGATTTTTGCATCATATTCTAGTTTTTCCTGTTTTATCTGTAGATAATACTGCATGTATTATAATAATTTCACTAAAACTCTATATGTTTGTATACGTGTATCTGAATTGTTAATTTCCATCAAAATTATATTGTGAATAAATAATTTATTAAAATGGTTGAGTAGTACTTTCTGCTTCTCTATCATGTGTGTGTGTGTGTGTGTGTGTGTGTGTGTGTGTGTGTGTGTGTGTGTGTGTGTGTGTGTGTGTGTGTGTGTGTGTGTGTGTGTGTGTGTGTGTGTGTGTGTGTGTGTTTAATCATGTTGTGATTAAACAACCTCAAATAAAAAACATGAATGCTACAGAAAAATAATTAAACCCCACGTCAAATGTTACTGCATATTGGCACTGATGAGCGGTTACGCTGCCACCTTCTGATAGACACAATGAAGTGTCATCACATATGCTAATGTAAAAATGAAAAATAATTTCTGCTACTGCATAATAATTTGATTTCTGTTGCACATACGCTTCTATAAGAGCCGCCTTTACCCACTGCATTCTCCACTTCCCTCTGCTCCCCCACTTGACCAGATCTGGGCTAACATCAGATTTTAATCATAGACCCTATCAAATAAAAATGGTTAAGGCCTAGTCTTAAAAGTAGACAAGGTGTCTGCCTCACGGATTAAAGCTGGTTCCACAAGAGAGGGGCCTGATAGCTAAAAGATCTGCCTCCCATTCTATTTTTAGATATTCTAGGGACCACCAGTAAACCTGCAGTCTGAGAGCAAAGTGCTCTGTTCGGAACATATGGAACAATCAGATCACTGATGTACATGTGTATATATGCTTCCAATTGGTAAAATCATTGGACAGCATGGGATAAACTTCGACTGTTATGCTGACGATACTCAGTTATATTTATCCATATTTATCCAAAGATTCTCGTTGAGCGGGTGCAGAGTCTGCATCCCTGTGCTGCATCCTCGTCTAGTGAGGACGCATCCATTACCGCCGGCTCCGTCTCTGCTGATGACGTCGCAGGACCACCTCCACCGGCTTCTGCTCAGGCATCTACGTCTCTTCGTCCTCTGCCTTCTCCCCGGGTCTACCTGGCTCTTCCGGACATTTTCTCTGGGAATTTGGGGAACTGTCAAGCTGTTTTAATCCAGTGCTCCTTGCAGTTTGAACTTTTGACTAACTCATACCCCACGGATAGAGCTAATGTGGCATTTATCATCTCCCACCTGACAGGGAGAGCCAAGGCTTGGGCCTCGAGCGAGTGGGGGCACCAATCTCCCATATGTGACTCTTTGGAACTTTTTATTCACAGCTTCAAGCAGGTCTTCCACCACACCCGCCCCAGCCGTGAGACCACTCAGACCATCTACAGTTTGCAGCAAGGCCGGAGACGGGTCGCTGATTACGCCATAGAGTTCCGGACCCTGGCAGCAGGTAGCAACTGGAGTCGACCTGCCCTCTGTGATGCCTTTTTGCACGGTCTCTCGGACAATATTAAAGACTGTCTAGCCCCTCTTGACCTCCCCACGACCCTGGACGCTCCCGTTGCCCTTGCCATTAGGATCGACAAGAGGCTCCTCGACAAGAGGAGGGAGAGGGAGTTACCCACAGCACCATCTAACCACCCTGTGGGAGGAGAACTAGAAGCATCCTTCTTCCAACCGATGATCAACGGGACAGGCACTGGTCGTTGATATTCCCTTTCTGCCTGAACCAGCTGAACCTATGGAGCTCGGCAGAACCCGCCTCTCTGCGGATGAACGGCAGTGGCGGTGGAGGTTGGGATTAGGCCTGTACTACGACCACATTTTGCACCAACTGTCCCTTTAATAGGAGGCCACGTCGTACTCCAAAGCCCATGGTGAGTCGTAACCAGGTTTTGGCTACAATCAGGAGGACCAATCCCGTGGTTCTTTTGACCAGCCCCGAGCAAACCGTCAAACAGACCATCCTCATAGACTCTGGTTCCGATGCAAACCTCGAGGATTTGTCTCTTGCAGAACGACTGAGGCTCCAGGTGCTACCTCTCGAGAGACCCCTGCAGGTTACTGCTGTGGATGGCCGTCTGATCAAATCACAAATCAAATCAAAGATACTTTATTAATCCCAGAGGGAAATTAGAGTTTCAGTACACACAATTCAAAGATCAGACGTACATGGGCAAGACACATGACAAGAATTGGTGACTGTGGTCATTCGCAACCCGAGTCGCGCTACCTTAATAGAGATAAGAGGGTTACATGAGGATTGGTTCAGGTGGAGGGGAAAAAAAGGCACTTCAGAGTTACCCTCCCACCAGGAGGGCAGCTTTGCTCTGCAAAAAAACACCTCAGACATTTATGCAACAGACTTCAGACAACACAAGTGTCCACTAGGTGGGGTGGTGGGTTGGGACTATCCCTACTTCAGTTCCTGCAGCCACGATGAAGCAGCGCATGTTACCTCAGTGTGGATAGGGGGAGGAGCATTGAGGGTTGCAGTGACCCTGGAACGTTTCAGCGGCCTTCCCGCAGTCCCGCCCAGGCTGGGATAAGAGACAGAGTTGAGTTGCCATAGCGACGGCACATTCCACATATCTTCTGAGGGGGGAGTTTTCGTTGGAGCCTTGCTGGCTCAAGGGTGCCAGATTCTGATTAGAAATTGTTTTGGGGCCAGACAGAGATAATTTCCTCTCTGTCTTACAGTTTGTTGGTCCTCAACCTCTCAGAATCCCAATAATGGACATTAATCTATCCCAATCTGTGCTGATTCGTCCACTCTATCCTTGATGGCATCCATTTTCTGTGCCAATGAATGAATCTCCGCCCGCTAAAGTCCCAAGCTTACGATTCATCTCGACAATTATGTGAGTCTGTGAATTCACAGCACGGTGCAATCTATCTCTGAGCTCCGGGATCAGGCCAATATTCCTCGACAGCTCGTTAATTTTCCAGTAAGCCAGGTAGCCTCCAAGGCCAATGAGCAGGAAACTTGACACCAACACCACGAATATCCACGCGTCTTCAGAGTCCTCCACAGACAGCTGAGATAAACAAATCAAGTTAGACTGTTTCCAGGAGTCCATGATGTGTCCAACTGGGTCTGTCCCGGCGGGGCATCCAGGAGCCCCTTCTCCCGTTCTCATCATTGAAAGAATTTTATCAATCGCGTTGAGAGACCAACTGACGAGATCCATTTAAGTGAATTTCATTTTCCAGTTTCCAGAAAAATGCAGAAGCAGACGTGCACCCAGCACACAGAGACAGACAAAGGCCTTGAGGATAAAATATGGAGGAGAGGAGGAAAAAACGTCTGCACCCTCCAAGAGCCGGAAGAAGATATGCTCCATGTCTCATCGCTCTGCTCCTGTGGCGCTCGCCTTCCCAGACCAACACACCGAGACCATTGTAGAGTAAATATTGTTGCTTTTAAGCTTAATATATGACCTTTACTTATGACCAATAAGCTTGGATATTCTATATAAAAATAGAGTATCACTCTGATTGATCTTTGAAGGTTTAATCAGAAGATTCTAGGATTCTTTGCATTTTCAGGGATCAAACACGCTTCGCATCAATTCAAACAGAGTCAGGTTTATGAAAGATAAGAAATGTATTTTCTAAACAAATAAAAACATGACAAGTTAACCAAGACTACTGTGATGGATAAATCTAAGTGGATGAGATGTGATGTATGGTGATTGAATGGTGTGTGTTTATCAGAACCTTGTGTCTCGAAGAACTGAGTTCTGGGCGTGAAAAGAATTTGGTTTGCATTAAACTTTGAAGTTGGTTCTCATCATAAACTTCATCAGACGCAATCATGTGTGTCTACTTCACCCTTTCTTTGGAGACCTTCCTCGCGGATCCGGAGGTCAGGGAGGTTGGATGACCTCTGGGCACCGAGGTTCAGTAGATTAACCGTAGCACCGAAGCTCCAGTCCAGAGATGTCGCCAGGCACACGGGTTGGAACTAGTTTGCATCTAGAGCAGTTGTTTCTGAATAGCTGAAGGAACCGTTTTGCTGTGTCAGCTGTAGGCAGCTTTTAGCTTGTCGAAAGCTTGTCAAGAGATGTGATGTGAGCAGAGCTTCCCTCCGATGGCCAGTCAGAGTTAGTACTCAACTAACAGAATGCTGAATCACTCCGTGATTTTGTTTTAATATTCTCATATTATGATTTACTTGGCCCGTCCGGATGTGCCATATTAAGGGGTGTTAACAAACAAACCTCAGAACATCACGCCTTCTTTCGGATACAGGATGCTCTGATTTGTGGGTAAGAAAATATCTCTGTGCAGAAATTACTTCAACTTTATCTTATGAACATTGTGTATGAGTGTAGATAATGATTCACTTGTTAATCATAACATTAAAATGTTTCATTGTAGTAAATTCATTTCAACCTCATTAACTTAGGCACAGATTAATCAAAGCATTTCATTAGTATTCATATATCATTTGTTCATTCAACCATATTATTATTTAATAATTATTTAACTTATGAGTTGTAAAAGTATTCACTTTATTCAGAGGCATGAGGAATCACCTAGAAGCGATAAGGGAAGCAAGCCTTGAAACGGGAACAGTTTGTTGACAATATGTTATCATGTGTTCGGAGCATTGCTAGACCAAACTTTGCAAAGCAAGAATTTGGTCTAGTTCACTAAGTTAGTAAAATCCAACTTAGAGAATGGAATTTGAGTCTGCAGATGACCGGTGGCATGTAGGTCAATCTGTAGGTAAAAAGTGACCATTTCTGGACGTTACACCATCGACTTCCTCGTTTCATCTTTTCCCCTGCACCCAGTGATTTGGCTAGTTAAGCATGGCCCAGCTATTGACTAGAGGACTGGTTCTGTCAGTGCTTGGTCTTGCCGTTGTCTGGAGGATTCACAGAGTTTGCCACGCTCTGCAACTGCTGCTACGCCGGCTGAGGATTACCTGAATTTGTCTTTGGTTCCAGCCTGCTATCACGACCTGAAGAAGGTTTTCAGTAAGTCCCGGGCAGCCTTGTTACCTCCGCATCGGCCGTATGACTGCGCTATTAACCTTCTACCGGGGACCTCAATGACCAAGGGTCACCTCTATTCCCTCTCGGTCCCAGAACACCGGGCCATGAAGGAGTACGTGGACTCTGATCAATGGGCCGGTCTTATCTGTCCGTCTTCCTCTTCCGCTGGGGCAGGGTTCTTCTATGTGGCCAAGAAGGACAAGACCCTTAGGCCATGCATTGTCTACCGTGGATTGCATGGCATCCCAGAGGAAATCCTATTGGATCGTGGACCCCAGTTCATCGCAAAGGTTTGGAAAGAGTTCACAGAGGCCTTAGGGGCTCGAGATGCTCTCACCTCTGGTTGCCATCCTCAATCCAATGGCCAATGTGAAATGATGAATCAAGAGCTGGGAGCCATGCTACAACGCGTCTGCTCTGCGCATCCTTCATCCTGGAGTACTCACCTCACCTGGGTGGAATACACACAATAGTCATGTCTCCACAGCCACAGGTCAGTCACCATTGGAGTCCTCAGTAGGCTACCAACCATCCCTCTTCCCTCTGCAGACACCAGTCACCTCCTCGGTTCCCCAGTTCCTCCGTGGTGCCAGGCGCGCCTAGTCCAGGACCAGGGCAGCACTGGATTGCACGGCCATCAGGAATAAGCAGTTGGCAGATCGCCGGTGGCGACCAGCTCCAGCTTACGTTCGAGGGCAGAGCGTGTGGCTGTTGTCCAAGTACGTTCCCCTGAAGGCCACTTCCCGCAAGCTTGCACCGAGGTTCCAGGGCCCGTTCAAGATCCTGGCGTTTCCAACTCCCTCCACAGTTCGGCTGGACCTCCCTCGCTCCCTCCGTGTTCACCCTGTTTTCCATGTATCCCTCATCAAGCCCTTGGTCACCAGCCCTCTTTGTCCCACTCCTGCTCCTCCTCCTCTGGCTCACCTTTACAAAGGCGGGTTGGTCTACACTAGGGATGAGCGAGTACACCACTATCTGTATCTGTATCTGTATCTGTTCAGCCATCTAAATTATCTGTATCTGTATCTGTACTTGGAGTGGGCGTGGCCTAACCCAGAAGTGGGCGTAGTTTAACCGGAAGTGGATGTGGTTTACATCAATACATTATTTTAAGTCTGATCAGAAGTTGCTATGTGTATTGTTTATTTGAAAACTATTTACAGAGCAGCCTCAGAGTTGAGATTAAATGTTTTTGATCACAATAGTAAAGGAACTATTACAGAACAAGTTTTCCAATAAAATCAGAACATTAATATTTAAGTGCATGAATTAAGAGAGAGAGAGAAGAAAAGATCTTTTCTATAGCGCCTCTCAAGATAAAAATCACGGGGCACGTCACAAAAACAAAACATGTAAAATAGAAAAAAGAATTTAGAAAATGATTAAAATATATTTAAAATGAGCAAAAAATAGACAATTGTGATAAAAAAAATGTAAAGAGAGAGAGAGAGTGAATAGGAAAGACGGCGTGGATCCTGAGGAAGAGGAGAGAGGGGAAAAAACGACCGAAGCGGAGGCAGTGACTGACGCAGCACGAGTTGTTTTCAGCTCTGTCTTGTCGAATGCACCACATACGTTACGAAAAAAGTAACTTTAAATAACTTTAAAGTAGCTTTAAAAAGCAGCAAACTGAAGAAAACATAGGGAGTACTGAAGAAGCGTGAACAGTGAAGCAAGCACAGAGAGATCCGTTACTGTCTGTGTGTTAGTGGATGGACCAGACACGGACTGAGCTGTGAGCTCCGGCTGCAGAGTTTTGTGTGTAGGGAGGGGCGGGCGCTCTATTTGACTGGCCAATCACAGAGCGTGAAGACAGTCAGTTACCCAATGAGGATTTTCCTTCAGCAAGATTACAGATATTTACGAGTTTTACTCGTTTCATGCTCGTACTCGTCAAAAATGCTTTATCCGTATTGGATACTCGTCTGAAACGAGCTCAACCCCTCAATCCTTCATAGAGGATCTATCCATCCTTGATCTGGGACTTCGAAGCGGCTTCGGCTAGGACGCCAGTATGCGTCCGTTGGGGGGGGGGGTACTTTCATGAGCCGGGGTGAGTACTCACTCTCATCCTAACCATCTCTGAGTGTGTTTGCAGGAGAGGGAGCAGCAGCTGCACCTGGTCAGCTAATTAGCGGGTCGACTATTTAAGGAGATGGTGAACACTACTCGACGCCGGATGATTACTACTACTCAGTAGTTTCCAGCCTTCGCTCTTGTTCTCTTGGTTACTCATAAATTCTCTAGTGAATTTTTGACTAGTGTTTTTGGGGTCCTAGTGTGATTTTTGTGCTTGTTGCACTCACCCACCTCAGGTTCTCTGCTCATCTGGATTTACTCGCTCAACCTCTATAGGACTCCTGGACTCCGCATTCAGTCACCTTCATCATCCTCCTCCCAGACCGACCCACTCTCACTCTAAACCCTGCGCTCCCTCTCCTGGTTCCCGTTCCTCCTGATCCGCTGGAATTCCCAGCGCACCCTCAGTTCCCCTTATTAATAAAACCATTTTTACTTTTCCATCCATCTGTGTACGGTGTTGTGATTCTGCATGTCTTGGGTTAGACGCCTGCCCCAAACCATGACACTCGGTGCCTTGAGATTTCACCAAGTCATCACAGGGTCAGAATGGGTTTATTATCAGCCTGCACATTTTCTAATGGTAGTTAGAGGATTAGCACACAATAGTGAGTTAAATACAGAAAATGTGGCTTAATAAATGTGAATTTCTACTATACCTAAGTAAGGTAGAATAATATGGTGAGAAAGTTTAAAAATAGAAAAGAAAAACTGCTGATTTACTGATTCAGCTCCCAAGAGCTTCTAGGGTGGCTACTGACATGATGGATGTTTTCATATGGCAAACCTTGGCTCCTTCTCCCAGCAACATCAGGTGGGTTCAGTTTGTGAGCGCACCTTTAGCCATATCTAAATTCACAGAGGCAATCTAAAAGACCCCAAGGTTCTTTTCAGACTGAATAGTTTTTGTCCTTTCTGTAAAGAATGACTGAAAAAGAACAATGAGACAAACCATACCAGCAGGAAGATGAAGATCGTATTCCTGTATTAGGAGGGATATTATTGGAATTTTATCATCATGGAGAAAATGAGGCTCAAATTTTAATTTCAATTATTAATTATTTATTATTCAATGCGTTGTGAGGCGTTTTACAGTGTTAGACAGTAAAACAGCCTTTTAATAGTAAAATAATGACTTTCTGAATTTCTCCTGTATTTAAAAATTGAAAGCGTACAACTATGCCACGTTATATTCACCTGGACACAGCTCGTCTGCATATTTTTCTCCGCTGAGTTGTCCTTTTTTGAATGAGGAACATAGTTATGGGTTTGTGCCGTTTTTCTCTTAACGAGAACATTCTTATAAACAGACGTGCTAAATTTGGCAAGCGCATGATTCACAACACGGAGATTCACGATTGCATCTAGTCAATCAGAAGTAGAACACCATAGACTGACGCGGCAAAAAAACATGTTTAACATTCACTATAAAGAACTCAGCTCCCCAATTTGATCTGCGTGTAGTGATGGATGGATATTTAGCTTGTTTATTTTCTGTTACTTACCGGGCTGGCTCTTCCTCTGCTGCATCAGCCCCCACGTTTTCGTCTCAAATGTTCACTTAGGGACGTCGTGCTTCTGTGCCATGCCAGATGGTGTTTGCATATTTTGCAGGTCACCCGTCTTTTCAAGGCATCTAGAGTGAAGTGCTCCCATACTCGTGAGGTTTTTGTCCGGGGTTTCTCTTCAGTTTTTTCGCTTCTATTTTTCTTCCGTATTTCTTCTTGTTCCGCCATCTCTCACAGCAAGATGTGCGTCAGTAACGTGATACGTCATGAAAACCGAGGGCACTTATTGGCTCGTTTCTTCTTCTACGGCTCCACTGGTAGATCAGTGGCTCATTACTGCCACACACTGGCAGCAAATTTAACAGATTGTAACCAATGTCATATTGTGGTAAAAATAGACTTTATGCGGTAAAATGTGATTATTAAACAACTAATCGATGACTAAAAAAGTTGTTAACTATTTTAATAATCAATTATAATCGATTAAATCGATTAGTTGTTTCAGCTCTAGAGAGGAGGAGTCTTCCTCTCAGCCTCCTACTTGGTGGCTCTGACCTCAGCATCCTTCTACCTATGTCATCACTGTCTCTCCTCTGGACATGTCCAAACCATCGTCTGTCCTCTCTGACTTTATCTCCATAACACCTAACATCAGCTGTCCCTCTGATGGACTCATCCCTGATCTTATCCATCTTTGTCACACCAAGAGAACATCAGCATCTTGTGCTCAGCAACTTCCAGTTCTGTCTCCCGTCTTTTCCTCATTGGTGCTGTCTCTTGTTAACTCAGTAGTTTACCGTTTCTAATTTTCCTGCAGTTTGTGGTTTATTCACCAGCCACACAGTTAAATAGAGTTTAAGAGAATCCGCTGATGTGATTTTTTCATGCATTCACATTCCACCGGGCATGAAAGCAGTGTTTAATGTAATAGAGATGTTTTACCCGCAAGCTCCTTTTCAATCGGATGCACAACTGGTGCAAAGCGTTCCCACACAGCTGGTCCTGCGAGGTCACAAAATCACAGGAGAAATACACCTCGTGTGATTTCAAAAGTTCACACAATAACAAGCAAGGAGATAAACGGATGCATGTATGGTTTGAGTCTGTAAATCAGCTGGGTGCATTAGTTCCAGCTGTGGATGTTTCTGTGAATGAACCGTTGCACACATTTATTTCTTTACATTTTTGGTCATTCTTTTGCATTATCTTCAGGGATCATGGTTCTGTGTCATGACCCAGTTGGGTCCAACCTTCAGCTGTCAGAGAGATGGGCTCACATTGTTCTAAAGAACATTTTGGTCTACAGAGGAGTTCGCGGTCAACCCAGTGGCTGCAAGGAGCTGCAGAACAAAGTAACCATTCACCATCGCGTTTCTGTGTTTCATTGAACATTTTTCTGTTTGTTATGAGAAGCAACTGAACTCAATGTTGTTTTCAATCAGTGGAAACTCTTTTATACAGTGCCGTCCACTGCCTTTACAGGAAAGAAAAACAATAAAAGAAATTAAGATGGTGAACTAGCCGAAAACGATAGGTCTTAAACCTAATACAGACCAGATGATTCTCATTTTGTACAATTCCATTAACCAACTTACCTTTTTCACTTTAATAGTTTAAGGATAACCCTCTACCTCAGTGCAGACGAGGCTAAAAGGAGCATTTATAGCTTTAGAAGAGCCACTGACAGAATATTCTGTATATAAAGCATTGTTAAAAAAGTAAAGTGTTCACCTAGAAAAGACCGCAAATTCTTCTGAAAATAAGATAGAAAATGTTTCATCTTGATGCATAGTCACGTGTCTTTCTGGCAGAACAGAAGTTCTACGATGCCCTGAGCTGGAACAGGAACTGAACAGGTCAGCTGATTGCTTCTCTGCCTCCTCTGCAGCTGTTGCTATACGTTCACCTTACATGTACCGTGTTTTCCCCAAGCGGCAGCAGTGTGTGGGAGTCTCTTCCCTCTCATCTGCTTTGTTTTAGTTTCGCCTCCAAAACTCTAGGCACTACTGTGCTGTCTCCTTAGCAACGATCTTAAGTGCACCACAAAAATTTATTGGATTTCTTCCACTGCCAGAAAGATGGGGGGTGAGGGGTGGGGTGTTAGTCGGTTTCCAAAGCACATGGAATGTGAAATCAATATTCTTCTTGGGAAAGAACTTTAGACATTGTGCATTTGCCTGTTGGCTCAATGGTCAGGTGGTCAACCCACCGAGCATCCGTCATGGGCATCTGCATGTAGCCAAGAGCCAAGCTGTGGCCAAGACAAGCTCCAGACGAGTGGGTCGGCCAGAGGAGATGGATGGGAAGGGTGGAGGCTGGGGGGCAGACAAGGTGCAGGAGGGAGACAAATGGGCTCCTGGAGCGCTGGGCTGCCGATCCTTTAGATGGGTGAGTGGAAGAACTGTTAGAATATTATGTTCAACGGTTTGATTTCCATTACATTTAAAAATGCACACTTGACTTCTCCGTTCTCCCGCTTCAGACCTCCTTTCTCGGCTCTAATAGCCTTTTCTCAACATACCTCGTTGTTGTTGTGCGCTGATAAAACTAGACTTCTTAATGCAAATTAGTTGTTGAGAGCAGAAAAGCAGACACGCTCCATTCTTTTAATTGCCTCATTGTTTAATGAGCATAATGTTGTCTCTGCACAAAAAACTCAGACATACATTAGTTAATGAATTGTGTTATAATTAATTAATGGAAAGGAGGATACGAATGTAGAGAGAGTCATTTCATTAACACTGCACTAAACATTGCACTAAATTATTTGCCAAATTGGCGACATTATTTACAACAAATTGGTTTTTTTTTTTGTGTTTTTTTTTCATGAACACACAAACAGTCAACCTAACCACAACAGTGTCAGTGGCAGCATCTTCTTAACTGGAAACGTTGCTAATTACTACATCAATTGTGTCCCAACATGTGTTTCTATGTCTAAGGATTCACAGCACTCTCCTGAAAACGGCCTAGCATTTCGCTGCAGCATCAGAAATAGGTGGGTTGAGAGCTAATCATTAAGGGATGGTGCACAGATTGCTCTAAGGTACAGTTCTTTCTTTGGAGATGGTGATTAATGCCCGGACTGTGAGGTCACAGGAGATAAGGCCCCTCCTGCCTCAGCCCGCTGCCACTGACGATAATGCAGAACAGACTATCAAGGGCATAAAGGCAAAGAGAGCACAGAATGCTGGGGCGGGGGGTGGGGGGGGTGGCTCTGTACATATGGCCACAACAAGATATTATCACCCATTACGCAACAACAATCAATTACCTCATCCCTGTAGGGGTCCTCATGGCAGGAGGAGGAAGACAGAGAATATGAAATGTCACAGGGAAGCTAAAGGAATTCACTCACTCCAGTGACCTACTTTCCTTATGGAGCTGCATCCAGCCAAGCTCAGATAAACTGATGATGAAGCCAGTGGCACATTGGGAAACTGTAATCTAATTTATTTGGTTTTTGATTAAAGTATGCATGAAACAAAGGCCAACATCAGAAAAACATGTATATACCAGTGCTAAAATATTTTCACGTTCCTTTGTTCAGGGTGGAGAGAGCTCTGAAACTGACTTGATGATGTAATATAGGTCAAGACAAAAAGCAACACTGTGACCGGGTAAAGGTCATTCGTAGCTCATAATTAGACACTTCAAAAGAAGAAAGTTAAGAACAGTGTTGGCCGGGGTCAAGGGTTTCACAGAAGTTTGCATTTCAAAGATGTAACCTTGGTAACAGTTGGCTTTTTTCAAACTTAGTGTTAAAAAAGTCTGAAGGCTTGATTTACTAAACAGGGCATCCGTTTAAAAAGAAAGAAAGAAAACGATGTGTTATATAGAGCGAGGCGCCTCACAAAAGCAAAAAATATTAAAATCTAAAAAAGATTTCCAAAAAATTATTAAAAATATGTTTAGAGTGTCTTCAGTCAGAGGCTTCTTCAGTTTGGCTGCAACACTGACCGCTACTGGAGATCCTTCCTGCCAACAGCCATTGTAATATACAACAACTCTTTGATGACTTGATTATTATTATTATTCTGAGCTACTACAGCAATCAATTTCCCTCTGGGATTAATAAAGTGTTTTTGAATTGAATTGAATTAAAGTGAGAAGAAAAGAAAGTGATTAAAAAATGTAAGGAAAGGAGGAGAGAAAATGAAAGGGAAAGAGGGAAACCAGTGGATCCCGAGAAAGATGGAATAAGAGCAGAATAAGGAGAGGGCGGTGATGAAGGTTCACACCAAAGCCTGAACAGGTGAGTCTTCAGCTGCTTTTTAAAGGAGACCACTGAGTCCACTGATCTCAGGCTCAGGGGGAGAGAGGTCCAGAGTCTGGGGGCCACAGCAGAAGATGATCTGTCACCTTTGCTCTTTAGCCTGGTGCTGCACAACCAGTAGGCTTTGATCACTGGACCTCAGGGACCTGCTGGGGGTGTGGGGAGGTCCAAATTTAGTTTCATAGAGGTAAAAATTAAAAACCTGGTCCCAGTCAAGGGTAAAACCTGGCCAGCACTAATACTGATATCCCTATGGTTAATGATTAAAACTGAAGCTGGGAAAGGTAGTGCAGTGGTTTTATTTTTAAGTACACCGGATGCACCTCACTGTTCCACTTCCTGTCTGGTTCATGTAGTTTAAACAACTTCAAGACAATCTGCATATCTGCATCTGGAAAAAATATAAAACATATTCTGCAGCTCTGCATCCAGATCTGCACCACAGTGCAGCAATTGTTTATGCTCTGATTGCACTTTATTTTGGTCTTTATGCCACATGGATTCCGATCTGATCAGAAAACCAGTCAGTAGCTGATGTGACCCCATTTTTCTCATGCAGCTTAGGTTGTTGATGATCTGTGGAATGCTGGTCTACTCCTCTTCAATAACTGTCGTGTAACAATGGGTCTCAGGATCTCATCACGGTATCTCTGCACTCAAAATGCCATCAATAAAATGCACCTGTGTTCGTCATCCATGACAGATGCCTGCCCATACCATAACCCCACCACCACCATGGGCCACTCGATCCACAACATTGACATCAGCAAAGCGCTCACCCACACGACGCCATACTGTGTGTGGTTACACGTAGTCTGCGGTTGTGAGGCCGGTTGGATGTACTGCTATATTCTCTGAAACGCCTCTGGAGATGGCTTATGGTGGAGAAATGAACATTCAATGCACGAGCAACAGATCTGGTTGACATTCCTGCTGTCAGCATGCCAATTGCGCGCTCCCTCAATGCTTGTTGCATCTGTGGCATTTTGCTGTGAGACCAAACTGCACATTCCAGGGTGGCCTTTTATTGTGGGCAGTATAAGGTACACCTGTGCACTACTCATGATGTCAGATCAGCATCTTGATGTGGCACACCTGTGAGGTGGGATGGATTATCTCAGCAAAGCAGAAGTGCTCACTATCACACATTTAGACTAATTTGTGAACAATGTTTGAGAGAAATGGTGATATTGTGTATCTGGAATGAATTTTAGATCTTTAAGTCCATCTCATGAAAAATCAGAGCAGAAACAAAGGTGTTGCATTTATATTTTTGTTGAGTGTATATAAATATATATATATATATATATATATATATATATATATATATATATATATATATTATTAAAAGGGACTGTTTAAAGGGACTATAAGGAAGTGTGACAGCCAAAATCTGTATAGAAATAATAAATGTCTTCTTCATACATTTTCCTGCAATGCCCTGGTCCTGTAGAATGAGCCCTGGCATTTTTACTGTGATTGCCTGTTTTTCTGTAAAATCACAGAAAAAGAGAGATGCTCGGGTCGAGCAGGCTGCTTCATGCGCGTTCACGCTCAGGCATCGCCCGTAGCATTTGCTATCCGTAGCTTTAGCAGCAGAGAGAGAGGCAGTGCCACTTTGTCGCTGTTCCTAACGCCTAGTGACAAAGCTAGCTACATTTCTGAGGACCCTTAGCTACGTTCTGTAGAACTTTCTTCTAGATATTTCCTGCTAATTAGCAACAAAATAGCCATTTTCACTCCAAACCGTTCTTTGGTTTGACGTTGTTTCAGCTGTCATCAAGGACATAAATGTTACAGATACTGTGAATGTTACTAGAGTGTAGCTCACCTTGTACGATGTCTGACTCTCATGTAGAAAACCGGCGTTCGAGTCTGGGTGTGAACATAGTTCATTTAGAGTTTTATATTTTTTTACAGTAAGATGCCCAAATTTTTATTTGAGACTCGCCGAACGGCATTGAATTCACAGATAAAAAAGATGTGGGTTCAACTTTCATTTTGGAACAATTTTTCAAGCAAGGGAAGGGAATGATCTGAGCATGCAGGAGGACTGACCCATCATAAACCTTTGTCGGCTGTGCTGAAGAGAAAGGTACAGAACCACATTATTTAATTAATTAGCTGTGTGTTCTCCTGTCCTGTCCTCCGGGCTACACACACACACACACACACACACACACACACACACACACACACACACACACACACACACACACACACAGGACTGTCTTAGCTGTTATTTTCGTTAAGGAGTGTGCACGTACAGCATGCGCGCCTCGTGCATAAAGCCTAATATTGAAACTGCTGTCACGCTTTTGGCCTGAGGGGGCAATCGCGAGCATAAAAATTCAAAAGTCCGAAAAGTCCCTTTAAGTGTTCATTTTAACCATATTGTTTATTCCATTTAACACTTAGTTAGTTATTCCATTTCATCAATCATCAGCTTAGGCTACTGCCCCCGCGACCTGACTCCGGATAAGCGGATGAAAATGGATGGATGGATGGATGGATGGATGGATGCAGACAGGAGGCTGCTATCTTGGGATCATGTGAGTGGAGAACGCACTTTGATTGGCACCTAGAATATTTCAGCTCAGCCAGCAGCTCAGTAATGCGCACACGTCGAGTTTTTACCTCGTGAGGTGGAAAATACCTAACTGGTCAGATATTCACCTCAGCGTCTTGTGAGGCAGAAAACTCAATGAAAATCAGGCGCACACAGCAAGAACCTGCTGAGCAAATGGTCGTTCGAGGCTCTTTGCCCAGCAGAAATGCTCTCGCGTGCGGCAGGCTTTAGAGAGTCTTGCTCCCTGCGAACCCATCAAAGTTGGACAAAGCACTAAAATGTCCTACTTACGAGTACAAATACTTACTCAAGTAACAGTAAAAGTATTTGCTTGAATTTTTTCTCAAGTTGAAGTAAAAAGTATTGTAAATAAGATGTACTTAAAGTAAAAGTTACTACTGTTTTGTCGGCGTAAGGATGGCTACATCTAAGTAGTGAAAAATCACAAAACCAGATCACAACACGCTCATGTGTGCACGAGCACACACACACGCACACACACACACACACACACACACACACACACACAGTTAGATGGAGGCATGGACGTAATTTTGGGGGGGACAGGGGGAACATTTCCCCCCCACTTTTTCCAAAGTCAAGTTTTGACCATCTTAGGTGTGTTCTTGCTGTGTCTTTCTAAATCCATGCTTTCGTTCTTTTTTAAACACAGAAACAGTTTTGTTTACCTGTTTGTAGCTACAGTTTCGCCGACGGCTGCCGGCTTCTTCAGGCTGACGCCTGAACAGGTAAACAAAACTGTTTCTGTGTTTAAAAAAGAACGAAAGCATGGATGCAAGTTTTGACCCCTGCACTTTTTACCATCCGAAAACAATATTACTTTATATCAAATTGACACTGGTTGAGCTCTAGGACCAAGCAGAAAACAACCTTTCGTGTTGAAGCCTGCCCCCCCCCCCCCCCCATCCCCCGCACTTCTAAAGTGAAAATTACGTCCATGGATGGAGGGATTTTGATCCAATCAGTGAGAACAGAATGTGCACATTGATTGGATGAAGTTTTTCCAGGATTAAGTTTCAAATGTGATTAAAACTCAGTTTTCTGTCATGATCCTGCCATGCCCTGACCTCCATGCACCATCATTCATCTTATCAGCCTTCATTCATCACACCTGGTCCCCTCATCAAGCTCATGCCACCCACCTGCCTCCCCTGCTATATAAGATCCAGCCTGCTCTCCAACCATTGCCAGATTACTGAACGCTCCTGCTAGTAGATCTTCCAGCTTTTTATCATCCTGCATGATCATAGTCTCTCGACCTCGTTTCCACGCCTGACCATCGCCAAGAACTCTGCCTGCCACCACGACCCTCGCCTGTCTTTGACCACGTCTCTAGCCTGCTCCATGTACCTGCTTCGTCCCAGTCTGGCTTCGACCCACGCCTGCCTTCTACTCTGCCCTTACCTGAGTATCACTCTGGTAACACCTCCTCAAAGCTTCAGGCTAATAAAGACTGATAAGTGTCTTACTGTGTTTGGTGTCTTCACGGGTCCTCTAAGTTCAGGTCATGACAGTTTTCATGAAAAAACTCTAACATGAGGTTGTGCTCTAACCTCTCACACCACACAACCCAAATGAAAACATTTTAACGGACTGGATCACAGCTGCTAACATCAACCCTGCCCTACTTTACGTCTACATTACAGTTCCTTCATTCATGCCCATCCTGACCTTCATGCTTATTTAGAGCGGCTGATTTTTAAAGTTAGCAGAGTTCATCCTTGGTAGCGGGTTCGCTCACTCATTTAACCCTTCAGCACTGAAATCAGTTTGTTCATTTCAATCTTCCTAAATAATCCTCCGATCATCCAACTGGAATCCTTAATCAACCTTTAACGTTCATCTTGTCAGAATATGCCTTGGGCACCCAGGTGTTACTAGGACTAAATGTGTCTCCTCACCAACGTGAGTCTCCAACATTATATGTTTTTCAGTGAAACTGATTTAAATCATTGCTTTTAAATTAAATTCTGTATCTTTGCAGCGGAACACCCTTCTCACTGCTTGTTTGAGCCTAGGCCAGTTGATGACTGGTGCAAAATCCCCATTTTGAGTTTTACGTAATTATTAAAGATGGACTACATTATAATTTATTGTCTAAAGAAGCGTTTCTGTCCAGTTGTCTCTGAAGCCTTTTTATATACGTGGATACTAATCATCTGTTTGGACCAAATGAAAAAAGAAAAGTTGCACCAGTAAATGGTTCCACTTACTACTCTTACCATCTGATTCACTCGATTTCTTTGTTTGGTTGTTTTGAGCTGTTTCAATTTCTCATTTGTGTTGCTGAAAATTTGCATTTCTTCAGTCACGATCCGGTTTGGTCCACTTCTGTGAGTCCTGTTTAGGTTTGCTAATCGTATCTGGGCTGAGGTGCTGCTTATAGTACAAAAGCATTTTCAAATGGAGTGGTTGCTGAGTGAGCTTTTAACTTTCTCAACCAATCACATTGGATTCTGCTGAGTGAAGAAAGATTCCAGTTTTTCAAAGAAACTTAAAAAAAAAACCTCATGAAAGCACGTCTGAACTGCACAAAACCCCGCAACGTCAGTGAGTAAACAAAAAAGTAAAGGAAGCTGCCTTAAATGGTGATGAAATAAAAAATTTTCCCAACGATGGACAGAGTAACAGTTTGGAGAGACAGTAGATAATAGTAGTAGTACAGAAAAGACCAAGTTTGCTACTTGTTATGAAGGTTTAATTCCCTAGCAGTACGTATTTGGTTTTCTGTTGGCTGACTTTAACAAAGTCCACTTTCATCCACATTTGTTGGTACAGCAGGAAGGCATCATTAGTAAAGTATCCCTCTGTGTTGAAGGTTTGAAGAGTGAAGACAAGTGCATGTTTAAACTTGTGCTGATAGCACACATGGTGACACTCAGACATTTGTTTGGCTGGCTGTACCATATGACTGCATCAGGACATCATTTAGAGGGTTTACAGAGTTTCTAACTCGAGACTTAACTGTTCACACTGGGAACTTAAATAAACGTGGTGGTACTTTTCTCTGTGCCCCACCTACTAACCCTGTGTTACAGCACACAGCAGGGGTCAGGTGTGGAGATGTCAGCTGCTGCTGAATGAAACCAATGAAGAAACTTTTAATCAATTTAAGATACTTTCAATGGTTTTTAAGTGTCTTAATGGTCTTGGCCCGTCTTATCCCTCACAACTGCTCTTACCATATGAACCCTCGTGGTCCCTGCGCTCCTCTGGCAGCCGTCTCCTCGTCTTTCCTAAAGTCAGGTCTCACACTCACGGCGAGGCGTCTTTTAGTTATTACGGCCCTCGCCTCTGGAACGGGCTGCCGGAGGATCTCAGGGCCGCAGAGAACGTTCATGTTTTTAAGATCAGGCTCAAGACCCGCCTTTTTAGTTTGGCTTTTAACTGATTATTATTTATTGCATTGCTTGTTTTACTCATTTGTTTATTTTAATTACTGTTGTGTTACACATTTATGTTGTTTTATTTGTATAATCACATTTTATTGGATATTTTACTATCCATATTAGCTCTTGTTGTTTTACATGTTACGTATTTTAATACTTCCAGTGTTTCTTCTGTGGAGCCCTCTGCCTCGGGACCGGTGGTCGGTGGCAGCAGCTGGGGCGCTCCTTGGATAATGCCCAGGTAGTGGTGGGGGGTTGCCACCCTCCCTCCCAGGTCACCATGGACTGGTGTCTTGGCTGCTGCCGTGGATCTGCTGCTGTCGAGGCAGATGGCTCCCTTGATGGCGTGTCTTTCATTACCTGTCCAATCTAAGCTCAGCCTAGTGTTTACTGTGGTATTTGAATGTGGTGTGTGTGTGTGTGTGTGTGTGTGTGTGTGTGTGTGTGTGTGTGTGTGTGTGTGTGTGTGTGTGTGTGTGTGTGTGTGTGTGTGTGTGTGTGTGTGTGTGTGTGTGTGTGTGTGTGTGTGTGTGTGTGTGTGCCTGGGAATGGTTTGTGGATTGGGGGGAAACTGTTATAATTGTTTTAAGTGTGGGAAAGGGAGGGAATGTGGGTTATATGGGTCGTTTTGATCTGTTAGGCACTTTGTGTTGCGTGCTTTGCATGAAAAGTGCTAGATAAATAAAGTTTGATTTGATAATCTAACTTATTATTTTCCAATTCAAGTAATCAGTTGAGTAACTAAGTTATTTCACTAGGAATAAGCAGTAATCAGATTACATTTCCAAAGTAATTGTTGCAACACTGCTGTTCACACATCAAAACATTCTGCAATTTATGAAAATTACAATCATAAAAACTGAACTAGAAATTGAGCAAAGCTATTTAAAATGATGGGCCTGGTTGGAGTCGGTAGAGGCAGAGATGAGGCTGAGGGAGAGATGCTAGATTTAACCTTATTGACTTTGTTCACAAAGACAGAAAATTTTCAGTCTGAAACAGAGTGGATGGAGGCTGTAGGAGAGGCAGGAGAGACTGCTGATGGTGTTAAACAGCACCTTGGGGTTCTCTTTGCTCTGGGACACCAGGTTGGAGAAGTAGGCAACCCTCACTTCTCTGACTGCAGAGTTAAAGGATGTCAGAAGATCTTTTAGGTGCAGCAGATGGACACGGAGACTACTGTACATTTGTTAAGAAAATAAGAACTAACCAGACGGTGAGCAGGAGGCGAGGACGCAAAAACCGACAAGTTAAAGAAAATGCAATGGTGATCTGAAAAACGTCCTCAGGACAAACACTGTCAGTGTTTAGACTCAGGGTAATAACAAGTCCAGAGTGTGTCCCCTGATGTGTGTGGGACCAGAAACATGCTGAGTAAAGCTGAAGGAGTCCATGAGGCTGGAGAAAATCATGGCAAAGTGGTCTGAGGGATCATCAACGTGGATGTTAAAATCACCAACAATCACCAGTCTGGACAGCTTCACAGTGGAGGATTGAAAGTCACTAAACTCCTGAAGTAAAAAACTGTTTGGGCCAGGTGGACGATAGACCACAGCACAGTAGAACGGGTCCTTACGCCCGAATTTGATCAGCAGCAGTTCAAAGGAAGCAAATCAACAGTTAGTGTAGGTTTTTTAGTAGAGATTGCTGCACCCAAAAGTAACAGGAAATACGTTACAAGACAATTCGGTAGTGTTAAAAGTATAAATAACACTTTAAGTATTAGGCATGACATTAACAGCAGACGCTTTGGTGCTCCACCTGAGAGTAAATCTGTAAGGCTTGTCACCAGCATTCAGACATCAATTCTGTTTGCTTCACAGACAGACAGGACACGGGGGGAATAAATAACATTTAACAACTACACTTAAATGCAGATTACACACAGCACTATAGTCTGTATGATGTAGAGATTGTTTAGTTTAATTTTCATTGTTTATTTTTATATATTTTGGGATTTCATTCTTCATCATCTCCCAATTCCTGTGAGACTGATGGGGCGGTGCCCTAGTGCCCCCATGGACAAGCCGCCACTGGTTTTAACACACTGATGTCTGTCATCTTGGCCAAATCACCCTTGTGAAGGAGACTGTGATCTTGATGGGTTTTTATCTGGTTAAATAATAATAATAATAATAATAATAATAGCAACAGAAACTGTGAGACAAGCCACAATCAAGATGATGGATAAAGAAATTTTTGAGCTTCTAAAAATTGTTTCAGGAAGGCTCTGGTTCAGGTTTTAAGATTCAGTATGCTATGTTTATGTTTATGTATTTAGCAGACGCTTTTGTCCAAAGCGACTTACAAGTGATAATCGGCATTTTGCCTTTGTGGCTAACAATAACAACAACTTGACATCAATCATGGAGAGGAGGGAACAAGGAGTGGACAGTAGAGAGGGGGGACGGGTGCAGGGAGGGTGCTAGTTTAGAAGATGCTCTCTGAAGAGCAGGGTCTTCAGGAGTTTCTAGAAAATTGAAAAGGAAGCTCCTGTTCTGGTAGTGCTTGGAAGGTCATTCCACATTTGTGGAACGATGCAAGAGAAGAGTCTGGATTGTCCTGAGCGTGGTGTAGGCACTGCTAGCCGACAATCCTGTGATGACCGGAGCGGCCGGGCCGAGACGTAAGCCTTTGCAAGAGGTTTCAGGTAGATGGGAGCCGTACCATCTCGGACTTTGTATGCTAGTGTTAGCAGTTTGAATTTGATGTGCGCTGCTAGCGGTAGCCAGTGGAGCTCAATGAACAGAGGGGTGATGTGTGCTCTTTTTGGCTGATTGAAGACCAGACGCGCCGCTGCTTTCCGGACCATTTGAAGAGGTCTCACAGTACAGCCTGGAAGACTAGTTAGAAGGGCATTGCAGTAATCGAGGCGGGAGATGACAGTAGATTGCACCAGGAGCTGGGTGGCATGTTGTGTTAGGTATGGTCTGATCTTTCGTATGTTATACAGCACAAAGCGGCATGAACGGGCAACAGAGGCAACATGATCTTTAAAGGTCAGGTGTTCATCAATCACAACACCCAGATTTCGAACTGCCTTTGAAGGAGCCAGAGATAGGAAGTCATTCTGGATTGAGATATCGTGCTGTATGGATGGTTTTGCTGGGATGACAAGTAGTTCAGTTTTAGAGAGGTTGAGTTGGAGATGGTGGGATTTCATCCATTTCAATATGTCAGAGAGACAGTTTGATATTCGTGCAGAGACAGTGAGGTCAGCCGGTGGAAATGACAGATAGAGCTGGGTGTTGTCTGCATAGCAGTGGTAGGAGAAGCCATGTGATCGAATGACCTCACCCAGTGAAGAAGAAGAAGAAGAAAATATCATTTCTATAGCGCCTCTCAAGACAAAAATCACAAGGCGCTTCACAAAAACAAAAATGTAAAAATATTAAAAAGCATTTAGAAAATGTTTAAAAATATATTTTAAATGAGCAAAAATAGACAATTGTGATTAAGAAAAATGTTAAGAAAGAGAGGGAGTTAATAGGAAAGAGGAAAATCAGTGGATCCTGAGGAAGGTGGAATAGGTGGGGAGAGCAGAATAAAGAGAGTGGTGAAGAAGGTCATACAAAAAAGGCGAGGTGGTGTATATGGCAAGGAGAAGAGGTCCTAGCACAGAGCCCTGGGGTACTCCTGTGGCAAGATGGTGCACGGTAGAGGATTGTCCAAGCCAAGATGCACTGAATGATCGTCCTGTGAGGTACGATTCAAACCAGGCGTGTGCTTTCTCTGTGATGCCCATGCTAGAGAGTGTGGACAAAAGGAAGCCATGGTTGACAGTGTCAAATGCTGCCGATAAGTCGAGCAGGATAAGCACTGAGGATTTACCTGTCGCTCTAGCTTCTTTTAAGGATTCAGTCACTGCTAACAGAGCAGTTTCAGTGGAGTGGCCCTTTTTGAACCCAGACTGGTAAGGGTCAAGCAGACAGTTTTGTGAGAGGTATTCTGTGATCTGCTTGAAAGCCACCCTTTCAATGATTTTGGACAGAAAGGGGAGGAGAGAGATAGGTCGGTAGTTCTCCACGTGATTTGGAGGAAGAGATGGTTTTTAGCAGCAGTTTAACCTGAGCATGCTTGAGAGAGGTGGGAAATGTACCGGATGTCAGTGAAGCGTTGATCACATGTGTGACTGCTGCGGCTGCTGTAGGAGCAATAGCTTGGAGCAGCTTTGTCAGAATGGGGTCAGGTGGGCATGTAGTAGGGCGGCTGCACGTGAGAAGCTTGGACACACATGATATACAATCAATAAACAATATGGCATCCTAGATATGAATTAGCCTTTTCTCAAGTAAGGTGATCATTTAAAGTAGGACAGAGCACAACTAATCTTCTTCCTCCTAATGTTGCCAATTTCAATCTGGTCGTTAGAGCAGGACAGCGGTTTGCAGAGAGCGTGAGGGTGGCACAGTTGCACAATTCCCCAAAATCGTGCCAAAAGAGCTTTTTCACACTTCTGCAAATACTGTCGCTTCTGAAAGTTACAGCTGGAGCCTATCTGAATTCCTAAAATAATAAAATAAAATAAATATTTAAATCCAAGTCTGGGACTTTACAGTTTTTTTCAATTGCTAAAACTCAAATAAAAAATGAGGCACGAATTTCACAACCTCTACTTCTGTTCCCAATCGCCTGACTCCATTTATCACTACTTAAGATTGCCTTATCATATTAGCACTCAGACTGTCCTCCTTTACACTCTGATGTCAATTTCACATCACCATGCTGTCAAAACACAGCACACAATTTTCACGTTTACACACGTGAAAATGTGGCTGTGTTTACCAAATGAAAACACATGTTCCATTTTGGGAACATGTTACGATATGTGAAGGCAGGGTTTTGTTGCCACGGTTTAGGAATTTGTGTGTTATCTTTGGGGTTTTGTGTGTGCAGTTTTGAAAAACGCGTTTTAGCAATCGAAAAAAACTGTGAAGTGAATCTCAGCGTTTGTGTCCTTGTCCTTACTCGACTCCGCCAGACACAGAAGTGATTGGATAGAGGACAAAGCTGACACTTTGTCCTTGCAGACAGTTGATGCTGGGTGTTTATAAAAGGGAGCTGTTCTTTTTCAGCCTGATTCACTTTGATCTAACATCAAAAATGAAAGGGCTACCAAAGAGTCTGTTTTTCATCACATGACAGCAAAGCTTCTGTCACTCAGTCAGATGGATCAGATCTACTAATCAATACTATCCCAGCCAGCCATAAAATTACACTGTAGGAAAATAAAATTAAGAATTTAACAATCAATAAAAAATACATTTTGTAAAAAATAAAATTGATTCTATGCTTTCAGTTATAAAATACAACATTCAAAGTGAGGAGGTTAAACTGTGTATAGCTACAATCACCTAGAAGAGACTGTTTCATTCTGACCTGATTTACGAGCTCACAGATAGTCTGAGTCATGTCACAAAGATGATTACTGTTGTTTCAAAGCAACTCCTTTCTGTAATACACCTCATATAAGTTTCTAGTGCATCACCATGATAACTCCAGCAGGCTCTGCACTACAGCACCAACATAAACCGAACTTGATGCAAAGATCCAACCGCAGTCGAACAATATTACTAACTAAACTTCAAACCAATGCATCTCACCTCAGATGCGCCTCTTGACTTTATTATTTTTGCCTGAGTGTGAAACTTCCAATAAATCCTTCTCTCCCTGAGTGCACAGATGTAACCAAAGCTGCACATAACTTCAGCTTCATTTTATATTCTCCACACAAAGCCATGATCTCTCTCCTTTATGCTGATCTCCCAGGTCAACTAAAATATACAGTTTATTTGTGACAGCAGGTTTCTTAAAGAGCAAGTCACCCCAAATCAACGTTTTTGCTGATTAACTACTGTAATTTCCGGACTATAGAGCGCACCTCAATATAAGCCGCACCAACAAAAAAAAAAGATTTTCTACACACACACACACACACGCCGCACTCAAATACAAGCCGCGGCGCAGCAGCCACATGCAGGTCTCCGGCGCACAGCGCATGTACGGCCATAACATAAGATAATTAGACAGAAAGACGCTACACGGAGGTTTTTCCTTGTTGTTTTAATTCAACAAAATGAATTTTAAACACGGGTGAACGTGCCTGCAAGTTTAGAAAAGAAAACAGCGCTGATAGCATTCATATTTCTGGATGTTATAAAATAAAAACAGCACTGACACGTTATTACCGGTAATCTGCATGTTTAGAAGAAAAGAACAGCGCTGACTCAGCATTAATAAGCCTGGATGATTAGAAAATAACAACTGCACACAAAACATGCCTGGTTAGTAAATAAAACACACATGTCTACCAGAAGAAGTCATTCGCTCTCATCTTCCTCCTGCACACTAAAGCCATTAAAGTCCTCTTCTTCAGTGTCGGAGTTGAACAGCCTCAGAAGAGCTTCGTCACATACCTTTTCTGTGGCGATGCCAGTGTTGCTGTCCGTGTTGCTGTCATCATCCCCGGGTGAAGCTGGCTTGAATGAGTTCTTCCCACTGCCGTCTCCAGCGCCGAACAATGGATTCATTCATTCATGCCAAGCTTACGTGCGGCAGCGCTGTTTCCCTCCTTTACTGCCAGATCCATGGCCTTCAACTTAAATGCAGCATCATATGAACTCATACGTGTAGTTACCATGATGAGGGGGTATGGATTTGAAAAACATTCTTCGTGGTGCCGGCTGCTTGCATGTGCTAAATTAAAATGAGCACTTTCTTCGATTTCCACTTTTGACTTCCCCCGTTTCACTTTCTGCTAAAGCGCCCCCTAGTTGCAGGTGAAGGAAAACCTTCAGTAAAGCCGCTCCTCGTTATAAGCCGCACGGTTCGAAGCGTGGGGAAAAAGTAGCGGCTTATAGTCCGGAAAATAGGGTATATAAATGAGTGTCTAATCGTGTTGTAGACACGTGTAGTCAGTTATTTGGCACTTTAATGAATCTTAGTTAAAATTGACATTTTCTGCCTAAAATTGTTAGTATTGCACCATCTTCAGGTAAAAACTCTGTACTGCATTTGAATTTAAATCTGCCATTGCTATTGGCTAAGAGGTACACTATGACATTAGCTGGTACACTATGATGTCACAATATCGTTGTGAGCCGGTATGTGTGTATTTGTTAGCAGCCCTGTCAGTCTGCCAGGCAACAGCGTTTGTTGCATGTTTCAAACAGGAAGTAGGAGTGGAGTAAGACTCTGGTAGGGGGTGACGTGACTTGCTTTTTAAATTGTAAATGGTGGGTGGAGCTAAATAGACGGGACAGGATGTTACCCTGTGAATCACCTCACCTGCTCCATTTTACAAACCCAACAGCAGAAATCTTTTCAATAGTTCCTGTTTTTAATCCTACATCACAGTTATTTTACTAGAAATCACTGAACTTAATTTCATTGTTTGTACTTTTTACATTTAAAATGTTTTAACACCACTGCTGTCTAACTGTCTAGTCCATCTGTGCTGCCATCCCTCTTGGCTAAGTCACCCTAGTGAAGGAGATTGGGATCTCAATGGGTTTTTGAATAAAAGGTGTATTAATAATAATGACAATAACAACAATAATAATGTACTGTGACACAAACACACAGGAATGGAACTGTGGAGTCATTTATGAAATCCCACGCAAACTCTGCTAGACAAAACAGGAGAAACAGAACGCCAAATCAACGCACGAAAAATAAAACACAAAAAAGAACGTGAAACAGAAACAAGCCGACGAAGAGCAGGTACACAATAAAGGAATCGGCCATAAAAGGCCACTGCACGAGAGAAAATCATGTACTGGACTGGGACAGAACAAGGATCATCATCATACCAACAGGACAACAAAATACAGAAGAGAGATAAAAGAAGTGATGTTGGATGAGGAGAGGTGGACCCTGGACCAGGAATAGGGATGAAGTTTGCATGATGACGTGGTGACCGGCTGGGAAGGAGCGGGTGGTAGAGGGCGACATCACCCCCTTCTATTACGATTTTAATGGGAATGAAAAATAAAATAACAGCAAATGAAATCACTGCCTCTTCAAAGCACGTCTCAAGGGTACCTCCTCCTGCTGAACGCGTGCATGATTTCAAACATATTTCTCTAAAGTGATAGAGACGTTAGTACATCATGCAAATTAGTTTTGATTGCAGCTGTAAGTTTGCCACAGGGACGTCTCTCACAAGTGGAAGGAGAATGATTGGAATCGGTGTTTGATATTTCTCAGTAACGGTAGGAACTAAAGTTGCACCATATGAAGCAATTTTAATTACTTTGCCCGACCACAGGGGCAGCAGAACTCCTGCATCCGTTCTGAATAGCAGCACAGGGTGGAGATTATTGTAAGCCCCCAGCACATCAAATTAATGACAATTATAAAAGATCTTGTGGTCAGCATTTGCACATCACATCACTGTCTCCAGGCGAGCTGGCTGGCCAGTGTGTGTGAGTGGTGTGTGTTTACTTTGTGTATTTAACAAGAATTTACTGTGAACCCCTTTCAGGATCTCCTAATTAGACCCAGCACACCCTCACAGCTCCCACTCCGCATGCTGTTTCAATTCACACACAATCATTTTAATCCCGTGATTGCTTGAAGAGCGCTCAGCCAGACTGTTGACAGAAAGACAACGGCTGCAGATATGAGCAAGTCTGGAAATACGGACACGTTGGCAGCCACTGGGGCCTTATCACCATCCGTCTGCCTCCAAGGCTGCAGCCCTGGTCTGCTCTAGGCTCCTCTGGGGTTAGTCCACCTAAAATAAGATGTCATGGGATTTTTTCAAAGCTCTTGTCAGCATTTCTACTCTCCTGCTAGACTCACACTCTTAACTCTCTGTGGATTAGAAGAAGGCATCATCTATTTACTTAGACAGTCCACATAGGTGGTTTAAAAATAAACCAGTGTCTCAACCTAAGCGCAGAAGTCTTACAAAAATGTCTTTTTTCTCTTTGCTATAAATGCTGTAATATACAGAACTTACCACACTCATGATTTGTTTTATTTTTCCATTAACATTGATCAAAGTCACACATCAGAGTGATGAGGGATGAGGGCAAGAAAGAAAAAGAGGAGGACAAAGAAGAAAAGAGTGGAAATATCCAATGAAATTTGAGCAACGATCGTAGACCGTGTTGTTGTCCGTGGGCTGACAACGAGGGAAGCAGGACTTAGAGAGCAGCCCAGTTTGAGCCTCAGGAGGGAAAATATTGCGTGTTGCATATTGTGATGTCGATGAAGAGCTGTGGCCTGACCCAACCACAGACAAGAAGAGGCCCATTGATGACACGTTTAGTCCTTTGATGTTTTTTATTTTATGTATTTTTTCACTGTCGTTGAACACTGTAGCACACGGACTGCAGGCTGTATATATGGTACAATAAACAAACTGTATGGTCCTGAACTTTGTGCTTTCTATGTTTTGGTGTATTGTTTACTGACTGCTTGATGGTGTATGTAATTTTGAGTAATTAGTTTATGATTTGAGAGAAGTGTTTGATTTTGAGCACAGCTGAAACTGTTTTGAGGCAAAAGTTTGATTTTGCAAGAGGAATGAGAGGTTTTGTAAATCGTGCTTGAAGCTGAGCTTTTGTGTTTAATGCTGTGAGAAAAGGGAGCAAGGTTTCAGGAATTGTGCTTTAGCAAATGAGAAAAACTGTGATGTCTTTTTTATCAAACTGATTGGTTTAAGCACAGCTCAAGTGTCTACCTTCCATTTTTTGTTCTCTTTTGCGAAACATCTTATGAACCACTGGCCAGATTTTCCTAAAACTGTTAGAAAGTAATCATTGCATGTTCAGTTATGTAAGAAGTATTCCGTCTCACCCAAATGTTGCAGGTCCACAAACACGTTTCAATATCAGGCTAGATAACCTGTGTAAATACAAAGTGTATCCGGGTCCTGTTCCATTCATCACCATATCAATGATCAAACATGGTGGTAGTGTGATGGTTTGCTAATTCTGACTCTACCATTTGAATGTCTCAACAGAAATGGAGACTCATCTGACCAGGCAACATTTTTCTAGTCTTCAACTGTCCAATGTTGATGAGCTCGTGCAAATTGTAGCCTCTTTTTCCTATTTGTAGTGGAGATGAGTGGTACCTACCCGGTGGGGTCTTCTGCCGTTGTAGCCCATCTGCCTCAAGGTTGTGCGTGTTGTGGCTTCACAAATGCTTTGCTGCAGTCCTCGGTTGTAACTGTTGCCAGTCCCCACATGTCAAAGACAGTGGCAAGAAACGGGGTCAAAAGGTGGGCCACACTGAACTGGCTTGTGCGAGAAAAATCAGCCAGCCGACAGGAGCTGGGCTGCAGGTCAAAAAACTGTGGTCAGAAACAAGGGTCACAGGAGGGTCAAGAGGACAAGAGTTCAGAACTTGCTGTCGGGGACAGAACTAGGCAAAGGGTCAAGAGGCAGGCTGGCTTCTCTGGTTCCACCCATGGCCCCACCCCTGGATCCACCCCTGGCTTGGAAAGATGGGACTGGAGGAGAACAGAGTGAAGACAAGCCCATCAGATCCAGAAGCTCTCTCAAGAACATTGGAGGGAAACTGAAGAATGCTGCAAAAGATGATGTAATGACCTGTGTTAAGAAGAATGCTGCATGCAACGATTTGTGCCCTCATGTGAATGCTGCATGTAGTGAAAATGATACCAAATGTCTTGTGTTGAGCTAAAAAGTGTGTATCTGGTAAATGACCCCATGACCTCTCTGTCATGAGGTAATGATATATGTGACTTTTTACCTTGTCTAAGCTGGCCCAGGAAGGGTATATAAAGAGCAGCTCTGCGAGAGCTGAGATATTCGGTGATTCAACAGCAGCTGGGGCAGACGACAGAGAGAGATAGAGCAGGGATGGAGAGGACAGGCAGTTTTTTGGAGAGAAGCAGAACTAGACAAGTTTTTGAGGAAAAAGTTTGGGGTGATTCTCAGAAGACCGAGTTGGTGTAAATCAACTCTTTATTTCTTAATCATTAGAACTAATCCCTCCTTGGGGGAAGCGTTTGTTTTCATATCTACTCATTTTTGTATTTTTCTATTTTGTAATAAACTTTTTTGGAAAAGAAACATAATCCTGATTCTTTCAGGTTTTTCTCTAAAGCTTCACGAGTGGGAGCCCTGACCATTAATTGCACAGAGGTAAGCATATTAATTATGGGTTCCTGAATTATCAGGACTTACTTTACGGTTTGTGACAAATTAATATAAAGAAACCTTAAGATAAGGGGAGCTTGCCTCCTCCCTCACCCGCGAGTAACGAGTTGTCTTAAGGATGATAAAACCAGAACATTAGTGGTTAATTTTGGCTCTGATTCGCAAGTTGAAAAAGTCTCTATCAGCTGGAGGGTTGGATCAATTAAATAAATTGATAAATCTATGTTAGCCTGATCAACTAACAAGAATCATTTTATAGTTACCAACCACCCACATAAGCTGATAGGACGCAATTAATCCAAATAACCCAAAGAATTGCCATCCGGGTCGGCCTCCCGGTGGGCTTCGTCCCCAGTATTTTAACCAAAAAATAACGGGATTGCTTAAAAAGAAGTGAGCTACTACAAAGGAAAAGTCTTGCATATTATTTCACCTTTAAAATAAAAGATATGATTCTTACTTAGGAAGTCCAGACCAGGGTCTAGTACGATAATACTCACCGAAATCCCCACCGAACCCTGATAGATGCACAGTCTCATAAGTTCTAACGGAACTGGGTTTTAACGGAACCGACAAATGGGACGTGCACGCGACATAACAAGTGGTTACTTCAGTCAAAGTTGCTCTTCTATCAGCTTGAATCAGTCGGCCCATTCTCCTCTGACCTCTAGCATCAACAAGGTATTTTGGCCCAATAGGACTGCCGCATACTGGATGTTTTTCCAATTTCACGCCATTCTTTGTAAACCCTAGAAATGGTTGTGGGTGAAAATCCCAGTAACTGAGCAGATTGCGAAATACTCAGACCGGCCCGTCTGGCACCAACAACCATGCCACGCTCAAAATAGCTTAAATCACCTTTCTTTCCCGTTCTGAAATTTAGTTTGGCGTTCAGGAGATTTTCTTGACCAGGACCACACCCCTAAATGCATTGAAGCAACTGTCATGTGATTGGTTGATTAGATAATTGCGTTAAGGAGAAGTTGGAACAGGTGCTCCTAATAATCCTTTAGGTGAGTGTCATGGGAAGACTGTGTAAAAGCAATCTACAGGAGTGGGCTGTCCACACCAGGCCCAGGCCAAGCTGACCAAAGCATTAATGCGGCTATAAAGGACCAGACTGAACTTGGTGTAAGGAGGAGCAGTTCCGAGATTGTGGTAGTGAGATGATGGTAGTGTAGTGTAATTTTGACAAATTAGCACACAGTTCCCACATCCTAACAAACAGTTAATAGAACAGAACCTAACCAGAACGGACAGTTCCCAGATTGTGTTCATGCAGAATCAGGCTCCAATTGAGCCCTGGGTATTAGTAATGGACAGGTCCAATTCACATGAGTTTGGGTTGTACATTAGGTCAAATATGTGGACAGCAGAGGTATGTTTGTAGGTAAAAAGTTATTGTTAAAATGAAATTTGGACTACATGTCAGGTAGGATTGACTGGAATTTTCCTAAACATGTTTGAATTTGGCCCTCTTTTATGTTGACTTTATCTCACAGTTTTCATTAGTTCACTTTTTCCCTTGTTTTACACATTTGTCTTCTACTAGAATGTTTCACCTTTGTTGTAATTTGTAATTTGAATTGCTTTTATTTTCTGATTTATTCACTTTATTTAACTTTGTACTGTTCCAAGTTCAGCGCCTTGGGCTTCCTGACAGGGTTGCGGAAGGTGCTTTATAAATAAAGCTTTGATTGATTGATTGATTGATTGATTGATTGATTGATTGATTGATTGGAATAAAAGAGGCCAGTTGCTAATGGATACTGTTGATCTAAGGAAAAAAGTGGAGCAATATGATAACAAAAACCTCTTGGGTAGGGCGGGAAACAGTCAGGTGGTTAAAGTGTTCTATTGATAAAGGTATTTAATGTTTGGCTAAATCTGCGGACTGCATGGTGTTGCAGTTGATAGCACTGCTGCCTCAAAGGAACAAGGTTACAATTTCAAAGACTATAAAGTTTAAGTCCCATTAGTTGTCACGCACACTGATGTGTGTGTGAAATTTGTTCTCTGCATTTGACCCATCCCCTGGGGGAGCGGTGAGCTGCAGACACAGCCACGCTCGGGAACTATTTGGTGGTTTAACCCCCAATCCAGCCCTGTAATGCTGAGTGTCAAGCAGGGAGGCGCGGGGTCCCATTTTTTCAAAGTCTTTGGTATGACCCGACCAGGAATCGAACCCTGATCTCCCAGTCTCAGGGCAGACACTCTACCACTAAGCCACTGAGCTGGCCACTAAATGGTTCCTAGGTGTAGGTGAGTCTGTGAATATTTGTTTGTCTCCATATAGAACAGAATAGAATAGAATAGAATAGACTTGATTGATCCCAAAGTGGGGAAATTCACTTGTTACAGCAGCGCCAACACTTAAGAGAATAATTTGAAGAAAAATAATAACAAAGGTGCATGTACATACACATAGGCAGTAAGCTAGTATTGTAAGCTTTGACCACTGAAAACCATGAATAACAATGACAAACTTGGTTTCCATACCTATACAGCATATTGTACCCCAAAATTCCACTATCTCCGCTCTGCTCCGCTCCGGCACGAACTCCGCAGCAACAACGGTCCCGTTGTAGTCAATCCGAGCTGTTCCACTACTGCGGCCGCCCTCCATTCCGCCATCCGGCAAAAATAGGATTGATTCTATTTTTGCCGGACGCCGGAGCACCTCCGCACTCAATGGACAGAAATCACAACCGCCCAAAAGGAAAGGGAGCAAAAACAAATTCCGTTATTTCACAATAAATCGATAAACAAAAAGCGTTTTTTGTTTCATATGCACAGGTTTAACAACTTTTAACAACTATCAATGGTGGTTGAACTTTAAATGCACAAAAATAAGCCATAAATACAGTTTCCACTATCAAAGTAGTCACACTTTGTTGATCCAAACACTGCTGATCTCTCAACACAAATGATGGGCAGATTCAACAGTTCACGTCGATGCTTCTCCCACACAACGGGTGTTTGGATCTAACTTCCACGTTTATTGCTCGGACTGTATCGCAAGATCTCAAAAATCCCGCGCATGCCTGTCTGTGCACCTCAGGTCTCTGCACCGGAGCGGAGCCGTTGTAGAGCGGGTACAGTATAATTTGAGTTCGGAAGTGAGCGGCAGCGGTAAGCGGGGGCGGAGCGGAGGTAGTGGAATTTTGGGGTAAGGCTACAGCTGATAACCTTTACTTATTATTACAGTCATGTCTCCATATGCATTATATTATATCCACAAGCACGTGAGGATGTGTTTCGGTTGCTAACAGACTCCAGAATTAGAATAAAAAATTAAACAAGTATGAACTCTAACGCGATATCTTTATCCGTCGTCACCCGCGAGCTACACATGCAGGGAAATGTGTTCGTCGTAAATGCCGGCTTTCAGCCACGCCCCCTGCTGTATCCGTCTGCTCTCGTCTGTTTTCCAGGCGAGGCGCTGCTCAACGCAAACAAGGCCTCTGTGAACCTGACAGACTCAGGAACTGGAGGAGGTATGGATAAGAGGCTGAAAGAAAATATATTGACTGCACTGTTTTGGCTACTGTGTATGCTAACGCAGTTCAAACGCAAGCCAAACTCTGTTTTCATGAGCCAGGAAGCTGAGCGTCCTGCTCCTTTAATAATCCACTTCTCAGTTTACAAGTCATTACAAATGTGACTCAAAGCTCGGTGGAAAGGACGAGTGAAACTACGAACAAACAAGAAACAAATAATTAGCTCCTTATCATGTTAATAAATGCAACAAATGCAACTGAAATGTCAAATTGTTAACTTTAAAGGTGAATTACAACACAATTTTTGATCCCTAAATTATGAACATTCTTTTTTTTAACGCATAGCTTTGGGCAGAACAGACTCATTTTACTAATCAACCAATGAGCATGATGAGTCCTTTTTTCTCGTCACACTTCACTGTGCAACACATTTCTAGTGGTAATAGTGAGGCCTGTAACCATGTGATGCTACATTTAGAGGGCAACTGCTCTGACCATCAGACACTACCTGTTCAAAGTCACCCTCATATTTCTTTCATTTAAGGAGGCAAGATGTCTCTGATAATCATGTTATCAGATGGGCTGAAGCAACTCAGATCTAATCAGCACATAGTTATCATGCTTTTTCTTCATTATTACACAAGGCATGACAAAAACATACCAGGTGACACAGATATTTTTTAAATTCCCCATTCTGATGAAAATAAGACTGTATAACAATTCATGCATAGATCTGTAACTCTAGATTAATACAACCATCCCAGCAGGGCACACAACACTATGGCAACACTCCACAATTATCAAGACGCTGTTCAGTCACAATTTTTTATGGTATCAATGGCTGACCGCTTTAGCCACAGAGAAGGATACTGATGTAAGTAGAAGGGCAGAGGTTCTCTTCTGTGTGTGTAAAACACAGCAGTGGCCCTGCTTCCCTCTGGGATTAATAAAGTATCTTTGATTGATTGATTTGATTTGTTTCATTTATGCCAACCTCATTTTCCTCACTGTGTCAGGAAGGTTCAGACTCAGTTTCATTTATCCTCTTTTTACTCTTCATACTGTGACCTTAGATCACATTTTCAGATTTGTCACTGACACCTTAAGACTTCCTTAGGTCCTTGGTGTTATAGCTGGAGGTTCTATTAAACTGATCAGAATGACAGATTACAAAATGTCTTCAATAAAAGCAATGCAACCATGGACGTAATTTTGGGGGGGGACAGGGGGGATATGTCCCCCCAAATTTTTCCAAAGTCAAGTTTTGACCCCTGCACTTTTTACCATCCAAAAACAATATTACGCTATATTAAATTGACACTGGTTGAGCTGTAGGACCAAGCGGAAAACAACCGTTTGTGTTGAAGCCGGTTTCCCATTAGAACATATTGTAAAGATACCCCCCCCCCCCCGTGTCCCCCCCCACTTCTAAAGTGAAAATTACGTCCTTGAATGCAACAATGATGTAATTACATGTAAGAACAATGCCTTTTATTTACTGCATGCTGTTTAGAATAGTGATGTTCTATTGTAACTGTACACATTCTCCAATGGAGCCTACAGGTTAGAGATTGGAAGACTGGTGGCTAATAATTTTGCTTTTGCTATAAACATTTGGGTTTGATATTAGAAATGATAAGACAGGAGATCAATATTTTGGCTTTTGTTTCTCGGTTTTTACATCCAGATCGGTCACACAGTTAATAATAAAACATGATTTGGAAAGGGGCACCAATGTTTTAGATGGGGGAAAAGTAATGGCAGTTCTGACTGACAGCCAAGTTCATTCTGTTGCAGTGATTATGAAAAACAATAGTTTCTGATTTAGATTTTAACTACGCAGAGGGACTTCTTGAGTTCTTCACTGTGTGTCTGATGGGAATGACCAGGAGAACCGGTCATGGTGTGACAGTAACCATCGTTGCTTGAACACCAGTAAATCAAAAGAAATAGTGATTGACCTCCAGAGAAACACTCCTTGTTGGGTATTTTTATCCAACACTCCTCCTAACTCACCAGTAAACATCCAGGGAGCACTTCAAATCAATTCAAGTTTATTTATATCGCACCAATTCATGGCAAGAGTCGTCTCAAGGCCCAACCAAGTCCTGGCTAGCCAAGTCAAGTTCTTTTCAATCAACTCTCTTCCGGTCTAAAATGTTTTCAGTCAGATCCAATCCCTTCCAGTTAATTCTAGTCCATGAGGCCACCACGGCTCAGCAGAACATCATCGTAGCTTCTTCTGGGGAGAAAAAGACTTTTAAAACACTATTTTACCTGTTGCACATAACGTCCGCTGGATTGTGTGTTGTTCTGGTGATACTTATGCTGGTAAATAATCACATAAATCAATGTAACTACAATGTAAAATTAACAGAGTTTTATAAGAAGGATAAAATGTGAAATTAGAGTTGTTTTAAGGTGGCACTTTGATCTGTGCTTAGATATGATAACTCAGCTGTCTGCAAGGCTGTAAAAACTCCTCCTAAGTTGAGGCTGTTTTAAAAATATTAATATGATAATTAACACAGACATAGAAAAGAACATGACCTCAAGCTCTTGTTGGAGTGGTTTGCAGCTGAGTGTGAAGCAACTGGGATGAGAATCAGCTCCACCAAACTCATGACTATTGTCTGGACCAAAGCTCTGGAGCTGGAGCAGAGCATCTCTATGCTTTACCAAACCCAGGACCACGAGTGCCACACGGACACCATCTTCTGCCGGTCCATCGCCGCTGCCGATAGTGTTCATCTGGCAGAAGCCATCCTCTGCCTTCCCGGTGAAGCTGTGGAGGGAAGATCCATCCCTGGGTCTCCAAGCTGACTCTGGGTTCTTGAGGTCCGTGTAAAATCTGCTCCAGAGGAGGAGCGTTGGTTCCAGCAGGGGCGAAGCAGAAAGCTCTCCTCAGCTCCACTCCAGTGCTCCAGGGTGCATAGTTGAGCCCAGCCAAGCAGGGGCTTCAAGGAGCTGCCACCAAATTCCTTTACTTATTCTGACATCGTGCAACTGTTTCCACATGTAGGAGCTAGATTTTCCTCCTCTGCCAGCCCCGGGGCGTAGCTCCGCAGAACGGCTGCTTTGGCGTTCAAGTCCGAGTCCATTTATCACTAATATTGATAATCCGTATGTTTATGAAATATTACATTTTGTTGAATACCTTTATATTTTATTGACAGTTAAATAAAAGTAACCACTTACAAAACATTACACAGCCCTGTGCTGATGCTCGCTGAAACAGCAGTGGATTGAAAATCACTCTGAATCCAGACCGAAGTCCAGAGTCTGAGCATGACGGATCTGTTTATTTAAGATGTATTTTAATTAGGGTACCTTTTTGCCTTTTCATGCAGGAATCTACTGAGAGTTTTCTTCTTGGTGTCCCATGGCACATTATTACCCCTGCTCCCATTAATCATTCCAAACAGTAGAAGTGTTGCATTTTTGTTCTCAGGCTGTTCAAATAAAGCCCTTTGTATGAAGCTACAATGAGTTACTGTTGACGAGAAGTGTTTTTGCATGTTTCCTTTATCCTACCATTGAGTGTTTGTGGGAATCAGTTGTTCTAAAGACTAGAGCAACAGAAATCTCTGTGTGTAAGATTGTTATAAAAATGCCAAAAATACGCTAATTAAAGCCTGACAATAAATTAATTTCTATAAAAACTAGATGACGATGTACAACTCTAACGAGTGCAGTTCAATCTTAGTCATAATAAATTCATTGCATAATGCCAATTAGACAAGTTTGCCCTTTAGAAAAGGAACTAACAGGTTGGATTGAATTGCTATTTAAACACATTCTTCCCTCAGTTCTGAGCAGAACATTTTAAAGAAGACAGAGAAATGGAAAAATATAGTTTGTAACAGGAAGTAACCATAAACGGATGGGGGGGGGGGGGGGGGTCAGGAAAGAGAGAAAAAACAGGGAAAACACAGATAAAGTCAGCAGCAATCGTAAATGCAATCATGCAGAGTAAAGGACAATGACAATAAGATTCCAAATATAAAAGTAGATAAGGTTTCTGCCTCATAAATGGAAAAGTAATGCTGTAAAAGAAAGCCTTACCAATGGGAGCAAAGCTGGTTCCACCAGAGAGGAGCCTGAGGACCAAAAGCTCTGCCTCCCATTTTACTTAACCTCAAGGAACAAGTATCCATGCATTCTGGGAGTGAAGTGCTCTTTTAGAAACATCTGTAACAAGATGATCTCTGATAAAAAGAGTCTGATCTTTCAGAAGTTAAAAATAAAAAGATTAAGGAGACATACAACTGAAATCTTACCTGTAGCTGTTGCATTAAGATGTGTTTTTGTTCTCCTGTTAAATGATTATATAGTTAAAAACAAGGTATCTATTTCAAATCCTATGTCATTTCTACTGGTGGACTTGAGTATTAATTAAGGCAAACAGGCTGTTGGAGCCTGAAAGCTCAAGCTAGAAAACAAACTAAAGATGAATAAAAATGTGAAAAAGGACCAAAATGGAAATTAAGGACTGCTGTTGCTGCTGAGTGTTTGGTTGAATGGTGTGTACTTAAATTATCTGTAAACTTTTTAAATCACCATCAGTGAAACTACTGAAGAACTAGTGAAGGGTAAATGATTGTTTTTGAATTGCAGTTCTTGGCCAACTGTTCATTTAAATACTCATAACAGAGTGTGAAGGAAAATCCCTTCGCACAAAGCCCCACCAAGAACTTTTTCACCAGCCAGTACTGGAGACAGCACCTAGAGTGGGATTCTGTAACCTTGGAGCCATTGAAGGAGCAGCCACCACAAATGTTCAACTGGGTTTTAAGGACTGACAGAAGCATCTGACCTTCAGATCTCAGATGGCGTGCCAGAGAATAAATTAGTAGCAGGTCAGCTAATTAAAGAAAGATATGGCGCCTCTCAAGATGAAAATCACAAAAACTAAACATTTAAAATATAACAATTAAAAAAACAATGTTTAAAATGACCCAAAAAAATAAAATTGTGATAAAAAATGTAAGGACAGGGAAAGAGAAAATGAATAGGAAAGAGGGGAAATCGATGGGTCCCGGGAAAGGTGGAATAAGTAGAAAGAGCAGAATAAGGAGGTGGTGATGAAGGTCACAGCAGCAAACAGGGGTGTGTGCAGAGGGGCATTTGCCCTCCGCAAAAAGGCAGGTCACATTTGGTGCCACCCCAAAACTGAGACAGTCAAACATCTATGACATAAAAACACACATTCTGAAACATACAAACAATAATGAGATAAAAACTTAAAACATATAAACAATAAAATATCCATCCACTTTGGTCCAGGAGAAGTCAGATGGTGGCAGAAGTCGGTTTTGTGCAAAACGCGTGTTACTCATCCACAAATTATATTTACCCAGTATGTAGTTAAGTCAGTGGAAAAGGGGCACGTAATTGGTGCTAAAACCAATAAAAGACACGTGACTAACGGAAATCTGACATTATATCATGGCTGATCTGTGTTACTGGAGGATTCACCAGAGCATGCTCTCTGGAGGGAACACGTTCTCCATGAGCGCAGACAACGGCTCCCACAGTCACCAGATCTCAACCCAATTTTGGGGATGTGGTGGAACAGGAGCTTCGTGCCCTGGATGTGCATCCCACAAATCTCCATCAACTGCAAGATGCTAGCCTATCAATATGGGCCAACAAAACATTCAGCCCCTTGTTGAATCAACGCCACGTAGAATTTAGGCAATTCTGAAGGCGAAAGGGGGTCAGACACCGTATTAGTGTGATGTTCCCAATAATCCTTCAGGTGAGTGAATAACATTGTTCTTAGCTACAAAGAAGCTTTGTAAGCCATCACGCACCTCCTTGTACGCATTTCTTTGGGCCAAAGACTGCGTCAGTCCCCGTAGAATGTTGACCATTTCATCCCCCATGAATTATATTAGCATGTTAACTTGACTATCATCAGCTGGCCCAAGTGGCTGGGGAGAGTGAAGTCTGGGCCTCTCGACTCAGGCTGTTGCCCCCCGCGACCTGACTCCAGATAAGTGGAAGAAAATGGATGGATGGATGGTTAGATGAATAGAAAAAGTGTGGGCTCCCAAGTTACGGCATGCTTGGCTGACTGCCAATTTCCTTAAAAAAATTAGGTAAAATCAGAGTCTATCATTTTTGACCCCCGCAATTCCTCTGGCTCTCTTTTTGCAATTAACTTTTCTACTCTAAACCCTCGGGGTAATGAGTCTCGGGGTAAAATTGGATGCGACCTCTCCCTCATAAAAACTCAGTGGAGAGGTCTTGTTTTCATCAGTTGCGCTGTCTAACTCGTCTAGGACCAATCCTGAAGTGGAGGCGCTTGGAATCAGTCATACATGCTTTTTTTCCCCTCTCGCTCGGACTATGCAAACACACTCCTTGTTGGTACATCTGTTTCAGCCCTTAACGCGGCAAACGTTGGATCATCCAGAACACTGCTGCTTTCAGAAACACAAACATAGCAATATAACCCAAGTCCCGGCACGTCTCCATTGGCTCTCTGTTACCTTCCGTGTATGGTTCAAGTTATTGGCATTTGGGTTTAAAGCCTTACATGATTTAGCACCTACTTATCTGTCTGACCCGCTAACCCCCTGAGTACCCACACACATGTTGAGGTTAGCTGATCTCCTACTACTTTGCACACCCCGGATGTCTATGTGTGTCTATGCCACTCCCATGCTCTGAAATTCACTTCCCATTACAGTTCGGCATGCATCCTCTCTGGCTGTTTTTAAATCTTGTTTAAAGACCTACTTTTATGGCTCGGCCTTTAGCCAGTGACTCATGTTTATTGTTTTGCTGCTTTTATTTGCTTATGCTGCTTTGCATTAATGGTTTTACTTTGAATATTTTTTTTGTCTTATTTTGTTTTTAATGACCTTGCGTGTGCAGCATTTGGTCAGCTCTCATGCTGTATTTTCAATGTGCTGTATAATGATGTGGTATGTTATGTACTCTATGGAAAAAGCCGGTGGGCTACATGAAATGCTAAAAAGACATATACGTAGTTCGGTTTCTTTTTCAAGTAATATCTAATAATATAGGTCCTAAAGGGCAGAAAATTAAATAGTCATCTACATAAATTAAAAAGATTGTTTCTGATAACTTATGACTGATATGAAAATAATAATGTGATAATATTTTTTTCATTTCACTCCACTTGTTCTACATTGCAAACAAGCACTTTTTTATTTGTGCATTTCAACAAACGTTTGAATATTTTTATGACGTGAAGACCATCACAAATGTTCTATTCTGGCTAAGTTCTCAATCACAATGCAAGATAAGAGTGTAGAAAGCCACTTGAGGTGCCTTAAGAAAAATAATATGAAGACTGGAGTAGACCAGAAGTGGATTGGATTCTTTCTAGCTCAGAACTATATGCTCAGGGCTCTTGTTAAGATCATAACCTTTATTGTTTGGTTGTTAAACAGAACTTCAAGTCTCCAGATAGTCATGAGTGTGAAGATGGCAAATTTTCTAAAAATAAATTACGTTTTGATATTTCAGAAGTAGATAAAAATGTGCCAGGGGAATAATATTGCTGTTCTGGCTGTGTTGTGTTGTTCCATTTTATTTTCACTTGGCTTGGTTTTGATCCAAGCTGTGAAAGCACTCGCCACATGGGAAAACTTCTGTTTGTTTCTCCGGCCAAAGAGAAACAACACAGCAACATGTGAGGAATTAGCTGTTGGGCACCAGATGGGGTCTGAATGTACAGTAGTTAGTGGAGTGGGAGGAGGGGGTTCTGAAAGCTGATGTCTTAATTCTCTCTATTCTGCTCACCCAGTAGGCCTATGGGCCATTTCACCTCCTTCAACATCTGTCTCAGTAGAAGAAAAAATGCCAGAATTGCATGTAAAAAGAAACAGTGAAAAGTGAAATCCTTTGAGTTTTGACGTGATCTGTTCTCCGTCTCTGCTGAAGCCACGCTCCTTGAGTTTTTTAGACAAACCCTCAAAGAGGTGGCTGTCCATCACAGTTCCTGAGAATTGTCTGGCTACTTCTGCCTCTGCTCGTGAAGACAGAAGTTCACAGATCTAGTTGTCACTCCAAATAGCCATGTCCGCTGGTCATTTACTAACTTTCCCATGTTTACTTAGTTTATATACCCTTTCCGGTCGGGGGTCACCGCACATTTGCAACATCATTTGACATCTTCCTCTGTTGTGCCAAGGCGCAATCACGGTTTATAGGACAATTACCACAATATTACTACCAAGCGAGGCACAACAAATGCAGCAAAATTCGCACAATGCCATGCCAGCATGGCGTGTTTATAAAACACACTGTTGTGGTAATGTTACGCTGATTTTCCAGCACAGTGTGTCTTGTAAAAAGGGCTTGCGAGTCATTTTCTACCAGGGCTAAAAGGGCTAAAGAGGCAAACAAAATGAGGCCAACCTAAATGTCTGAGAATTTTCAAGGTCCCCAACATTCCTCCACACCTCCTATAGAGCTCCGGACCCCACGTGACTCTCAGTTAGTGGACGCCATTTTGGCAGGAAAAAAAGGTAAACAAACACGGATGTAACCATGAACATGAACGGGATCCGCTTGGATTTTACTTTGTCGGAGTTTACTTCACACTTTAAAACCAAAGAAATCGTTTTATATAGTCAGAAATTAAATAGACTAAACATCTACGACCCTTACCGTGCCCCTGGGATACTTTTTAAAAACGCCAGAAGCTGTCGGAGCGGACTTCTTACCTGCACAACAACGGACCTGGCCGGGGAACCCCTTGGGATTTACCCGGAGGAGCTGGCTCCGGCTGCTGGGGAGAGGGAAGTCACGCTACTGCCCCCACAACCCGACTCCGGATACGCGGATGAAAATGGATGGATGGACGGACAAATAACAGATTTACACGTAAGTAGTCTCGGTGAGACAGATAATAGCGATCCAAAGTGCTTTTTATGTGTGATCTGACAACTGATCAACCATTGCTTAAAAATTAAATACAGCTTAGCCGGTTAATCGCTGTGATCATAAAACACGGAAACGGCAGCACGCAGAACTCACGAGGCAACGTTTTACGTGATGTTTACTTGTTGCTATGAGTAATAAGACAGAAAAAGCCTCGCCAAAATAAGTTTAGGAAGCCCACTAAGAATCGTAATAAAAGTATTTAAAATAAATACCATACACAGTTGAGGAAACGTTGGTTTAAGTACCTGATATGAAGTGGTCGCTGCATAAGCGAAAACCTTTACACTCGGGATCCCACAGTTTCATTTTCGCCCGGTCACTAGGGCGTTTTATTATAATGATCCAACGTTTGCGGCGCTCCGGATCTTGGGGAATCCTGTAGATGACTCATTCCTTATGTCGTCCGCGTCTGTTCTGCATCCTGGGGCACAACAGGAATCTACCATATTTCCTTTCTGATTGAGTTTTCTGACAATAACAAATAGTCCAGCTGCGGGTTTCTGCCTGCCAATATGGCGCCGTTTCGATTTGAACTGTTGCATGCCGGGAAACGTGACGTCAACTCCCGGAGCTCTATAGAAGTATATACGTTTACTTTTACGTGTTTTATGATCACAGCAACTAACCGGCTAAGCTGTATTTCATTTTTAAGCAATGGTTGATCAGTTGTCAGATCACACATAAAAAGCACTTTGGATTGCTATTATCTGTCTCACCGAGACAGATCTCAGACAGATCCTGAGACGCTCCTGCCTGACATATTTATTTTATTCACGGAACAAAATCAGACTAGTGATTTCTCTTGGCATTCAGTTTATACATTCAAACAGCACAGCACTCTATTTAAACTACTTACATGTAAATCTGTTATTTGTCCATCCATCCATTTTCATCCACTTATCCGGAGTCGGGTTGTGGGGGCAGTAGCGTCGAGAGGCCCAGACTTCCCTCTCCCCAGCCACTTGGGCCAGCTCCTCCGGGGGAATCCCAAGGGGTTCCCCGGCCAGGTCCGGTAAGAAGTCCGCTCCGACAGCTTCTGGCGTTTTTAAAAAGTATCCCAGGGGCACGGTAAGGGTCGGAGATGTTTAGTCTATTTAATTTCTGACTATATAAAACGATTTCTTCGGTTTTAAAGTGTGAAGTAAACTCCGACGAAGTAAAATCCAAGCCGTTCCCGTTCATGTTCATGTTTACGATCCGTGTTTGTTTACCTTTATTTCCTGCCAATATGGCGGTCTACTAACTGAGAGTCACGTGGGGTCCAGAGCTCTATAGGCCATTGTCTGTGCTCTGCACAGATAATGGCTAAATTTACAAATGAAAGGCAGTTAAGTGATTGAGTTGTGAGTTTCGAACCAAGGAGCCATTTGGCTACCTCTGGTAGAGCTGAGGAGGTCAGAAAATCCTGGTAGTTCTAGTGTTAAAGCTGTTATAGCAAATCTGCAAACAAGTTTTGAATGCAAACGCAGTCACGGAACACTCACCCCTCTCCTTGAGTATCTTCCTTGAGATGCTTCTGCTGCATCCGTAAACCTGCATTGCCAGAGGAAACAAGAGAACCCTAAACTCCAGTCGCCATTTTCTAGGTCCAAACTAGTATAGGCTGACAGTTTTTTTTGGGGTCACATGAGTCCTGTGAGTCCCTTGTCCTTCTGGTGTAAGTGGACTGCAGAGAGGTGGCTCTCCATGAAAGCTTGCTGACTACAGAAATCACCTCCATGCCTACCTGAGATGTCGGCAAAAAGTCTCCTTCCCAAAACCCTGAGACTTAGAAGCACTAATAAAGAACTCAGAGCAGAAGAGATTCTTACAAAAGTACATCATCTGCTAAACGAACTGATAAGACAGACCATCTTCACAATTGAAGCCCTTACCCAAAGAATCTCCGACATCACCTAGAAGATTTCAGAACTTCCTAGCACAGTGTTAGAGGGCGTTTTTAACTTCAGTGAAAAAACTCAGCTAAAGCAGTACAGGAAGAGCAAAGAGTGTCAACAACGCAAAATCCAAAACCTAAAGCCCAAAACATCAGAACTAGTTGAATCATCACCAGATGACACCAACCAGATGAACATCCAGGACCAGTGGGTGAAGAACTTAGACAGAAAACTCATCCAAACAGAGAAGGAGGTTTTAGCTAAAGGACTCAACTTTGACATTTTACACATCCCCGCAGTAGATGTTATCACTGCCACAGAATCGGCAGTAAGGAACATCAATCAACCTAAGAGGAACAGAAGCAGAAGAACTGAGGATCAAGATTACATAACCTCTTTCTAATGTGAAGTTCACTCCTAACCTGTCCCCACAATAAAGAAAAGCTGTCTCCTCCCTAAGCAAAGACCAGAGCATCACAATTTGACCTGTAGACAAAGGAACAGCTATTCTGAATCCACTACCTTCTTTTGTGTTCAAGCAGTCTGTAGGACCGTGTGCTTTACATCAACGAGTGCGTTTACATGCAGCCAGTAACCCTTTTAAAACCCGAATATTCACAATAACCCGGTTCCGCAGGTCCATGTAAACACCGCCAAAAACCCGGATATGATCATAACCGGGTTTTTAAAAGCCCGGTTACTACACCTGGGGTAACCCTTTTCTAACCCGAACGTTTGGTCGTGTAAACGCATACCGGGATATCCCCATCAAAGCGTGTGTTCTGCACATGCTCTGTTCGCAAGGAATCTTGGTCTTTTGAGTAGCGAGACGTCTTGTATGCGCCAGAACTCCGGAAGTAAACAACAAGTTGGGAGCAACATGGCGAGTCGCGGCACAGCACCACACTTTTGGAGTGACGAGGAAACTAAAGCGCAAACAAACGCGGTCGCTATCTCTTCCGAACTGGGAAACATGTTGTTGTTTTCACGGATACCGGAACAAGAAGAACTGGAAATGATGCTTATTGCGTCTGGACGTAGTCCAAACGTCCTGACGCTACCCCAACGTCTGCATTTAAATCGGGTTATGCAAGTTAGAGGTAACTCTTTCTATTTATGCTGGTAAGCGGGTTATTCTGATCAACTCAGAAACCCGAATACCGACCTTAACCCGATCATAACCCGGATATTGGCTGCATGTAAACGTAGTCAATGTGTTGCTCCACTAATGCAGTGTGACCTGGCGGGGGGAGCACACGTCGTTGCAGCTCAGCCAAGTCCACTCTCTCTGATGAGGTAAGATGGTTGTCACCATGGGCCAGAGTCTGATTGGTGGCATTTAGTACCTCCGGCCCCGACTCATCCCTGTCAGGAATCACACTCACCAGAGAGACAGACACCACCTCCCACCAGGCTGTTAACTCTGAGTAGCTCCACCCCTGTTGGACGTCACCACCTCTTTGTTGTAGTCCATGTCTCAACCTGCTATGTGACCACAAAGGGTCCTTGCCACTTATATGGTAAATTATGGTAACTTGGGGCTGGAGGTGGAGAGCAATACAAGCACCCTGTCTTCTGGTGAAAATTGTCTCACTTGTATCCCCCATCATGCAGTCATTGTTGTCATTCCTGGGCCTGGAACAAATTCTCACTTAACAACCTCCCCAGCGTTTTGAGTTTTTCTCTCAGGTTCACAATGTACTGAACCTAATTTTTGCTGGGGCTCAGACCGTCTTCTCATGTTTCTTTAATCAGGTCCAGCACCCCTCAAGGTGTTCTGTCAAAAATCAGCTCAAAAGGGGAACATCCCATGGAGCCCTGGGGAACCACCCACTCTGTGAATAACATGGGGTCCAACCATTTGTCATTGTGAATGAACGTACGGATCATCAACTTTAAAGTCCTGTTAAACTACTCCACCAGCCCGTTGGTCTTAGGGTGGTAGATGCTGGTTCTAATAGACCTGATGCCCAATAATCCATACAGCTCCGGTAGTGTGTGAGACATGAATGAGGCGCCATGGTCCATCAGGATCTCTTTTGGGATCCTGACATGGGAGACGACCTTAAACAGGGCCAGCGCCACACTCTTAGCTGAGATGCTGCATAGTGACATTGCTTTGATGCAACATGTTGCGTTAAACACCAGGACCGACACAAAGCTCCAACCCTGTTCTCCCGGTGTAAAAGCTTGATTCAATATAATTCCATTCAATTCAACTCAGTTTATTTATATAGCACCAAATCACAACAAGAGTCGTCTAAAGGCCCTTCACGCAGTAAAAATTCATATACAGGTCAGTTAAGCCAATCAGTAAAAAGTTTCTCATATAAGGAACCCAGCAGGTTGCATCGAGTCACTGACTAGTGTCAGAGTCTTTACAGCAATCCAGAATCAGATTTATTGCTATGTGGGTGAGAGGCTCATCTACTAGGAATTTGTTTCGGTGGCATGGTGCAAACATACATTCAGGTCAAAGTCAGGTCAGACAGTATTTACATTAGGATACATCAAATAATAAGAAAAGAAACAGCCAAAAAGCAGTCATAAGCATAGGCATGTGGGTGACTGGGGCATTTGTGTATGTTTTGGCCATTCATTGGTTGTTCAGGAGCTTTACAGAGGAGGGGAAAAAGCTGTTTTTGTGGCGTGGGGTCTGTAAGGACCTCAACCTCCTCCCTGAAGGTTAGGTTTCAAACAGTCCATGACCAGGGTGAGAGGGGTATTGATGGACACCTCCCACTTGAGATTGTGGGTGTTGATGGACCCAAGTAAGCAAAAGGAGTTAATGATAGAAATCTGGTTGTTTGTCAGGGTTGGCAATGGAGCCGGTGTTCTCCTGAAGTCTACAATCTCCAGCAGTCTAAGCCTATAGCAGCATAACTACTAGGGATGAGCCGGAAACTCGTTTCAGACGAGTATCCGGTACGGATAAAGCATTTTTGACTAGTACAAGCATGAAACGAGTAAAACTCGTAAATATCTGTAATCGTGCTGAAGGAAAATCCTCATTGGGTAACTGACTGTCTTCACGCTCTGTGATTGGCCAGTCAAATAGAGCGCACGCCCCTCCCTACACATAAAACTCTGCAGCCGGGAGCTCACAGCTCAGTCCGTGTCCGGTCCATCCACGAACACACAGACAGTAACGGATCTCCCTGTGCTTGTTTCACTGTTCACGTTTCTTCATCTCTCTCTCTCTCTCTCTCTCTCTCTCTCTCTCTCTCTCTCTCTCTCTCTCTCTCTCTCTCTCTCTCTCTCTCTCTCTCTCTCTCTCTCTCTCTCTCTCTCTCTCTCTCTCTCTCTCTCTCTCTCTCTCTCTCTCTCTCTCTCTCTCCATTTTTAATCACAATTGTCTATATTTTGCTCATTATGAATATATTTTAATCATTTTCTAAATTCTTTTTTCTATTTTACATGTTTTGTTTTTGTGACGTGCCCCGTGATTTTTATCTTGAGAGGCGCTATAGAAAAGATCTTTTCTTCTCTCTCTCTCTTAATCCATGCACTTAAATATTAATGTTCTGATTTAATTGAAAAACTTGTTCTGTAATAGTTCCTTTACTATTGGGATCAAAAATATTTAATCTCAACTCTGAGGCTGCTCTGTAAAAAGTTTTCAAATAAACAATACGCATAGCAACTTCTGATCAGACTTAAAATAGCATATTGATGTAAACCACACCCACTTCCTGGTTAGGCCATGCCCACTCCGAGTACAGATACAGATACAGATAGTGGTGTACTCGCTCATCCCTAATAACTACAGAAATAACTCTGGACAACCTAGCCTTTTAGATGGAGACATGTTGGAGGCAGGGCAAGGGAGAGCCGTCTTTACCGACTGTATTCTCCACCCCCCATACCATACCATACTTTATTTACATAGCACATTTAAAATGCAGCATAGGAGCTGCCCAAAGTGCTGCACAGGCTGGACCAAAACACAACTAATCAAAGCAACAAAAACAGAAGATACAAATGCCAATCAATAAAAGCAAATAAAAAATGAGGAATACTAAGAACTCAATAAAACGCTAAAAACAAGTCAAGGTCTAAAAGCCAAATTGTAAAAGTGGGTTTTTAAAAGAGATTTAAAAACCGCCAATGATGGAGCCTGTTGAACTCTAATGGTTAGAGAGTTGCACAGCTTTGGGGCAGCATGTCCAAATGCTCGTTCACCCTGTGATTTGTAATGCATCCGGGGAGTCCAAAGCAGCAGGAGGTCAGCCGACATCAGCGTGCACGTGGGTACATAGGGAGTGAACAGATCAAAGTGATAGGGAGGTGCCCGATAATTAAGTCATTCCTCTACTCCCCCACTTGTCCAGATCTAGGCTAACATCAGATTTTAACCATAGGCCCTATCAAATAAAAATGTTTTAAGACTAGTCTTAAAAGTAGACAAGGTGTCTGCCTCACGGACTAAAGCTGGGAGCTGGTTCCAGAGGAGAGGAGCCTGATAGCTAAAAGATCCGCCTCCCATCCTATTTTTAGAGATTCTGGGAACCACCAGTAAACCTGCAGTCTGAAGGCGAAGTTCTCAGTTGGGAACAAATGGAACAATCAGGTCACTGATGTATGATGGAGCTTGATTATTAAGAGCTTTATATGTGAGAAGGAGGATCTTAAAATCTATTCTGAATTTAACAGGCAGCCAATGGAGGGAAGCTAAGACAGGAGAGATGTGATCTCTCTTAAGTCACATCAGAATTAAAATAAATTAATAGAAAAAGAAATAAACTCCAATGTGCTAAAACAACACCTCCATTAAAGGAAACAGCCATATGGCCATTCTCAATGTGGCCGGAGGACTTACTGGCTTTCCTGGCAGGTTGCGTACTAGCAGCACACGTCTACTTGAATGCCTTGCCAATAAAATTGGGCCGTGATTTGGTTTAGTGTCTTCTCATGACCCACGTGACCCACCATGGAGTTAAAATGAGCCACCTGTAAAGCTGCTGTCTCCCTCAGACAAAGCTTCCTCACTTGGTCATAATTCCTAAAGTTATATATATAAAAAAACTTGGTCAGAAAATAAGATATCATGAAAAATATTTTGTTTGCTTGCCTTGAAGGCCTTCCGTATATTTAACAACTTAAAGTGATTGAATACAAATAATAGAATATTTGTGGGGATTTTGGATGCTATTAAGAGCTGTTGTTCAAATAGCGAGAGATTTAATTACAATGCATTCAGCCAGTATGATGCAACTACAGCCTCGAGTAAACAACTCAAGCTAGAAAGAGATTACATTTAAAACTATTCAGACTATACAGTTTGTATTCTTTAGAATCAACTAGAATTCTCACACATCTGCAGTACAAGTTAAACCAAAATGAACGGCCTGACAAATCTGTACAGCAGAAGCTGTTTTATGATAGCAGGCTCAGTTCCACTTCTAAAAATAAGAGTGCAGCAGCTCATCAGCTTTGATGGCAGTGAAACCTCTTCTGACAGCCATGAAACTCAGTTCAAAATTCTGCAAATGACTAATTTAACACGGACGAATGACCTATCAGATATATTTTTTAAGATTTAAAGGTTTATTATTTAAAATAATAGAACTCCGTATACACAAAACTATTTCTTATGAGGTTGATCTCATTCACACATTCATTCATCGATACAGATGAGTTGATAATCCTTTCACAAAGGTTTCTTACTTTACATTTTTCCATCACTAGCCAGACAACTAGTGAGCTAGTAAATGATTTGCATTGACTTCGTTCTCTTCTAGAACTGAATGGAACTGCCTACCTATATGAGCATCGAAATGGCAAAATTACTAAATATTTCTAACATTTTTCATTCTAAACTCAGATCTGGTTAGGTGTCCTTTAAGAGTAAATATTTAGGTATTTTTATTCTCTCATACATGTTTCCTGATAAGCATAGACTCTTTTATGTAACTGTATGAACGTCTTTCTCTCCATTTCCCCGTAAGCAGTTGTTCCCACCAGTTAGCTATGTCACACCTCAAGTTTCTGCTCAGTATCAAGTTGATCAAATTGCCTAGTTTGTTTTTTGTTTTGTCACCAGAAGACAGAGTCAACATAAAACATTTGTCATTGTCATCATTATTCATCGGTTCTGGTCCAGGGTAAGGTTTCAGAGACAGTGGAAGACTGTCCAATGAGTCCTGAGGGATCCAGGTGAATGTCAGTATACGGTATGAGACACAAAACTATAAATATCAGATTTTTTTATCCATTATTTGGCATTTTTAAGGTACATGGAGGAGTCACTGTTCTCTTCCCCTTGGTCTGCCCCTAAGATGTCAGTCGTCTGTCATCCCACCCTTACCCCCAAATTCCACTACCTCCGCTCCGGTCCACCCCCGCCTTCCGCAGCCGCTCGCTTTCGAACTCAATTTTTACTGGTACCCGCTCTACAACGGCTCCGCTCCGGTGCGGAGACCTGAGGGGGGCAAACAAGCACGCGCGGGATGTTCGAGATCTTGCGATACAGTCCGAGCAATAAACGCAGAAGTTAGATCCAAACACCGTTGTGTGGGAGAAGCATCAAAATGAACTGTTGAATCTGCCCATCATTTGTGTTGAGAGATCAGCAGTGTTTGGATCAACAAAGTGTGACTACTTTGATAGTGGAAACTGTATTTATGGCTTACTTTTGTGCATTTAAACTTCAGCCGCCATTGATAGTTGTTAAAAGTTGTTAAACCTGTGCATATGAAACAAAAAACGCCTTTTGTTTATCGATTTATTGTGAAAAACGGAAGTTGTGCTTGCTCCTTTTCCTTTTGGGCGGTTGTGATTTCTTTCCATTTACTGCGGAGGTGCTCCGGCGTCCGGCAAAAATAGGATCGATTCTATTTTTGCCGGACGCCGAAACAGAGGGCAGCGCACGGCGCCGCACTGCCGGAGCACGGCCGCAGTGGAATTGCTCTGATTGACTACAACGGGACTGATTTTGCTCCGGCGTTCGTGTCGGAGCGGAGGTAGTGGAATTTGGGGGTTACAGTCCGAATGAAACATCCGTCAGATCCCCACTGACGCTCCACTGTAACACTCCACATGTGACAGACAGCTGCTTCTGACAAAAAGGTTTTTCTTCCAGGTATGCTTTTGGTGCCAAATAGACATTTATTTATAGCACAGATATTTCAGGTTTTAGTCAAATCTATTTTCATTGGCTTTATTTCACCACACAAACTAAAGAGTTCATTTTATTTTAGATTCATTCTGAAATGAACTAAAAGTGATTATGAATGTACCACTCAATTGAAAAACAGAAATCTTTTAGGTGGAGGGATGAAAACCAAACAAAATTTAAAATAACGTGGTTCCATAAGTGTGCACACTCTCTTCTAAGATGTATCTGTGTTAAGAATTAAGAAACCACATTTAAAATGATGTTAAATAGGAGTCGGCATGCACCTGCCATCATTTAAAGCGCCTCTGATTAACCCCAAATAAAGCTCAGCTGCTCTTGTTGGTCTTTCCTGACATTTTTTTTGTTCCTTCCCACAACAAAAGCCATGGTCCACAGACGGCTTCCAAAGCATCTGAGGGATCTCATTGTTGAAAGCTATCAGCCAGGAGAAGGTTACACAAGAATTTCCAAGCCATTAGATATATCATGGAACACAGTAAAGACAGTCACCATCAAGTGGAGAAAATATGGCACAACAGTGACATCACCAAGAACTGGACTTCCCTCCTAAATTGATGAAAAGACGAGAAGAAAACCGATCGGGGGGCTACCAGGAGCTGCAGGACTATCTGGCAAGTACTGGCTGTGTGGTCTATGTAACAACAATCTCACGTATTCTCTGTCAGCGCGCCCCAGGGCAGCTGTGGCTACATCGTAGCTCATCACCATCAGTGTGTGAATGTGTGTGTGAATGGATGAATGATACACTGTAGTGTAAAGCGCTTTGGAGTCCTTACTTTGAAAGGTGCTATACAAGTGCGGGTCATTTATCATTTCTCACATTCATAAGTCTGGGCTATGGGGTGGAGTGCCAAGATGAAAGAATTTTCTCACAAATAAAAACATCCAAGCTAGGCTACATGTTGCAAAAACACATCTGAAGTCTCCCAAAAGCATGTAGGAAGAAGTGTTATGATCTGATGAAACCAAGATGGAAATTTTTGACCATGATTCCCAAAAATATGTTTGCCGCAAAAACAATACTGCACATCACCAAAAGAACATCATACCCACAGTGAAGTAAGGCGGTGGCACCATCATGCTTTGGGGCTGTTTTTCTTCAGCCTGAACTATAAGATAGAGGGAATTATGAACAGTTCCAAATACAAGTCAGTATTGGCACTAAACTTTTGGGCTGCTAGAAAGATCAACATGAGGCGGAACCTAATCTTTCAGTATGACAACGACTCAAAGCATACACCCAAATCAACCAAGGAATGGCTTTACCAGAAGTTTTGGAATGGCCCAGCCAGAGTCCAGACCTGAATCCGATAGGAAATCTGTGGGGTGATCTAAAGATAACTATGCACAGGAAATGCCCTCGGTATCTAATAGATTTGTAGTGTTTCTGCAAAGAAGAGTGGGCAAATCTTTCATGCCATGCTGATAGACTCCTACCCTAAAAGACTGAGTGCTGTAATAAAATCAAAAGTTTAAGGGTGTGCACTCTTAAGCAACCACATCATTTTAGTTTTTCGGGTTTTCATCCCTCCACCTATAAGATTTCAGGTTTATTTATTTTTTCAGAAATTATTTATCTTTGTCTATTTTATTATGGCACAGAAACCATTATGTAGCATTATGGCAGATCTAGCACCTAAACACATAAAACACATGTTATATGGCACAGACTTACTGCCTGCTACAGGTTGGGCTGTAATGTGATTGAGTCCCCAAAGGAGTTTTCAGTCTTTATTCACACATTCATTCATAAGCATTTGACTGCTTTAAAAGTACTGTCACTTCGCGTAGACCGACACAGGTTCTTGAATATGTCCTTTGTTTATATTTGTTTTCTTTGCACATGCTAACTAAACCTTGAAAGCCCCACATTCTCTCCACATCACATTTCTAATCAATAAGCGTGCGGGTGCTGTGCCTTGCTGGTTCTAATCATAGCTCAGCACAGGCGTAGGGGTCCAGGGTGGAGTGAAGTTCACATGCTGCCTGAGATGTGTGAGCCACAGTACAATATCTCATTATCATAAATGCGCTGATTACTTTGCCAGAGTCCCACCCTGCAACGGCCTCTTTCTTCTCATTTAAATAAATCTGAATATGGCAAGCACAGGATGAGGAAGCCATTAATTTGATAGCTGAAGAGACCGGTTAAAGACGTTTTTGAAACCCTGACACTTTTCTATGAGGTTCTCACGTATACCCTGGATCAGTTAAAGGGAATGAAGTGCGACCTTTCACACAGTCCAAATTTCATCAGTTTGAGCTGTTGTAATCAGCAATGTCACGTCTCTCATCAGTCACTGTCCTGTCCCATCCAGACTCTAGCAACTACTGATGTTTGCAAATTATTAAGCAAATATTTCCCCCATGACACAGCTTTGTTCCTGCTGAGAGAGGATTGATTACTGATTAGAGCCAAGTCATTTTGTAGATGTAAGCTTTTTTTTGGGGGGTGGGGGGGGGGGGGTATTATTTTGACTTTGATCCAATGTTACTCTGTTTACATATGCATCGAAAAGGCAGGCAACATGGCACAGATGGTCCTTTATGCACGATGATTTCTCAGCAGACGTTATTCAAATGGTTATTCAATGTTAAATGTGCTAAGTGTGATGGGGGAGGGTTGCAACAGAAGTGAAGAAAATCAGGAGTTTGTTTCTGCAACATGTGCTCTGAATATTAATCAGTACAGCAAAAAACAAACAAAAACAACATCCACTCAGGGCCTAAAATATACATATGTACCCACCAGACAGACTGTGAGAAGCTAAATGTATTAACGTGAAAAAAATTTATTGGAGCTGGTTTTTGGTTCAGGTCAATTTTGAACAAAATCTGAACCTTGCTCTTTGGAAAGGTGGCAGTAACATTTAACCTTTACTGAATTTACCCACAGATACATTCTGAATTAAATTGTTTTACAACGTTCTGTGAGATACCAAGAGGGAACTAAATGAAAGTCAGCAAGGATTCATTTTGATCCCTCTGATGGGGGTGGTGTGTGTGTGTGTGTGTGTGTGGGGGGGGGGGGGGGGTTGGGGGGGGGGGGTCATAGCATTTTCATAATTTTAAATGTAGTTTTTACTGCAAAAGATGGATTTAAAAAATGTGAATGCAAACAAATACATTTAATTCAAAGGTAAATATACAATAATCTCACCTTCCTCCGCTTATCTGAGGTCCGGGTCGCAGGGGCAGCATCCCAAGTAAGGCCTCCCAGGCAATACTTTCCCTGGTCAAGTCCGCTAACTCCTCAGCTGGGACACCCAGGCGTTCCCTGGCCAATCTTAGGTGTGTTCTTGCTGTGTCGTGGTTCTAATTCCATGCTGTAGTTCTTTTTTAAAACACAGAACAGTTTTGTTTACCTGTTTTCCCGCTGCGTTTCGTCTGCGGCTGCAGACTTCCTCAGGCTGACGCTGATGGTGGCGTCACTTCCTTCTCCGTTTATCCGCGGGCAGCAGAGGACAAAAGCATACACAACAGTTAGAAACAGACTAGTACACCCAAAAGACAAGATACCAGCTGGACTTAAATGTGGAGTCATCTACGAAATCCCATGCAAACTCTGCAATAAAACATACATTCCCTATTCCAAGATGGCGCCGCAGACGGCTGCCTTGGTACTTTGGTGCTGTTATTGTTCTGTTTTTGTGTGTAAATTGCGTATCTGGGTTCTCCTACTCAAGAGTTACAACACTATGATTCCAGTGGACTTAACCTCGTTTTGTGTTGCATCCGGGGCCGATTAAAAATCAACTTTGATCAGGAAAGTGAGACGCAGGAGGAGAGGTAAACGAGCGGGCGCGCTCGTGCGTCTGAGGAGACGGGGACTGGGCACGGCTCTACCTGGGATCTTCCTCTCTAATGTGCGCTCACTCCGCAACAAAATGTACGAGCTGACCCTGATGAGGAACATAAACAGAGACTTCTCCTCATCTGGGGTTCTATGCTTCATTGAAACATGGCTCAGTGAGGACACCCCCGACTGCGCGCTCCAGCTGGAGGGGTTTCACCTCATCCGCGCAGATCGGGAAGCGACCCTCTCCGGCAAGACCACAGGTGGAGGTGTGTGTTTTTACATCAATAATGGTTGGTGCACAGATGTCACAGTGATCGCGCAGCATTGTTCTCCATCTCTGGAATATCTTTTCACAAACTGTAAACCATTTTACTCTCTGCGGGAGTTCGCCTCATTCATTCTAGGCGCTGTTTACATTCCACCTGACGCGGACGTGCACGAGGCTCAGCGTGCGCTCGCGGAAGAGATACTGTGCATGGAGCGGACATACCCGGACTCCCTCATCATTGTACTTGGAGACTTTAACAAAGCAAATCTGAGCCAGGAGCTTCCCAAATATAAACAGTATATCAAATGTCCAACCAGAGAGAGGAAAACCCTGGACCACTGTTACAGCACAGTAACAGGAGCCTACCATGCAGTGGCGCGTGCTGCGCTTGGACTCTCTGACCACGTGACCATCCATCTGATCTCAGCTTACAAACAAAGGCTAAAACTCTCCAAGCCTGTTGTGAAGTCAACAGGACAGTGGAACACAGATGCCGCAGATGAGCTTCGTGCATGCTTTGAGACCACAGACTGGGAGGTAATGAAGGCCACCTCAGACAGTTTAGATGAGTTCACAGATACCGTCACCTCCTACATCCACTTCTGTCAGGACAGCATCGTACCATCACACACCAGGGTGAGTTATAACAATGACAAAGCCTGGTTTACCCCTAAACTCAAACAGCTGTGGCTAGAAAAGAGAGATGCATTTAAAAGGGAGGACAAGGACTCCTACAGAGACACTAAATACAGGTTCAGCAAAGAATTGGTCAAAGCAAAACACCAGCATCACGACAAAATGCAGCAGCAAATCTCTGAAAACGACCCAACCTCTGTGTGGAAAAGCTTCAGGAACATCACCAACTACAAACCCAGAAGCCCCGCCTCCACCGATAATCTGCTCTTGGCCAACAACCTAAACTATTTCTATTGTCGGTTTGATGAGCCATCAGGCAGGCCTCGCTCCTGTCCAGCCCCAACAATGGAGACATTGGTCAGCCACTCCCCACTACAGAGCCATCACCATCACTGTGGAATTTACCTTCATCACCCTCCCCCTCACTCCCCACTCATGAGGTCTTCACATCACACACCTCCACCACAAACCTACACATTCATGAAGCAGATGTAAAGAAGCAGTTCAGGTCTCTTAACACACGAAAAGCCCCGGGCCCTGATGGCGTGGCTCCTGCCATTCTAAAGCACCGTGCTGAAGAGCTGGCCCCAGTGTTTACGAGCATCTTCAACTCCTCACTGGAGGCATCTCATGTGCCTGCCTGCTTCAAGATCTCCACCATAGTCCCTGTCCCCAAGAAACCAAGAATCACTGGACTAAATGACTACAGACCTGTGGCTCTGATATCTGTGGTCATGAAGTCATTTGAGCACCTAGTTCTCCCCCACCTCGAGACCCTCATAGCCCCCCTCCTGGACCCCCTGCAGTTTGCCTAAAGAGCAAACAGGTCTGTAGACGACGCAATCAACATGGCTCTACAATTCATCCTGGTACCTATGCCAGGATATTGTTCGTGGACTTCAGCTCTGCATTCAACACAATCCTGCCAGACCTCCTCCAAGACAAAATGTCCCAGATGAACATGCCTGACCCCATCTGCAGGTGGATCACTGACTTCCTGACAGACAGGAAACAACAAGTCAGGCTGGGGAAGAATGTCTCGGACCAACAGACCATCAGCACCGGCGCACCACAGGGCTGTGTTCTTTCCCCTCTGCTCTTCTCCCTGTACACCAACAGCTGCACCTCCAAGCATGAGTCTGTCAAACTAATTAAGTTTGCTGACAACACCACCATCATCGGACTCATCTCTAATGGGGATGAGTCCGCTTACAGAATGGAGGCTGAACGTCTGGTGTCCTGGTGCAGCCACAACAACCTGGTGCTAAACACCCAGAAGACAGTGTAGGTTGTTGTGGACTTTAGGAAACACACACACCCCATCACCCCCTTAAACCTGTCTGACACTCCCATCACGATGGTGGACTCATGTCGCTTCCTGGGCACCGCCATCACCCAGGACCTCAAATGGGAGCCCACCATCACCACCATCAGAAAAAAGGCCCAGCAGAGGATGTACTTCCTGAGGCAGTTGAAGAAATTCAACCTATCAGTACAGTCGATGAGGCATTTCTACACCGCTATCATCGAGTCCGTCCTCACCTCCTCCATCACCGTGTGGTACGCTGGAGCTACCACCAGGGACAAGAAGAGGCTGCAGCGTGTCGTGCGCTCTGCAGAGAAGGTCATTGGCTGCAAACTCCCCTCCATTCAAGATCTGTACACCTCTAGGACATTGAGGCGTGCAGGTCGGATAATAGCTGACTCGTCTCACCCTGGACACAGTCTCTTCGACTCGCTCCCATCTGGCAGAAGGCTCAGATCCATTCGGACCAGAACCTCTCGCCACAAAAACAGTTTCTTCCCCTCTGCAGTTGGACTTTTGAACGAACATCCTGGGGCAGCCCACTCAAGTTGATTGGTCCCAGTCACGTGACCCGATGCTGTGCTTGAAACATTCAACAAACACAGATTAATACCTACACGGGGTAGATAGCTGCTTCTCTAATTCTTGCCACTTTTTACATTAATAATTTTATCATGAGTGTTTTATTAGTTCTTATATTGCTTATCTCTTAATCAATTTTTTTTCTTTCTTACCTTCTGCACCAAAATACTGCAGCAATTTCCTAATGTTGTGACTTGGCACACATATGGCAATAAAAACTTCTGATTCGGACACCAACTCAACACACGAACAATAGAACATAGAAAGGAGTGTGAGAAAGAAGCAAGTAGAAAACACACAAGAGCAGCAAAACAAGAAGCAGAAAGCACAATAAAGAAGTCAGCCGTAACAGATCATTGCACAAGAGAAAACCATGTAATGGACTGGGACAACACAAGGATCATAAACACCGAACAACAGAAATACAAAAGATGGATAAAAGAAGCAATCGAGATAAGGAGACGTGGATGTGGGACCATGAACAGAGACGATGGAGTTTACACGTTGGACCGCACATGGGACTGCATTGTCGGAGAGGGGAGAGCGGGCGACAACGTCCTCTGCTGCCCACGTATAAACGGAGAAGGAAGTGACGCCACCATGAGCGTCAGCCTGAGGAAGTTTGCAGCCGCAGACGAAACGTAGCGGGAAAACAGGTAAACAAAACTGCTCTGTGTTTTAAAAAAGAACTACAGCATGGAATTAGTTCCCTGGCCAACCTGATGTACTTCCTTCAGGTAGTTCTGTGTTGTCTTGATTTCTTGCACAAGCTCTCTTCCGTCCAAATCGGCGTTCCCATCAAAGTGCAGTGTGGTGCTTAGTTCCTCACACTGCTCTGTCAGCTCCTCATCTGCAAGGCTTGGAAAATTGGTCAAAACCCCAAATTTGTTTTGTATATTTTCCAGTGTGGAAAACCTCTCCTTGATGGCTGACGTGGCTGCTTCAACAACAACATTGAAGAATTCAACCTCCAACTTTTTAAGGGCATCACTGAAAGGCTCATCGTGTGATTCATATGAAAAGTGGCACTTTGCGGACCTCAACCCTTTTGTTTCAAAACAGCCTCCACATTCATTTCTTCACACATTTCTTTAGCTGCCATCTGTGCTGTCACAAAGCCACTTGCCACAGCTGTGGAGACCTTGCTCAGTCTTCTTCAAAAGACTCACAGCTAGGTCCACATGCATGTTTGGAGACTGCATGAGTTTGCTGGCACGCTATGATCAGTAGACCAGTAATGTATTTCATTGACATGTTCAGTAGTACTGGAAATGCTAATAACAGGATAGTTGGTGAGGACTGGGGACTTTTTTCTGCTTAGTTTATTCATTTATTATATGAACATGAATCACGATCAAAGTGTTTTTGTTGTTCAGGAGGCAGGCTGAAGACTGCAGTGCACATTTAACGAATCCTCGCGCTTCAATCATGAAAAAAGGATTCAAGGAATTTATTCGAACCATTCGTTTCAAACTTTCGGCCCTATTTGCTCTGTTAGCAATTAGTTGACCGAATTTAACTACTAAAACCCCCAGTTAACTGGTTTAAAAAAAATTAAAACAAGCATCCTAGCATGAGAACGCACTACCTTCATCATTAGCCCGTTTCTCCTCTTCTTTTCCTGAATTGGGCACCTGATGGTTTTGGCCTTTTTCTAACCATCTCGTTTGGCACTTGACTCAATAAACAGGTTTCCAATCGTCAATGACAACAACCTGGAGTCGAGACTAAACCAACTGACCTTGGTGGGTGACCACAAAATCTTTTGTTTTTCCTCTTTTATTTTGGGCCATTTCACACTTCAGATAAACGTGAAGGAATTATGAGCCTGTATTTATGATATTATGAATTAAATGTGCGTTATATAGAAGAACATCAAGGTGTGATTGACTTCAGCCATCTCATACAGTTAATTCAGACCCCCCCACCCCCTGTCTGTTTCATTTGGAAGAGACCCAGAGGTGAATTCCTCCGCGCCCTTCCCTATTCTCTTCTTCACACACACGGCGCTCGCCTGAACCCTCTCAGTGAGCAGGAGCGCCTGCAGCTGCAGGGGGCGCCAACGTGCTGGTTCCAATCCAAACACAGTGATATCTGACAGATGGAAAACCATGTTGCAGCACAGGTTTCCCTCTTTTTAGGCCCGACCAGCGAAGCTGAGAAGGCCTATTGTATCTGCTCCGTTTATTCTTTCTTTTTCTTCCGCGCCTTTGAAGGGCCTTTAGGGGGTCTTAGCATATCCAAAAAGTCACCAAATTCTGGCCCAATATAGAATGTGCATGAAATTTACGTATTTCATTGGCAATGTGAAAGTTGGTAATAAAAAGTTTCGACAGCGCCCCCTGGAAAATTAAAAATACCCCTCCGCTTTGACCTTTTTTTTATAGTAGAGTGATGAAAGTTGGTACACTTGTAGAACTCAATACGCACAGAAAAGTCTCTTGCACCCATGGTCAATATCAAACAGGAAGTCAGCCATTTTGGACTAAAGTAGCGATTTTGACCCCGTTTTGGTCATTTCTAGGGTCTATCTTTGGTTAAACAGTTTGGTCAATTTTCATACGATCATCTCAAAAATAGTGTGCGATCGAACAGAAGCGATGGATGATTCAAATGAGAAAATAAAATTGACTTTTCTTAAGTACTGAAGGGGCGGGGCCAGGCCTGAAAGTTCGAGCACTCGCCAAAAAATTCAAATTGCTATAATTTCATAAATGAAAGAATTACAGTTAAAAAAATTTCTATGGGCAATTGTCATCGCCCCCCGAAGACAAATGAATGGTCAATTGATGATGTCACATAAGCCCCGCCCCCTCAGGATTTAAAAGGTCAAGTTTTACTGGGAAATTTCCCAAAATTCGCCCTTTTGAATAATCACCACAAACTTGTAGCAGGTAACTGAAAACAAGTTGGGGTTGCTTGGCGTCACTTTATGGGAGTTTTCTGCAGAAGGCAGGGCTGTGGCGGCGCGGCGAAGTCAGGCGTACCGCCGTGGCCTTACGTTAGCCTCCCATTTCGTCATTTCTAAAGATACAGCCCCAAGCCATGCTTTGACTGAGTATTACGAAATTTGGTACACTAATGTGGTGTCTCAGGACCTACAAAAAAGTCTCTTGGAGCCAAGTGCAATGTCGCACAGGAAGTTGGCCATTTTGGTCCAAGTACTCGATTTAGTGGTTTTAGCACACGTTGTTTGGAGAGTGATGCTCCATCGCCCTTTTCACCAATCGCCTTCAAACTTCTGCTATATATTAAATTGTCAGATTTTAAATAAGTATAAAGGTGTGGGCGTGGCTAAGCCTCAAACTTTGACCTGTCGCCACGCCACTCTTTTTTTCACAGCTCCTTATTGGACTCCTTTTACCCAATCACTAGCAATCTCTGGCAAATAACAGCAGACAAGTTGAGGTCACTTGGTCTCCAGTACTGGCAGGTTTCAAAAAAAGGCGGGGCTTTGGGAGCATGGCGAAATTCGCCATCACGCCATGGAAATACGTTTGCCTCTCATTTCTTCAATTATCGTGACATCGCCACAAAATTTCTGGTGAGTGATCCTAGTCTGACCTCCAATAGAATTGGACAGCTGAAGTTTGTGGGCGTGGCCTATTTTCTGAAATAGTGCCCCCTAGGACCATTAAAACTGTCAGTCCCAAGCCATGCTTTGACTGAGGATCACGACATTTGGTACACTAATGTAGTGTCTCAGGACCTACAAAAAAGTCGGCCATTTTGGTCCAAGTACTCGATTTAGTGGTTTTGTCACACGTTGTTTGGAGAATAATGCCCTGTCGCCCTTTTCACCGATCACCTTCAAATTTCTGCTATGTACTCTTAAGACAAAAGGGGAAAAAATTCAACCATCGGATTTTAAATAAGTTGAAAGTTGTGGGCGTGGCTAAGCCTCAAACTTTGACCTTTCGCCATTACATTACTTGACTCAATAACTCCCATGTGCATGATCAGATCTATATCAAACTTTGTCTGTGTGATTACTGACCACATGGCAAGACAAAGACAATGTGGACAGCTGACATCACCTAAGCCCCGCTCCCTGACTAAAGGAAGTCTATTGTTTTATGGTGAAATGCCCATATTTGTCCCCTCTAATTAAGTCAACATGACACTAAACTGTAATAACTCCTACAGACGAGGTCAGAACGGCACCAAACTTGCTATGTGTCATCACACAAAGGCACCCAACACAATCCTGTGGTAATTCGTTGATATCGCTTTAGCTCCGCCCCTGACAGATATTCGTCCCTGAATAGCACATGCATGATGCAATTCACACCAAACTGCACACAAATGACTGTTATCAACCTACAAACTTCTTCCTGGAATATTTCCTAAATTTGGGACAGCGCCCCTTAGATTCAATAAAACCTATGTAACTTCTGCAAAAAAGCTCCAAGTTATATCAAACTTGGTGGGAGTCATCACACAACTGCAATCAACACATGTATGTGCTCACTTGTTCAAATCACTTTAACTCCGCCCACTTACAGCTTTTTGTCTCTAGAAGACCCATGCAACGTTTGATTGATGCCAAATTAACAGGAAACCATCTTTGATGACCAAAGATGACCTCTATGGGATTTAGTTGTAAATGGTCACAGCGCCCCCTAGATGGGTTCAAATTTTATTAACTTCTAAAGACAAGGTCAGAATGGCATTATACTTGGCTTGTGACATCACGTGACTGCACCAAACACATTGATGTGGTTGTTGGTTCAAATCCCTGTAGCTCCGCCCCTTTCAGCTCACTGGCTCTAGAAATAACACACAATGTCTGATTGATGCCAAAATAACAGAAAACCATCTTTGTCAGCCAAAGCTGACCTCAGTGGGGTTTTTCTGTAGTTGGTCACAGTGCCCCCAAGATAACTTTAACCTTCGATAACTTTTAAAAACCTTGTCAGAATAGCAATAAAGTTGGTCTGTGTCATCACACCACCAGCAAAAGATAAAGATAGAGTATGCCCTAGTGGTGAGACATGTAATATAATGGCAGGCTCAGAGGGGATGCTGAGACAGGGTGCGGTGCGGACGAGGTGACCGTTAGCAGTTTCTGGTGTCGGGGTGGTCGACGTCTCTGTTCCGTGGACGTGCCCTGGTGCCCCGGGCTGCCGGCCAGTACGGAGCGGCGCTGAGCTGGGTTTGGAGAGCGTCGGGGATGGAGCAGAGGGGGTGTGGACGGAGGGCGAGCAGCTTCGCTGCGAGGGCCGAACGACGCTGCTTGCAGCTTTAATTATTTTTTGTTACTCAGAGATTGTGCGCCCCCTTTGTGTCATGGAAAAATGCCATCCCGGGCAGCTGTCCGGTCTGCCCGTGCCTAAAACCGTTACTGTCTGTACATTAATTTGCTGCTTGAATAGGGCAATGCTGTGAATTACTATAATGCTGCAGGGTCAAAAATGTGTTGAAATATTGCTGCTTTTACATCAAGGCTGACTTGGACCCACCCAGTATAAAGCAGCAGTCCTCAATAGATGGCCCGCAGGCCGGACCATTCTTTGTGGATTTTTTCGCTGACCTTATCAGGTCAACTAGTTCAGTTTTAATGTGGTTAGAATTAAACTACAAACCGCTGAAGTTTGATCATCTGGTCAATTCAGTTCTGTTACAACTACAACGAAGGAGCAAGATAAGGACGCAACTCGTTCTTTATTAGATCCTGCTGCCTGAAACTCTTCGAGAAACTGTCTGTCTGATGTGGACTTTGTGGTGGAGTCGGATTATTCCGTTTCCTCTACTTTTTCTGATCTTTTCTCTGAATGTGAGAGGACGTCAATGAGTCCTGCTACAGGATGGATTTCAAAAAGTGGGCATGTCTTGTTTCCAACTAATGCAGAGACTTCCTGTTGCTGGAAGTTAGATGTTTGGGCTCACACATGATGATGCCATCGCCAGAATTTACATTGTGCAATTTTCTTTTGATTGCCTCAGACAGGCTCATGGATGTGTCGCCACATTGGAGACAGGAACAAGCGCTATTCAGTCAAAGTTTCATAATCAGGGAACATTTTCTAAGTCACAAGTCTTGTCTCTCTGAGAGACAGGGTTTGGAAAGCACTCGCTTTAGTGACAAGAATCTTCCCATATGCACTCTGGGTCTGCTGCTGCCTGTAACGGGCTCACTCCAAGCCCCTCTCCACATCTTCGGCTCGCTGTCCGCCTTTCGTGCGTCCTGACAGCAAGCTGCACTGAGCAGAGTCTAGTGTAATGCTCAGATGTTGATGGGAATCTTTTCTTGATTGATTTAGCTACCTCTGCGATGTGCGTAATGATTACCATGTCAGCGCATCTACGTGCGTCAGGGTAAGTCTTTCAAAACAACCAACAGCCTTGAGGTTTCTCCGTCCCAAAAATTTTTTTAAACGTACAAATACGGGAAATATCCGGTCAATGTGAACTCTGCTATTTGCCTTCTTGTGAAGATTGTTGAAAAGAAAAACAATTAAACTTGATTAACACCAGAGCCATGCGCACTGAGCTGTTATCTACCTCACTGTTCATGAGTGATAAATGAGTGTCCTTCTTTGGGTGGTTAGCATTTTTACAGTCATTGAACCACGTTCATTGCACTCACCACATACTCTCTTATCAGGTTCTCATGGCCTTTATGGAGGTACACACAAAGGCCTTTCAGAATACTTTCATGTCCAAGGCCAACGTCATCTTCCTATCAGACGTGGGACCGATTTTAAGTAAACTACTACATTTTCTTAACGAGGACAGTTTGAATTGCATTTTCAAATCACACATCTGTCATGTGGTCCATTAAACTTTCCAGTCGTTTGCCAATCTGTCCGCCTCTTTTTTTGTAGAGTGCTAGCAGTTCTGGAGAAAGAATGTCGAGCTGCGAAAGGAACCGGGACTGAAGTGGCAGAGTGTCGATTCTCTTGAACTCAGCATTTATCTGGAAAACCAAGACAAAAATTTCAATCAACATTTATAAAACAACTTTAGTTAATTTACATTATTTATTAACTATTTTATTTACCTCCAACACATTAAAGAGAGCAGGCCATCATTCCTGAACATCTTGAACCATGGGTGTTTCGCCAACAACCTCCAATCTTCTGTAAGAGAAGGTCTTGTCCATTTCCTGCCTCACCATTTCCTTATTGTTTCTCTTTATTTACATCTGATAGAAGCTCTACTCAAAGCTTTTCTAAGCTTTCCTCTGACTCTTATTGGATAAGGAGGGCAGTGGTTCACTTCAGATCGTCTTGGCTTTTTAGTGGCAAAGGCAGGGCCTTTTCCTTGTGGCTCAGTGCATTGACAGTTACTTCATGACAACAAAGTTTTCGTAACTGACTGCAATAGATTGCTAGCTTGTTTTTCAAACGATGCTGCCATCCAGCGTATCCAGTTATTGAACCTCGCTCTAACAGACGGGAATGCTTCTTGATGAGGGCCTCTCCCACGCAGCTGAACTGGTTATCAGTTATGTAAAGTCCATAACAATTTCTTGAATAAGACATTCCAGAATGTTTGACAGTAATTTATTGTCTGGGATAAGAAGTGCCCCCCCCCCTGGAGTTACCAGAGGAGGGTGAGGCTGGAGACATTATTGGAGAGGAGGCGTGAGTCAAAAACCAGATCAGACAAGCAGGTACAGGGAGCAGGCTGGAGACGAGGTAGCAGACAGGCGAGGGTCATAGTGGCAGGCAAAGTTCAAGGCAGGGGTCGAGTGAAAACAAGGTCCGGAGGCTGAGATCAGGCAACCTGAGTGAAGTTGCCCCCCCCCCCCCCACCTTCTTCAAATCCAACAAAAGTGGTATCAAACCATTGTGCTACGTTTGTGCTGGTTTGTGCTGCAAAAAACTTCGTTTGTGCTACTATCATTTTAAAGATATTAATAAAAATTTCTGGAGGTCATCAGAGGTCAACCAGCCCCCCCACATTAATGGAATCAGACAAAACTGGTGTCAATCAACTGTTTGTGCTGTTTTGTGCTGCTAAAATTGTCGTTTATGCTGCTTCTGTCTTGAAGATATTAATGAAAATGTAAAGGTCAAAAGGTCAACCAGCCCCCCACCTTCTTCAAATCCAACAAAAGTGGTATCAAACCATTGTGCTACGTTTGTGCTGGTTTGTGCTGCAAAAATTTTCATTTGTGCCGCTTTCATTTGGAAACCAAAAGTTTCTAAAGCTCAACCAGCCCCTTTCTTTAATGTTTAATTTTAAAGATATTAATAAAATTCCATCCATCCATCCATCCATCCATCTATTCGCTTCCACTTATCCTTCTAAGGGTCGCGTGTGGGCGCTGGAACCTATCCGAGCTGTCATAGGGCAAGAGGCAGGGTACATCCTGGACAGGTTGCCAGTCTGTCACAGGGCCAACACAAGGGACAGACATCCATTTACACTCACAGCTATGGGCAATTTGGATTAACCAAATTGTCACAGTTACAGCCTGAGAGAGCTTGTATGGATTGACACAGATCTTGGAAAATGCTCTACAGAAACTCTGGGGCACCGTTTACACAGTCCAAAAAGGTTTTTGCTTACTGGATTCCCATCCACTCTGCTACTTCAAGGAGAGAAATTCACACCAAAAGCAGTCATTACATTTCAGGAGGGCCCAACACCAGAAACACTCAGGCATTATATGACATTCTGTAACAGGACCCCGTACATCTGGGAGATGTATGATGACCTAAGAAAGGATGTAACCAAAGCATCTGAAAACACCAGCGTACAGGTGCTGGCCAGTAAATTAGAATATCATCAAAAGGTTGAAAATATTTCAGTAATTCCATTCAAAACGTGAAACTTGTACATTATATTCATGCAATGCACACAGACCAATGTATTTCCAATGTTCATTACATTTAAATTTGATATTCATAAGTGACAACTAATGAAAACTCCAAATTTGGTATCTCAAAAAATTAGAATATTCTGAAAAGGCTGAATATAGAAGACACCTGCTGCCACTCTAATCAGCTGATTTACTCAAAACACCTGCAAAGGCCTTTAAAAGGTCCCTCAGTCTTGTTTTGAAGGCACCACAATCATGGGGAAGACTTCTGACTTAACAGCTGTCCAAAAGACAATCATTGACACCTTGCACAAGGAGGGCAAGACACAAAAGGTGATTGCTAAAGAAGCTGGCTGTTCGCAGAGCTCTGTGTCCAAGCACATTAACAGACAGGCGAAGGGACGGAAAAAATGTGGTAGAAAAAAGTGTACAAGCTCTAGGGATAACCGCACCCTGCAGAGAATTGTGACGACAAACCCATTCAAAAATGTGGGGGAGATCCACAAAGAGTGGACTGCAGCTGGAGTCAGCGCTTCAAGAACCACCACGAGGAGACTCATGAAAGACATGGGATTCAGGTGTCGCATTCCGTGTGTCAAGCCACTCCTGAACAAGAAACAGCGCAAGAAGCGTCTCGCCTGGGCCAAGGACAAAAAGGACTGGACTGATGCTGAGTGGTCCAAAGTTATGTTTTCTGATGAAAGCAAGTTCTGCATTTCCTTTGGAAATCAAGGACCCAGAGTCTGGAGGAAGAGCGGAGAAGCACAGAATCCACGTTGCATGAGGTCCAGTGTAAAGTTTCCACCGTCAGTGATGGTGTGGGGTGCCATGTCATCTGCTGGTGTTGGCCCACTCTGTTTCCTGAGGTCCAGGGTCAATGCAGCCGTCTACCAGGAAGTTTTAGAGCACTTCATGCTTCCTGCTGCTGACCAACTTTATGGGGATGCAGACTTCACCTTTCAACAGGACTTGGCACCTGCACACAGTGCCAAAACCACCAGCACCTGGTTCAAGGACCATGGTATCCCTGTCCTTGATTGGCCAGCAAACTCGCCTGACCTTAACCCCATAGAAAATCTATGGGGTATTGTGAAGCGGAGGATGCAATACGCTAGACCCAACAATGCAGAGGAGCTGAAGACGACTATCAGAGCAACCTGGGCTCTCATAACACCTGAGCAGTGCCACAGACTGATCGAGTCCATGCCACGCCGCATTACTGCAGTTATTGAGGCAAAAGGAGCCCCGACTAAGTATTGAGTGCTATACATGCACATTCTTTTCATGTTCATTCTTTTCAGTTGGCCAACATTAGAGAAACAAACATTTTTTCATTGGCCTTTAGAATATTCTAATTTTCTGAGATACCAGATTTGATGTTTTCATTGGTTGTCACCTATAAATATCAAAATTAAACGTAATAAACATCGGAAATACATTGGTCTGTGTGCATTGCATGAATATAATGTACAAGTTTCACGTTTTGAATGGAATTACTGAAATATTTTCAACCTTTTGATGATATTCTAATTTACTGGCCAGCACCTGTATGTCCGCACGCTGTGCTCTACAGAAAGGAATGATGGCAAGATTTCATGAAAGAAAGTCCTTTTCTAGTTTGTGAGTTAGATGATGGGAATTGCTGTTATTTTTCAGTTATTGTATTAGACTTGTGAGGCTCACACAGTTCCATGTATTTACCTTTTCTAACAGGAAACATATATACTACATTGTTCTCGTAGTTTTGTATTTTGTTACCAGCAAATAAAGTTTTTTCTCCAACAAAATGCATACATTGTTTTAAATGCTATATGTAACCTAGTTTTTAAATAAGGTATAGCAGTTTGATTACTAGGTTTAAGAGTGTGATCATGAGAGAAAATATCCAATGCTGGTTAATATTTCATATTTTTACAGTAAAGAAAGGGGCTGGTTGAGCTTTAGAAACTTTTGGTAATATTTTTAAAATGACAGCAGCACAAACGATAATTTTAGCAGCACAAGCCAGCACAAACGTAGCACAATTGATTTACACCAGTTTTGTTTGATTCCTTTAATCAGGGTATCCGCGGGTCCTTAAAAAGTCTTAAAGTCTTAAATTTACTTTTCCAAATTTAAGGCCTTGAAAATCCTTAAAAATGACAAATAATCCTTAAATACAGTTTCCAAATGTCTAAAATTACCAAAGACCCAATAAACTAGATTATTTTATTTCTATGACATTTTCGTGAATTTCAGCATTTTTTGTGTACGATGTTGGTGTAAGCGGAACCGTACACATTCAGTTGGTTGTGAAAGGGGACCATTTTTAGATGAGCACGTTAGCTGGTTAAGCCAGTGGGAGCTTGCGCCATGGGGAAGTGCAAGTTTAATGGTAACTGGATGGCTAATCCCACATTCGTGACGTGGTTAGCACCGGTTCCAGGCAATAGCTTAAAATTAATTTTAAAAATAGCTTAAATTTGGATCTGGATCGAAAGGAGTCAGTTGAGGTGGTTTGGGCATCTGGTCAGGATGTCTCCTGGACGCCTCCCTGGGGAGGTGTTTCGGGCATGTCCTGCCGGCAGAAGGCCGCCGGGTCGACCCAGGACACGTTGGAGAGGTTACATGTCCAATCTGGTCCGGGAACACCTTGGGGTCCTGCCGGAGGAGCTGGTGGAGGTGGCCGGGGAGAGGACGGTCTGGAGCTCCCTAGTTGGGATGCTGCCCCCGCGACCCGGACCCGGATAAGCGGAGGAAGACGACGACCAGCTTAAATTTGGTCAAAGTGGCCTTAAAAAAGGTCTTAACGTCTTAAATTTGGCTCCCTTAAACCTGCAGATACCCTGATTAATGTGTGTGTGTGTGTGTGTGTGTGGGGGGGGGGGGGGGGGGGGGGGGGGGGCTCACCTCTGATGACCTCTAGAAATTTTTATTAATATCTTTAAAATGATAGTAGCACAAACGAAAATTTTTGCAGCTCAAACGTAGCACAATGGTTTGATACCACTTTTGTTGGATTTGAAGAAGGTGTGGGGGGGGGGGGGGGGGGGGCAACTTCACTCAGGTGATCAGGCAGAGTAAAAGGCTTACAAACAAGGAGTGTTCAATAATCTGGTGATGGTTGAAGAGCAGGCTGGGGTTTAAATAGCAGAGGAAACAGGTGTGGAGGATGAGTTGATGACAGGAACAGGTGGGATGAATGAAGTTGATTGTGGTTGCCAGGGAAACAGGGCTTGGCTGGGGGTTGATGAGGGGACCAGGTGTGCTGCATGAAGGCTGAAGGCTAGATGAGAAGGCAGAGGAGGGTGAAAGATTGGGAGTCATGACAAATAAATAAATCTCTGAATGTCCCACCATGGTAACAGACCCTGAGAGCTTTTAAAGACACTTTCAGCTTGTTCCAGTCTCTTCAGTTCATAAATAATTATGTGTTTTTTCAGTGTGTCTGTCATGCAACTTGAGATTTATTAATGTGTAAAAATTGGTAATCAAAAACAACAAATCAGAGGTGGCATGTGACGTCACAGTAGAATCTCTTCTCCCCAGCATAGCTGCTACATACCACATGGCCACATTAATGGTGGTTTTCTCCACAATTAATGCTCCTTCTTTCATCCTGGAAGAAGGATGTGAAGCTGGCTAAACTCAGCCATATTTTTCTTCTCTTCTTTGTGTCTGGTTAGATTATGTAAATTTGGTGAGACAAACATTTGTAGTCCATTACGTCACAAAATCTAAAATAACTTTTTGCTGCCTGCTAAAAATAAGCATTTACTTGGCATCATATGTGAAATCCATGACACATCAAATAGGATCAGAAAATAACTTTTATTGGCCTTTAGACTCCCACTGATTTTTTTGAAAGTTGACAGGTTTGACTTTGGCCCTCCTTGCCACGTAGTCACAATAAATACCAAATTATGCCAACCTGACGACTTTGGTTGGAAGCTACTGAAGCCCCATTTCCTAAACAATAGCTGCTGTTATTTCTTAACACTTCTTTGCCATTGTCTAATAGGGACTGATAACCCCAGCATTAAAACACTCCACTGGTAAACCTACTACTTACTCTTACTTCCACTATTACCAAAGAACACAAATATTGATGGCACAACACAGAGGCATCAAACTCCTTTAAATTGACTGGTTATGAAAAAGTGTAATATATTTGTTTTTTACGGCCAAATGGAGAGGGTATTCAGTTTCTAAAGCATTTGCACCCCCCTCAAAATAATGTCACACTGGAAGGTAAACCGCTACTGTGTTGAGTCAATGTTGTCTGAAATGGTAGCTCTGCTTTGGAAGACTTATTTATTTTGTTGGTGGGTACATCTGGGAATTTTCAGAGGTCCAATAAAAGACTCTAATCTTTTAGTATCATTAACTGAAAACCACTCATGTCTTCACAGTAACTTCTTTGCATTTCCTGTTGATGAGCAGAGGAACCATGGTGGGCAACACAAAGATTTTGCTACCCATCACAGATGTTAAAACACCAGACAGCATACATAATCGCAACAGGAGTCGCTACTATTATCATAGTTGTCACTCAAGCTTGTTACAACAGTGTCCCAAAAGATAGCATGTTGCGAAAGCAGGATGTTTCACAGAAGGCCTCCAGCAAAGGTGACATTTGCTTGGGATTCAAATGAAGGAGTGCAACAGGCAACATTTGGTTTTTGTGGAAAACACAAACAAATCGGGCGGGTGTAAACCTGCGAGACACTGTGAAACGAGTCAAACTTTTACAGCTAAGTTGTCACAAATTTTTCCTAACTGTGTCCTAAATAATTACATGCTAGGTTTGCAGACCTTATCTTTAAATTAACACATACATTTCCAACTAAATGGATTTTTTTCTCAAAGAACACCACAAATATCGTTTCATTTAATATTTTTGAAAATTCTCCTCCTCACCTTACTAGCTGAACAGACAGAGAGGGTCTAACAACTTGCCAATAAGCTAATGGGTACCTTGTTTTCAAACAGGTCAGTGTGGATACATTTAGTACAATCAAATTTCTGTTGACTTGCCCACAGAAATTTAGTTGTCAGCACCCTGGTGAGGTTTTCTGGGCATGTCCAACCAGTAGGAGACCTAAAGGAAGACCCAAGACACGCTGGAAAGACTGTTTCTCATTTGGCCTGAGAACCCCTTGGGATGTCCTTGGAGGAGCTGGCCCAAGTGGCAGGGGAGAGGGAAGTCTGGACCTTCCTGATTGGGTAGCTGCCAGCTGGAAATGCGGAAGACAATAAATGAATGGATGGATTACGTAGATCCTGGCCCTGGGTTTGTAGGTTAATAGTGGGCAGTATGAGAAAACCTAAAACGGACTAATCTAAAATTTCGGCCAAAGGTTATCAGAGTTTTAGGCACCATTTCTATGTTGCATCAGGAGGAACATTAGGATTCCAGAGATCCTGACAAAAGCCTTATTTAGACTTTTCCATCTGCACTGGGACAAAGACACGCAGCGCCATTGTGCGTCTGTGCAAGAGCTTTCCAAATGGCTTGCAGAGGGTGATGGAGACATGCCCCAATTTTTAACGATTCGTTGAAAGAGACGGAGACCGGAAGCTTGTGAGAGGTCAGAATGCCGCTTCTTGTAAATTTGTCAACAGCACCGCATTAGCCGCCTTAAAAATGAAAAGATTTTTAGCGGCAGACACGGAACAGACTGAAGAATGCATTGCGAGAAAAGTATGAAAATATGAATGTTTATTCACCTGTGACTGAAGAAATACAAAGATTTGCAGCAAGCGTTTTTATTTGTGGACAGAAAAGAAATGTGACTTTTAGAGTTGCTGGTCGCATGAAGAGGTGAATGGAAATGAGGGACAAATTTGTTCGTGTTGAAAAGTCTCTGAAACACATTAAAACAATGTAAACACATTAGAAAATACAAAACCGTGGACCGGATACCTGACTGTAATGGTGGCAGGATACCTCAGAAAAGTGCTACGCCCTCTGTTGTCCTGGCGAGGAATTCTTTTGTAACAATCCCAACCTGAAGGAGGAGTCTGAGAGCAGGGATACGAGTAGGTGAGGTTCCATGGGATACGATTATCAAATACAACATTGGGGGAGATAACAAGGAATTGATTTGGCCTTCATACTCCCCAAGTTTTGGAGCCGGCAAGTTGTATAACACCTTTGAGAAGTGGAGAGATAGGGGAATCACAGCAGTGCACGTGCTAACAGAGGGGGGAGAATTTAAAACATTTAACAAACTGAAAAGGGAATTTGATCTGGATAACGGGGATTTCTTCAGATATTTACAATTGAGACATTTCTACAATTCAGAGGTAAGAAATTCATTATCTCAGGAGCGGAATGAGTTAATAAGATTGATTACAGGTACTCATAAAACGTTACCCACGAAGGTCGTTTCAAAGATATACGAATGTTTGCAAAGATGCAATGGAAATGACTCTCAACATATTAAAAAAAAGTGGGAATCAGAACTGCAAATAGAGATATCTCAGGATGAGTGGCACTCGATGTGCTGAGTGCAACATACTTCAACTAGTTCACGACAGTGGAGGGAATATGGATGGATGAACCTCGTGAGATTTTTTATCACACCACAACTTAAAAGTAAATGGACAGGGCAGCCTCAACAATGTTGGAGGCTTTGTGGCCACATGAACGCCAATCACTCTCACATCTTCTGGCGATGTGGAAAGGTTCAACCATTTTGGGAAAACATGGTAAAAATATTTGAGGACATTTTGAATTATAAAATCATTACAGACGCACGATTGCTGTATCTGGGGCTATGGCCGGCGGGATGTATTCATGACGGGGACTCACACCTGTTCAAAGTGATGACAGTGGCATGTAAGAAGGTGATAACAAGGAACTGGTTGAAGAGTGATCCCCCGAGGCTCGAGCACTGGTGGAAGCTGATGGAGGAAATCTTTATCATGGAGAAAATGACCCACTATATGAGACTGCAAATGGGAAAGTTTTCAATCCGCTGGAAGAAATGGACTGCGTATAAGTCTCGCCAACAGACTGAGTATAAGGCCTAGTCCACACGTAGCCGGGTTTTTTTAAAAATGAATATCCACCCCTCCAGAAACGTGCATCCACACCACCGCGTTTTAAAAACAAACTCTGTCCACACGTACCCGGATAAATACGTTGTTAAGGACATGCCAGACCTGTAGGCGGCAGTACTTCCCCCGTTCTTAACCTCGTCCTTCGTCTGTGGTCTTCTGCAAGGAGCAGTAATTCCGCTTGCAATAACAAACAAGCAAACAGCGCTTGGACAATTGATGGATCGGGTAGTGACAGAGCGCAGCTCTGAGGGCATCCATGATGTCGGCTAGTGTAAACACAGGTCGCACACGTGATGTCAGCATTTTTTTGTCGCGGAAAGTGACGTTGCGGACCTTAAAACTCCGGTTTTGTCCGTCCACACGCAGACACCCAAAACGGAGAAAACGCAGATCTTCACTTTGGCCGGAGTTTTTAAAAAACTCCGTTTTCGTGTGGATGACAGGCCAAAACGTAGAAAAATATCTACGTTTTGGCAGATCCCCGGCGACGTGTGGACAGGGCCTAAGATGGACTAATAGGTGAAGCATTGACACGCTCCCACGGAAGAGAAAGATTAACAAGATGAGCACTCCTGCAGTAAGGTGTTGACCCCCACCTGTTCAGTATTTGTTTTATGGGGGCTTTCTTTGTAATTTGTTTATACGTTAGAAAAACAAACATAAATAAAGAGTAATAAAAAAAATACCAGCTCGACTGTCTCACTCATGTTTGGGTCAAATCCAGCTCACAGAAGCCCGCATGAGCTCCAGAACCGGATCACAGGCGTCTCTCTCAGCTCAGCGGACCAGCCGAGCAAGCTTTCTGGGTCAGAACCAGATCAGAAGTACTGTGGACCTCTATGGAAGGATCGTGTGCAGCTTTTAAAAATATCAGCTCAACTGGCTCGCTGATATCTGGGTGGGATCCAGCTCACAGAAGCCCGCATGAGCTCCAGAACCGGATGACAGGTGTCTCTCTCCCTCTCTCTAAGCGCTGAACTACGATACGTGAACGGATGTTAGCGAGTATGAGACCGCTGATGCTCACTGGCATTAATATTATATTAACTGACTGATACTATTTTAACTGTCTGGTACACGACAGTAATCTGTACAGTATTGTGGTGTTAGCACACGAGTTTAAGCTAACATGGTTAACTCACCAGACACCTGCTGCTTCTCCTCCTTAATCTTTCTGCTTTGGCCGATCGTCTCTCCCTCTGGTTCGTCTCTGCCCTCTGGGGCGAGCAGCAAACTCATAGCTTTATGGTTCTGGTCCATCATGAGTATAATTGTAAACATTTAAAGGTTCCTCTGTGTCAGAGCCGGCATTATGTTCTTTTTCTCTGGATTAAGCTAACAGGACTCCCTCAGATGACGTCACTTGGTTTGGCCAAAAAAAACCTGTCTCACAAAAAAGACTAAAAGCCTAAATAATTTATGTTTGTGTAAAAAAAAATGTTTAAAACAAGTTTCTATTATGTTTCTCTAAACATTGGTGGGAGTCTCTAACCTGAAATTTGCTCTTTAATTCATTCACGGATAATCCCCCTCTCACGGAGACTGGTGAAACTGTAGGTCCAGCAGCACCTCCAGCTCTCGTTCACATTATTTCTCATATTTTTTATTCCTAAACCTAAAACTGGAAGTCCAGACAGACTCCTGGACCCTTCTGTCAGCGTTTCTCCTCAGGAACATCCACACACGACGCTCACCTCCGCTGACTCAGTGACGTAGGAGAGGGATTTAAAGCGACACGACCGTTCAGACTGCAGTCGCTTTCAAAAACATCAGATATGTGTCGGAATCAGTACCACATATTCAAGTGACACGGATGGCATTTAAAAAAAATGGATTTGTGCATTCAAACTGTAATAAATGCATCAGATATGGCTGCTTGTGGGGGGAAAAAGCAGATTTAATGCGCTTTTGCCTGCAGTGTGAACCTAGCCTAATACATGATTGCTCATGCTCACTCATATTCTCTGGTGCTTTCTGTCTTTTATTCATGCCTGACGCGCTCTGCAGTAGCAGTAGCAGAGCGCGTCAGGCAATACATCCATTCTATCCTTCTTGTTGCCAAAGACAATAACTTCAGTCTTGTTTTTGATTAGCTGAAGAAAGTTTCACTCCATCCAGTCGTTTACTTGTTCTAGGCACTGACAGAGTGAGTCCAGTGGCCGATAGCCACTAGGTGATAGGGCTGGGTAGATCTAGGTGTCATCAGCATAGCTATGATCGGCGATGTTATTAAGCACGACCTGACCCAGGGGGAGCATATAGAGATTAAAGAGCAATGCAAAGCAACCCACCACCCCAGACCCCAACCAGACGGCCAGCTCCCCCTCCTGGCCTCCAGCCCCGGGTAGCCAAGCAGCAACAGAGGTGTGTCGTAATTGTAAATGGGAAAAGACGAATGAACAGCTTGAGGTGAGTTTGGGAGTCATGGACACTAATCGAAGGCTGGCGTCCAGCTAATGGCGGGTGGGGGTCTGAACATATGTGGCTTCCTTGTTTTGGACATGATGATGATGAACAGACAAAATGTTTGTGTCTTTTGATTTAATTGTTTTTTTATTCAAACTAACAAGTACAGCAACGGTGTGGCTATTCTTTCCTACTTCTTAGTTGAATTAGCAGACTCCATGCTTCCAGGGCGCACTGCTGCCCTCTGCTGGTTCTTCCAGGTTACAGTCATAGTCCAAACAAGTAACATGGAGCTCGTATGTCCCTAAACAGCTACTGTATTTTATGATGGTGGATGACCATGGAGCATTGACCACAGTTTATATATGTATAAAAATGTATAATTTCAAGTTGAGAGGAATATTTAGATTTGGTCTTGGTGAGAAATATTAGTGAAAAAGGACAAGTTTGTGAACTGGAAACACAGGATTTGATAGTAAACAGGTAAAAATATCACACACTGGGCCTTTAATAAAGACAGTAAAACATTACAAAGAGGTAGGACCATTTTCTGTATCAAGATGAGTAGCAGTAAGTTTTTATCATGTCCCATTCCTATTTAAACAAGGTAGAACAATCTTGTTTGAAAAGCACTCATTTTTCCCACTGATTCGAGCCTTTTTCTAAATTTGCTCTTTTTCTGGGCGAATCTGTTTCACATTCCACACAAAAATGAATCCCAATTCTATCTTTCAGTGAATATTTATAGTGCAAAGCAGGTGACTGCCTTTTCCCTACAGGCCAGACAATTTGGACTTCATCAGTATGTATTTCAAGGACTTCTGGAAAAGGCACTTCAAAGGACTTCATCAAAGATTCCTTTTGTCTTCTCAGCCAGTCTTTTAACTAAGCCCCACAGACTCTCTGCCCTCTCCTGCTTTGACATATGTCAATAAGGATTACTCTCAGGGACGATATGTCTTACTCAAAGAATTTCCTTTCTCATTATTGGAGGAGAGAATACTTCCAAGACAGCTATCATCATCCTTGTTTTAATAGCAGTATGAATGCACTGAGATGTAATGATGGCTAGAAAAATACTGAATGCTTAGAAAAATTACAGCCTGAGCAATGTTTACATCATATCAGCAAGAAGAGGAACTGGGCAGGACAAGGTGTGCGTGTGTGCGTGTGTGTGTGTGTGTGTGTGGGTGTGTTTGTGTGTGTGTGTGTGTGTGCGTGCGTGCGTGCGTGTGTGTGTGTGTGTGTGTGTGTGTGCGTGCGTGTATTAACAACAAGACTTTTCTTAATCATCCCGCATAGAGAGCAAAATCTTAGCCCTTTGTGCTTTTCGGTTCAATACAAATGTCATTTCAAAAACCTTTGCTCAGCCATATTACATATGTGATGTGAAATTTGATTGCCACGTACACCAGGAGAGCTACATTTCTCTTCTGCTGCTGATATTTATGCTTAGAAATAATCACAGGCTTTAATGTGTTTACCTTGGCTGTTTCGTATAACTTGTGTTTGTTTGAAGTGTTTGTGCGATCCTTTGAAATTAAAGCAATGCAGTTTGCAAATACCCAATATGGGAAGTTTACAAAATGAGCACACTGACATGCTGTTCAGCACCTTGGGCTTCTGATAACATTGTGGAAGGTGCTCTACAAATAAAATTGATTGATTGGCATAGCATTAGCATAGCACATTGACTATGGATTTTGATTGGTTTGGATAAATTTGCGGTTTTAGTTCTTAATAGGAAACATGGACAACATTAAGAGAAATCCATCATCATCACATCTGGTGTATTAATGGCCTTCATTGAGTATAATATTGAATTTTTAACTTTAGAGTGGAAGTTCATTGCATTTGAATGACATTTGTATTAATACAAATATGTACTTTTAGATATATAAATATAAAGAGAAGAACAACCAAAACAAAGAACCAGAAACCAGAAAAACAAAACCAGTGATAACCCTTCCACAAATCAAAGGCATAACAGAAAAAAATAGCAACAATGAAAATGCACAACATAAACACACCAACAAAACCACACACAACAGTTAGAGGAAGACTAGTACACCCCAAACACAAGATATCAGCAGGACATACGCGTAGAGTCATTCAATTCAATTCAAGTTTATTTATAAAGCGCCAAATCACGACAAGAGTAGTCTCAAGGCACTTCACATAATAAACATTCCAATTCAGGTCAGTTCATTAAGCCAATCAGAAAAAATGTTTCCTATATAAGGAACCCAGCAAATTGCATCAAGTCACTGACTAGTGTCAGTGACTATACAGCAATCCTCATCCTCATGTACGACACGCAAACTATGCAATAAATCATACATAAGAGAAACTGCACGCCAACTCTACACACGAGCAAGAATGTAGAAAGGAGTTTGAGAAAGAAACATGAGCAGGAAAACAAGAAGCAGAAATCACAATAAATAAACTAGCTGTAACAGACCTCTGCACACGGGAGAATCATATAACGGAATCGGACAGAACACGGATCATAAACACCAAACAACAAAAGATGGATCAAAGAAGCCATAGAAATAACGAGACATGGACACAACCATGAACAGAGACGATGATTAATTAATTAATCAATTAATTCAAGTTGGTTAAAAAGCATAGGGTACTGTTGAAATAACTGAGACAGATTATGACACAGCCCTTATCGGTCCTGAATGCCAAAGCATTTCTGATGTCAGAGCAACTTTGACAAATGAGCATGAGGCACTTTCTCACAGCCTGCTTGTCATCAGCTCTGAGACAAGCACGGCACTCGTCTAACTAAAGGCAGTCTGGTTTTTCTTACCTTTGCCTGTGATGGATATAATTCATATAGTCTCACTTTCAGACAGCGAGCCCGAGAAAAACATGAGAAAAGCCGTTTACATTGTGAGCATCTATTTATTTGCCCCGTTAATGCATGTCACATCTGTGTACACTCTCAGATAAAAGTTTCCTTCATTCAGCACATTTGTAAACACTACAAAGCAGAAAAAATAAATCAACACTAAAGATGTTACAGAGTCTGTTCTCTGGGGTAGGCACATGAATCAAAGAGTATAAAACATGAAGCTGTACTTCATCATGAAGGGAGAAGCCACTCTTCTGTTCCTGTCAAGGAGGCGTTCAGATTCTGTTAACTTCTACTGTAGACCAGAGGGCTGGTCCACGAACCAAGGTCTTCCCATAAACCAGGCTCACTTTGTTCATGAAGTCACACACACACACGCACGCACGCACGCACGCACGCACACACGCGCACGCACGCACGCACACACACACACACACACACACACACACACACCACCTCTAAGTCTTTGTGTATATTTTGAGAAATCACCTCAGTTGCAGCTGACTACTCAGTTCATGGTTGAATGTCTTGTTTGGACTCGTCGCTGGGTTGTCTGACTCACCTAAAAATTGCTGTATGGTCTCATCCCAGGTATTTCTGTGTATTAGTAACCCATTGTCCTTTTCCTCTGTCTCCTGATTGTCTTTGCTGTGCCAAAAATCTCTAGCTTCATCTTTCTCAAACCTTAAAGAACCCTCACTGGTAACACTGGAGCTCCTTTGAAGTCTCAGCACGTCCAACTAAACTCGAGATCTTTTACCGTCACCTTGAACAATAAAACTCAAAAACATCTCTCGACTCTTGTTTAAACCAAACCCTCTGACACACACATTCACTCCTTCAGCTGTTGTCTCCATGTGGGACTAATAAATTCCTTTTTGTAGCTTGGAAAATGTAGATGCATGCACATTTTTATTAAACTGTTGCGGTGAGATAAACACTGCACGTGGTTACATAACTGAAAAAATGTACTATGATTAAATCTTTCATGAAAAATAGAAATCCTGCTGAAGGTTTTTATAGCAGAGGACTACAGGATGACTTGCTCATGGGAACTACGTTCTGATACACTTTGTAATGCATGAGGCATCGGCAGACAGACCTAATGAACAGAAAAGAAATGACCATCAAATGACTTCTAGTTTGAGTGTTTAGCTCCTCCTCAAAATTTTAAATGCAGATTTTTCCATGAGTGAAAAATCATTTCTGCAGCCTATTTTCCAATGTAACCTAGCTTCTCCTAACTGATCTAAACTTGTTTGCAACTGTGAATGTTTATATAAGAGTATAATTCAGGGCACTGTGAGCTTTTCATGTGAAATTTACCAGTTTTTCTGTTTCTGTTGGTGGTTGTTACTTCACTTCCTCCTGGCTGAGCCAGATAGTAACACGTTCATTTTGTTGCTTAAAGCTGCTAAAGCAAATCTGCAGACAAGCTTGGTTTTGAATGCCAGCATGGTCACAGAAAACTCACCCATCCACCTTTGGGTGTTTTTGAACAATTAGTGTCTCATAAGGCAAGGAAAGCTGGTCCAAAATTAATTTGATCATTTGAGAAATATTCTCAAACTCTGAGGGTTGATTTTCAAACATGAATAAAAAAGGACTCTTCGTGCCTTTATTTCTTCCTGTTTTGAATACTGGAAAACATTTTTCACATGTTTTATCACTAGAAATCCCAGAATTCCAACTTCACTAGAATTCCCAGTAACAAATTGACGGCTGTCATTCTGGCCAATAACTACAACCTGACGATCACGTCCTGAAGGAAAATGGTTCAAGTGTGCTTTTAATTAAATCTTTATGGTTGTGTGAATCTAATAATATGGTAAGAAATATTGTTTTAATCCAAATCTTGAAAATAAGTATCTTTATTGTTCGCTGGGTGACCGACACAGCTCCTTTCCGCGGGTGGGGGATCGTCTTCTGCATTGCTGTCAAAGTCACTGCCGTCTCTTACTGACCAGTTTTCATCAGATTTCCCCTCTGCCTGAGGCGGCATAATTTCTAATGCTTGTTTCACTGAGAACGTTCTAAAAGGCATTTAGCAGCTATTTCACGTGGAGGTTGAATGGAGAGTGAGGGCTTTCGAGCTGGAAAGTTTGCATCATCTGCAGGAAAACTTCATTTGTAAACTACTGAGAGGTGAGACTCACAGTTTGTGGGAGACAAAGACAGAAACAACTGTGGTATATTTCTTTTTGATACATTATTTTATGAAAATTATGACACAAATAAAGGGCACTGGAAACAAAGGAAAAGCCAGGACAACATGAGATCCGTCTAACTAAAGTTATTACATGTCAAAATATGAAAGCTGTAAAAATGACTCTTTGGAGTTCTTGTGTTAACAAAAAAGCCCTTGATCACCTTCAGTTAGTCCAGAACTCTGCAGCGAGGCTCCTAACTGGAGCTTACTTGAATGTTTTGTCTTTTTTGATTTATTATATGACTTTTTCATTTTTTTAATCAAATCAAACTTTATTTATGAAGCACTCTTCATACAGCAAGTGCAACTCAAGCGCTGGACAAGATTAAAAACAACCGTGCAATAGCCAACTTCCCACCCCCTCGCCCACAGATCAACAACAAGAAATATATTTCCCTCCTCCCACTCCCAATCCCAACCCATGCAAACACACACACACACACACACACACACACACACACACACACACACACACACACACACACACACACACACACACACACACACACACACTTAAAAACAATGAAAGAACAACTGGCTGAGTATTGAAGCAATAGGCAACGAAGAAGAAGGAAATGCCGTCAAAAGGAGCCAATTGCACCGGGGGCAGCAGGATCAGCAGCAGCAGCTCGGGCACCACCGCTTGCAGCCCAGATGCACACTCGTTGGTTGTAGCCTGGCCTGCCAGACCCGTCCTCTGTTTAATTCTGCACAGAGACTGAGTCTGGTAACTCTCGGCAAAGAGCGCCATGAGAGGCGGGACTAGCCAGCTCAAGAATAAGCAATCAGAAAAAAGACGGAAATCCTGACCGTACCGCACGACGTTGCAGTTTTCTAGTTGTAGTTAAAAAAAAAAGGCATCTGGCAACAGCGAAAATATCTTTTTTTTTTTTAGAAGAAATGCTTTTAGCGCTTCTACTTGTGGTTTTAAAGGCATTTGGGTCATTTAGAACAGAGGAAAGAGCCGCAGCGAACTCTGCCACTGTCTTTGTTGTTTATGAGAAACTGAGCGTCGATGTGTGTGACGTACGCGACGCTGTAGTTTTTTTTAGCTGTAGTAAAAATGGAGTCTAGTGACAGCGCAAACATCTTTCTTTAGAAGAAAGGCTTTTAAAGCTTCTACTTGTTGTGTCCAAGTCATTTAGACCAGAGGAAAGAGCCGCATCGAGCACCGCATCAGTCGTCGTGTTCGACAAACTCGGTGTTGTGGTGTGTGACGTACGCTACTCAGCGCTGATTGGCTCGGTTAGAATTCTCACGGGGAGGGGTTATTTGAATCGGAGAGTTCCCAGACTCTTTCTCTGTGCAGAATCAAACAGAGGACGAGTCTGGCAGGCCAGGCTACGCTTGTTGATGACAAACCTGTGGCAGGAACATCCACTGGACTAGAGACTGGCGACATTGATGCACCTTCAGGTAAAAGGTGTAGTTTACTGTTTGAAGGCTAGGCTACAAGACACCTCCCAAGTATCCTTGCTCAGCTAGTTAAACGGCTAACAAACGAAGAACACACGGCTCGGTAGAACATGAACATTGGATCATGCCTTGGCGGTTCCTGGTGACGCATCTGCTAGGCAACTGGAGCGGGGCCAAGACATCAAGGCGAGGTTCCTTGGCATTGAGAAACACCTCCTGTCTCGATGCCATATTGGATGCTACGTTTCCTTCTATGGAAGCCTGTGAGGACAAAACACATTTACTGATTTAAAACAAATTGTTACAAAACTTTCACCAATAAGAAACATGTTGTTTTACACATATACCTCTTCACTCATGCCAGTGATGAAAGGGAGTCTAATGTGCTTGTCATTTTGCTGGAGGTTGCACTGCCAGGGTTTTTTGACCCTAGTGGCCATCCGTTGGTAAAGTCTTACTTGAACACAAAAATAATGCTCGCTTTATGATTTAGGTATATACTGCCCCATATTACCAGGGAAAATACACACTGCCACTTTAAGAAAGTAAAAGAAAACAACATAATTTGAAAAAATAAAGAAACTTTACCATTTTACAATTTGAATTTCTACTTTTTGTGGCTTGTGATACTTTATTGTTTAAGCTCTCACCACAGAGCTGTTATAAGGGCTGAGTGGTGTTTTAGGTGTGGAAAGCTTTATCTTCAGTGATCCTAAATAAGAATGAAGTCACTTGAGCCCAAAGTGGGGTGACTGTGTTTAACTTGACACTAATGCAACATAATTGCAGTTTCTTAACAAAGATGAGTTCCTGTGTATCTTGACAATAACATATATATATATATTTTTTTAAATGAGATGATGGCCTGAAGTTGCTAACTTTTAATTTTTGTTAGCGTCTTTGTTCTTTGAGAAAAGGCATCTTTTTTTATTGCTGCACAACGGCTGCTGTCTGGAATGAAGTGATACCCTGGAAAAGTCCAGACCTCCACAGACGCCATGAGTACTTAAAAGCAATTGAAAAGCTGTAAGCGATGGGTTGAATCAATAATCTGTTTTCACTTCCCTGTCAGCTCTCATTGTCTGTATCTCTAGCATGTAAACAAAAGGCTGGTAGGTTGCAGCATAAGAATAGCTGGCACGCTCTATGGCAAGTAGAACATTCTAGCAATAATTGAGAGAAATGGTGGTGGAAGCACTGCAAAGATTAAGTGATTACCGTCTTGTAGCAGGAAGCCCAGACCTCTGGCTTAAAGAGGATAGATGCCTGCTGGATACAGTGAATTATTATGTTGGATTGTTTATCTCACCTGTTCGAGCTCAAGTGAGACTGCCTTTTTAAAAAACAGCAGTGTTGGCTTCTGGGATGGAAATCACGATGATGATGATGATGATGGTGATGATGATGAGGCACAGAACAAAAAGCTGAGGCAATTGCTCTACTTTTTCAACCAAGAATGAAGCTCTCATCCGTTAATGTGAAGCAATAGAATTTTAATACTAATTCATGTGTCAGCTGCAGTGTGTGTGTGTGTGTGTGTGTGTGTGTGTGTGTGTGTGTGTGTGTGTATGAGTGTGCACCCAATACATTGTTGCAGGCTAACAATATTAAATTCAGATATTAAACTCAGGCCCTCAAGCCAAATCTGGCCCAAGGTGGTCAAAATCATATATCATATATCTAATACCACAGCAAAATCCCTTCTTCAATGCATGATTTTATCACATATTGAGTATTGTTTTACTGAATGATCATTTGCTGGTATCACTGCCTTTAAACCCATAGAAGAGCTAAAAAAAAGGCACCTAAAGGTTTTGTGAAAAAAAAAAAACATTCATCTCACCATTGTCCAATTTTGGAAAATATAATCTGCTGAGTTTTGAAAACTTCAAAAGTTTGTTTTGTATTGTTTATCATCATCATCATCACCTTTATTTAACCAGACAAGACCCATTGGGATTAGAACCTCTTTTGCAAGGGTGACCTGGCCAAAAGGCGCAATGGGAATGCCGCATATGCATACTGAAACATACAGTACAGATCAAAAAATTGTACTACATAAATCCATTCGTGGTTTGGGTCCTCTCCCATTAGAATAATTTATTAAACAAAAAACAACACTTTTAGAACCAGATCAGCCAGCAGAGGAGACTGTGAGGTTCCATTTAGAACCACAATGGGACAAAATTGCTGTGAAGGTGTGTCCTACCTGGAATCGCATTTCTATTTAACTTTGAGTCACTCACCTTCACTGATTTTAGAAAAGACCTTAAAGTGGTTAAAAGCCAACTCCTGTGGCCATTTGTAGATCTGACTGGGCAATCAGATCAAATTGGCTAGAGATAGCCTTTATGTTTTTTGTCCATTATTCATTTTTATGCTGTTGTTTAAAATGTATGTTGTCCAATCAAAATAAACTAATAAACAAACAAACAGATGTGTATCAGAACTCGCCCACTAGCACATATGCCAGAAATGCTACAAAATCCCAGAATGCTTTACTATGTCGGTGCGTCAGACCGTCATGCCGACGGCAGGAGGTAGGTCGGGTTTCACAGCATCTGTCTGCATTCCTTCATGGAGGTTTTTTTCCTCACATCAAGATTACCAGGGTGCCAGATTCCGATAAGAAAAATTATTGAGGTCAGGCAGAGATAATTTTCTCTCTGCCTTTCAGTTTTTAGCTGGTCTTTCAGTCTCTCAGCAAATCCAATTTTTGGGTTTAAATTTGCTCATGCCGTGCAGTGACTTTCTTCAAGATCACATCCATCTTGCACACTAACACCAGGATCACAGCTAGCACCTCTAGCTTCTGACTCACCCTCAGTAGAGTCCCAGTCTGAGCAGTTTCCACATGGCTGAGACTTTCCATAGGTACTGGTTGCACTCCAGTCCATTTAAGGTTGACGTGGAAAGCACACCAACCAACCCCCAGATGGAGCTAATTGAACTCCAATATAGTGACACACTCCAGTGAAAGTATGACTGTGGCTTCTGCAGTTTTTATCTTTCCTCCCCGATACACTGAACTATGTCTGTGTCCTAGCTGTTGAAATGCTCTCCGTGTTCAGCAGCACATACGTGAGCAACTGTACTGTTTGGTGGAGATGAACAAAACTCACCTTACATCAGGAAGAATCTGCGCGTTTTGAGTTTTATCCTTTCTTTCATAATCCGTTGTTGAATTGTGATTGGCAGAAGCTTTTCCGGTTCGCGCCTCACTTTTTTTTTTACAGCAGCTGCCCAAAACGATCTCCTAACACATGGATTTTCTGCTTCCTGATTACGTGATGTGTGACGTATGCAGATGAAGATCAGCTTTAGAGCTGAGATGTTTGTTCTCACGGTGCGGGGGCTCGTCGGACGCCCACACAGTAAAAAAATTGGCTGTGAACGGTTGGATTTAAAATGACGACTTTGTTCAACAAGGGCAGTGAATGAGTTAAATTAATTGGTTGGGATGATTCAGGTTCAGATAACAGAGAAAGAAAGAATTTGCTTCTGTATGTTAAGGAGCACCCTGTCTGAGGGTGTGAGCGCACTAACACACTATGCTGCTGTCCATGGTTCTGATTTTGCAGTTTGTATATCAATCATCATTTTTTCTACTCGTAAAAGTAGCTTTTTGTCATTTTGTTAATGCTTCATTTTCCGTTTGCTGTACGATTAAATAAATGTAAGCAGCGCAGCATCACAGAAAAGGGTTGAACTCTAATAAGAAACAAAAGGTAAAATTAGACATATGGAAAAATCAAAGGTACGTGGTGCTTTGAATGCTGGGTGGAAGCTGGGAAATCTGAATTTCCTTTGGATTTAGTCAAAATTTTTGTTGATTAGACAAATATGTTTTTCTGTGGAAAAATGGAGTATCTCAGAATTCTGTAGTTATAAAAGATAGACCTGCTTTTAATGTTTAATAATCTAAAATTGTTTATTTAGACCTATATGTGTTTATGAGCCATGAAAATGTAGTCAAAGGTTTATAAGAAATGACCAATAGATGGAAGAGTGGTTCTCTAACTGGAAAAAGCAGGCTTCAAACCAGGAGAAGGCACGAGAAGTCTAAACAATTTTTATTGAACAAACACTGAGCAAAAATACTATTTTAATGCAAACTATCAGAACTTTGCTGACATGTGAAATCATAAGTCAAATGAGGCTTTTAGTCAGACGCCCTCTGCCTCGCTGTACTCACTCATGCTGCTGCGGTCCCGGTGTACCATCAGATCGCTACACCTGCTGACTCCTCCAGAAACGTCATCCTCACTGCCATCTAAAGCATCCATGCATGCAATGTTCAACGCCTCTCCTGAACTGACCACCGTAAAATTACCGTAACTCTGCCATACCATGTTAACTTGCCCCACTTTCGGTCCCCTCTGCTTTGAACCTCTCGTTTCAATTTTTTCTCCTGTTGAGATCATACAGCCTGACGCCCCCTGCTGTTACAGGCGTGTAATGTTTACACCCCGATTATAAGACAACCCCACATTTTAAAATTATTTTCAATGAAAACGAAAATCATGTTATACTCGGGTCAATTGAATTGAACTGAATTGAATAACTTTAATTTGATGTAGAGGGACAGTGTGCATTAATAAACATTTTACAATGTAAATGTACCCAATTATTGCCAAAAGGCTAAATTCCATTGGTAGTCCCCCTGCCGATTGGCACATAGTATAAAACAACATTTAAATGTAATAAATATTCAAAAAAACAATACAAGTAAAACAACATTGCATAAGCACTTCACAACCATGGCACGCAGATGGTAGGTCGTTAATGTAAAGACTGAATAAAATTGGACCTAAGATTGAGTCCTGTGGTACACCTGTAACAAGATCTGTAAAAGATGATCTGTTATTTTGTATTTTGACACATTGAGTTCGATTAGTGAGATATGATTTTAACCAGCTGCACGTAAATTGTGAAAAATTGAACTGAACAAATTTAGACTGGAGAATATCATGGTTAACAGTGTCAAACACTTTTCGTAGATCTAAAAAAACTGCACCAACCACCAATACGGTATATACTAAGTAATGTTGCTATGGTTACATTGTGATTTCTTAGTAAATTTTCTATTTAGTAAGAGATAAATTTTATTGTCTTTATCTTAGTGAATCTATAATTAAATCAATAGGTAAACTTGTAGTAGCACATTCAATATCAAAGAAAGTAAAATGTTATTATCAGGAGAGGGAGAATGTTTAAGTGGTTAGCAGCAGTGTGCTAGCTGATAGCCCCCTCCATGAGGCCACCACAGCTCAGCAGAACATCGTTGTAGCTTCTTCTGGGGAGAAAAACACTTAGAGAGAAAATAAAGTTAACAGCTGATATTGCAGAAAATAGTACAGTTAAAGAGCAGATTGTAGAAGAAAGTAGTAGAGTGTGAAAAGTGGTCAGTGTGTCCTCCAGCAGTCTAAGCCTATAGCAGCAAAACTACAGAGATAACTCTGGATAATCTAGCCTTTTAGATGGAGGAATGTGGGAGGCAGGGCAAAGGAGAGCCATCTTTACTGACTGTATTCTCCACTGTACACGCCACCTCAACCTTCCTTTCCTCCGCTTTAATGTTTAGGCGAGCCAAACGCAGCTTTAGACGAGTGCGGGTAAGAGGAGCATGGAGAGGACTTGCTCCAGACGAATCAGATTCCTGAGACGAACATTCAGCGGAAGAAGGCGGAGCTGAATCGAGGGTCTCCCTCTTATGATCGAGCCGGCCCTTTTTCTCATCTGAGGGCGGCGGAGACACTCCAGGAGGGGATGGCGAAGGGAGGATTCCCTGGGTCTCCAAGTAGTCCACCACAAATTTCCGTAAAGCGGCTGCTGTTAGTTGTTTCGGCAGGGGGAGACTGAAGTGGGCGGCAACCTGCTGCAGATCGGTTTTGCGACAACTCTCCAGAAGCTGGCGCAAAGGAGCTGCCACAAATGCAAGCAGGTCAAAGGTCGCCATGCTCCGAGCCTAAGGGACACAAATACAAGGTTAATATTTTTACACACACCTAAAAATGTTTGGGAAAAGGTGGTAAATAAATGTAAAAATCCCGGACGAGCCCCCACGTTATTACGTCCCCGGCTCTCTAGGAGAGATGAGGAGGGGAGCAATAAAATTGGTGCGTAGGGTAAATGGTAAATAATAACAGAGTGCTGTGTCGCTAGAATACAAAGGATTTTATTACAAAAAGGAATATTTACAAAGGATGTTATAAATATCTATATACAAAACAAAGAGGAGATTTATACAAAAAGGAGATAACGAAAAACATCAACCCAGAAGGGGATGGGGATAAACAACCAAAAAGGAGGAAGAGCTTTCCTGATAAGCAGGGAAGCTCTGGGGAGATCCTAAATCGAAGTCAAAATACGTTCCTAAGTCTGAAAGCCAAATTGTCAAATCCTATAAATCCAAATCCGAAATCCGAAAGAGTGTGTAACGATGACTAGCGAGCGAACGAGTTTTTAGCCAAAGCAGACGAGGAGAAGAGAATAGTACAAACTCCAGAAGAGTCTACACTACCCTGTACCTTCTCAAAAACTGTTGGCCGGGGAGCAGCTTTTAACCGCTGTCCAGTGATTAATGATTCCAAACAGCTGGGCACCAAGAGACTGTCAAGGCGGAAACCAGTGAGGCCATCTTGTGGTCAAAAAAAAAAAGGGCAAGACACGTAACACAAATCAATGATTTTATTTGTTATGACCAGGAAGATGTAATATTCTATGTAAATATCAAATATTAACCTGCGAGGTCTTCGCTGTAATTATCAGAAGATTCTAGGATTTAATTCAGAAGATCTAGGTTCTTTGCTTTTTCAGTGATCAACCACACTTCGTGTTACTTCAAGAAAGAGTCAGGTTTATAAAAGTAAGACTTTATTTTACAAATAATTAAAACATAACTAATTAATTAAGCATTTACTGTGAGTGGATAAGATAAGATAAGATAAGAACAAATCTATTTATCCCGAGGGAAATTCTTGTGTCATGTACATGCTCAAAGCAGTAGGAGAGACAAAGAAACAGGTGAAATAGAAATATGACATACAATATATACAGTAAAAAACTAAACGTGATGAAGGAACCTATGTGTGAATTTGTTGTCAGTCAGAGCTTCCTTATCAAAGTAAGCTGAGTTCTGGTGAAAAGAGTTTGGTTTGCTCTAAGCTGTAAAGTTGTTATCATCAGAAGAACATCAGATGCGATCTGTCATGTCTACTTCACCCATTTTTGAGAGGTCATCTTGGTAGATCCGAAAGCCGCAGCGGTTGGCTGACCTCTGGCACCGGAGGGCTGTAGAATACCGTGGTACCGACTCTTCAGTCCAGAGATGTCTCGGGTCACAACAGCTGGATGGAACCGTGCGTCTGGCGGACTCTTAAGGAGTCTAACAACATCAGCTTTGTTTCTGCAGGAACTGTTTGCTCATCAGCTTTTCAGGTGCAAAAAGGTTTTGACGACGTGTCTAAATCTTTGATGGTTAAAGAGGTTTTACTACAGGTGGCCGGTCTGAAGTGATTCTCTAGAACTGTTGAATCCCTCAGGATGATCCAGTTTTAACGTTTTGATGTTATGATTGCACAGCCAATCAGAGGCTGACAGGTTTGAGAGATGTTACCAAGACAACTCTGAAACACGCCTTCTTGATACAGGATGTTCTGACTGGTTTAATACTATGTGTTGGAGTTTAACTTAACCGTACTTGTTATTGTGTGAGTGCAGGTATGAGGACCTCGTCGTCAAAACATGGTGAACACATGGCAGGTATAGTAGACACACGTAATATAACATCCATTCAGTGTGCACAGATAAATGAAGCATTTCATTATACTATAATTATTATAAGTAGGTATAAACAAATGTTTATTTAATGATTATCTAGATTATGAGTCAAGGAAGAAGTTCATATTGATTTAAGAAATCATTCTTGAATTTAGCAACTGATTCGAGCTGGAGTTGTTCCTTCTGTGGAGGCAGCCAGATGGGACCTTGGGAAAGAAAGTTATTGTTTATCTTTCAGACTTGCAGAGTCTGTGGGTCCCAGCTGGTGTGAAGGCAGGCTCATCTAAAGGGAACACATGCAGGGTTGTGTCTCCTTACTGACCAGATGTTGAATAGATGTTGAAAGGTCAGACTGTACCTAAACTGACCATTGATGGACGTTACAGACGTGAGTAGAGACGTTCAGCTTTGTTGTGCGTCATGCTCACATAACCTAAAGCAAAGCTGATTCTATCACGGTGAGGTTGACTTTTTCAACTTTCTGGCAACTCATCTTCATAAAGGAGAAATTTGCATTAATTAGATAGGGCATTTGAAAAGCAAGAATATGCTCCAGGATGAATACATTAAAAACACTTTGAGACATGACATAAATACTAAACAACGTTGTTGTATACGTTGGCATTTATATAGAAATGTTGCTGAGACAAAAACAAAATAATTTACCATCCAAATAAGTGGATCACAATTCATTATGTCTTATGTCAAAGTGTGTGTGTGTGTGTGTGTGTGTGTGTGTGTGTATGCATATACTTGGACTGTAACTCTCCCCTAACAGAGAGAGCCAGCAGATCCCAGATCTGCGAGGGCTTTCCAAACCTTTACCACCCTCTACCTGCTAAAAGGAAATGGAAATTAAAGGATGACTCCTACAAAGTACAGCACACGTTACACCATAATGCTCCTCAACCGCGTGGGTTCTCTCCGGGTTCTCCGGCTTCCTCCCACAGTCCAAAAACATGACTGTTAGGTTGATTGGTCTGTCTAAATTGTCCCTAGGTGTGAGTGTGTGTGTGTGTGTGCATGATTGTTTGTCCTGTGTGTCTCTGTGTTGCCCTGCGATGGACTGGCTCTCTGTCCAGGGTGTACCCCGCCTACTTGCCCGTTGACTGCTGGCGATAGGCACCAGCCCCCCGCGACCCTACGTGGACAAAGCGGGTTCAGAAGATGGATGGTAACTAAATATCCTTTTTGTACTGGAGCAGATCTAATAATCATTTTACATTTCTTTGCTCTGGGGATATTCAGATGTAATTTTGCCATAATTTTAGGAAAGGTTTTGAAAATCTTTGATCGGCACATTAACATGACTTCCCACCTGAGAACAAAGGCAAATATTCTTGGTTTTTTATGAGCCAGGAAGGTCGTCCCACAGAAATAACACACCTGAGACAGACAGCTGTTTGTGTGCTGGCGGGTTTCCTGCTGCACCGAACAGAACAAAGGCTCACTTCAATTATGCATGAGTTCAAATAAGGGGCTTGCAGCTGTGGCGCTTCTGCATGCACTTGTATAGACATCAACAGCTTTTCAAAGGCCTTTGTTTACTTCAGTTCTTAATGGAGACAGACCAAAAAATAATGAAAAATGGGAAAGTTGTATTCACCCTCAAGAAATGGCAGCAAGAGAGATTATTGAGTCTAGCATCATAATCCTGAGAGCAAAGGTTTAAACTAGCAGTGAGGTAAGAAATGCTAGAGATGTTTCAGACCAGCAGGAACGATAGCTATGCGTACCTTATTATCAGTAACATAAAGTATTGAAACGCACCCAGAGTTTACAAAAAACTATTTGCCTATTGTTTCAATCAAATGGAAAAGTTGTGTGGAAAAAAAACTGACATGTTAGCCGCTTACACAGCAGGGCGGAAGAGGCGGGAATGAACCAAAACAACGCAACAGGGCTGGCGAGGCGGGCAGAAACAGCAACCACAAACACCAGAATAACAGGAACCAATGAAGTTGAACAGAAAACACAAACTCTACAGAGGCCGGCGATGGGGAGGCAGGAGCCGGCAGAGTTCAGGGGTGCCGGCGATGGGGAGGCAGGAGCTGGCAGAGTTCAGGGGTGCCGGCGATGGGGAGGCAGGAGTCGGCAGAGTTCAGGAGTGCCGGCGATGGGGAGGCAGGAGCCGGCAGAGTTCAGGGGTGCCGGCGATGGGGAGGCAGGAGTCGGCAGAGTTCATGGGGGCCGGCGATGGGGAGGCAGGAGCCGGCAGAGTTCAGGGGTGCCGGCGATGGGGAGGCAGGAGCCGGCAGAGTTCAGGGGTGCCGGCGATGGGGAGGCAGGAGCCGGCAGAGTTCAGGGGTGCCGGCGATGGGGAGGCAGGAGTCGGCAGAGTTCATGGGGGCCGGCGATGGGGAGGCAGGAGCCGGCAGAGTTCAGGGGTGCCGGCAATGGGGAGGCAGGAGCCGGCAGAGATCAGGGGTGCCGGCGATGGGGAGGCAGGAGTCGGCAGAGTTCATGGGGGCCGGCGATGGGGAGGCAGGAGCCGGCAGAGTTCAGGGGTGCCGGCGATGGGGAGGCAGGAGTCGGCAGAGTTCAAGGGGGCCAACGATGGGGAGGCAGGAGCTGGCAGAGTTCAGGGGGGGCGGTGACAGTTTTAAACTTTGAAAATTTGTTTCAGAAGTTAAGTCAGTAAAGGAAGCTATAACAGTGTTTCTTGCTCTTTTGTGGTGTTGAGCCAACTGAGCCATTGTGCACGCTGGTGGGAAAAATAAAATATGAAAGTTTTTTTTTGCTTTTTCTTATAAAACAGTGTCAAATGGTGAAATTTATGAATTTTAAAAGTTATTTAACAAATCAAACTTGCGTAACACCGCTGTAATGCAGCCATTACTAATACTCCATCACTCACCTAGTTCTTACAGGTAATGCAGAGTTTTTTTCTGATTTTCATGAAAGAACCGCCCTCTCTGCGTTCTGATAAATGTGCATGCGCACCACTCTATCGTACACAAGCTGTTTACAAGTAGCTGCCGGCTTTGCACACGCCACTTCTAGCAATCTGAAATGCATTTCTCCAAATAGCATGCCAAACTTTAGCTTACCTGTCGAGCAGGACATTGGTGACAGTGGCACCTGTGGGGAGCCCAAACTACTCTTTCAGCGTACGTCATCATTGAAAAGTGTCCTAAATTACCTCTGGTATTATTTCCCACTTCGGATGACTTTCTCTTCTTATCGTAGACTTAGACACTTTTTTCTTGTGAATCTCAGCCGTAAGTAGCTCGATGAGAACGGAGAACAAATATAAACAGTTTGCAGGTGCGCTACGTGAAAACTAGCCCGTCCCGCCACGTTCCTCCATGAGAGCGGGAGGGTGGGGTTGCGCGCTCTGTCCCACAGCGCTCCATACCGCGGCACTCCTCTGTGAGGGGGGGGGGGGGGGGGGGGGGGGGGGTTGCACACGTTCCACTGCTGTTTCTCTCCAGCATCAACTGATGGAGGGCTCTAGTTTCGTTGCGCCGTTCGTGTCAGCGGACACGGTAGGGTCAGGGAGGGGGGTGGGGTGGGGCAGGACGCTTAGTCTGGCGGGTGGGCAAGCAAAGCCTGCTGGGCCACCAGGCTTATAAAGTGCTGGGGGAAACCCTGCACCCATTCACACCCTGGTGGGGATGAACTACGGTGTGGCCACAGCTGCCCTGGGGCGCTGTGATGGAGGCGAGGCTGCCGTGCGCTGGCGCTGCCAGTCCCTCTGGCCGCCAGCGGACGGGGGTGGGGTGGGGGGGGTGTCTTGCCCAAGGACAGCGACAGAGTGAGTGGGGCTCGAATTTGCATCCGGGGGTGAGCACCTAACTCCTGTGCCACCATCACCCCCTGTGTGCCAAAGACATAAATACGAGAAACGCTGTCAGCAGTTACTAGGTCACAGGTCGATGATAGATTTTGTAGTCGTATCATCTGACCTGCGGCCGTATGTTTTGGACACCCGAGTGAAGAGAGGGGCGGAGCTGTCAACTGATCACCACCTGGTGGTGAGTTGGATCAGATGGCAAGGGAACATGCCCCGTAGACCTGGCAGACCCAAACGCATAGTGAGGGTCTGCTGGGAACGCCTGGCAGAAGAACCTGTCAAGACGGTCTTCAATTCCCACCTCCGGCAGAGCTTTGACCACGTCCCGAGAGCAGTGGGGGACATTGAGTCCGAGTGGGCCTTGTTCCACTCTGCGATTGTCGAGGCGGCTGTTGCTAGCTGTGGTCGTAAGGTGGCCGGTGCCAGTCGTGGTGGCAACCCCCGTACCCGCTGGTGGACACCAGAGGTTCGGGGAGCCGTCAGGCTGAAGAAGGAGGCCTACAGGGCGTGGCTGGTCTGTGGGTCTCCGGAGGCAGCAGACAGGTACTGGATAGCCAAGCGGGGTGCAGCAGTGGCAGTTGCCGAGGCAAAATCTCGGGCGTGGGAGGAGTTTGGTGAGGCCATGGAGAAAGACTATCGATCGGCTCCAAAGAGGTTCTGGCAAACTGTCCGGCGCCTCAGGAGAGGAAGGCAGCAACTCGCTCACACTGTTTACAGTGGGGATGGGGAGCTGCTGACGTCAACTGAGGCTATAGTCGGACGGTGGAAGGAATACTTTGAGGAGCTCCTCAATCCCACCAATGCGCATTCCGAGGAGGAACCAGAGCTGGGAGGCCTGGGGATGGACTGTCCGATCTCGGGGGCAGAAGTTGCTGAGGTAGTCAAACAACTACACAGCGGCGGAGCCCCGGGGGCGGATGAGGTTCGTCCTGGGTATCTCAAGGCAATGGATGTTGTAGGGCTGTCATGGTTGACACGTCTCTACAACATTGCGTGGTCATCGGGGGCAGTTCCTAGGGAGTGGCAGACCGGGGTGGTGGTCCCCATCTTTAAGAAGGGTGACCTGAGGGTGTGTTCCAACTATAGGGGGATCACACTCCTCAGCCTCCCTGGAAAGGTCTACTCCAAGGTACTGGAGAGGAGGGTCCGATCGATAGTTGAATCTCAGATAGAGGAGGAGCAATGTGGTTTTCGTCCTGGCCGTGGAACTGTGGACCAGCTCTATACCCTTGCAAGGGTGATGGAGGGGGCATGGGAGTTTGCCCAACCAATCCACATGTGCTTTGTGGATTTGGAGAAGGCTTATGACCGTGTCCCCAGGGGCACCCTGTGGGGGACGCTCCAGGAGTATGGGGTGGGTGGCTTTCTGTTAAGGGCCATTCAGTCCCTTTACCAGAGGAGCGTGAGTTTGGTCCGCATAGCCGGTAGTAAGTCGGACCTGTTCCCAGTGAGGGTTGGACTCCGCCAGGGCTGCCCTTTGTCACCGGTTCTGTTCATCACTTTTATGGACAGAATTTCTAGACGCAGCCGTGGTGTGGAGTGTGTCGAGTTTGGTGGCAGGAGAATCTCGTCTCTGCTTTTTGCGGATGATGTGGTCCTCCTAGCTTCATCCAGCTCTGACCTTCAGCTCTTGCTAGGTAGGTTCGCGGCCGAATGTGAAGCGGCTGGGATGAGGATCAGCACCTCCAAATCTGAGACCATGGTTCTCGACCGGAAAAGGGTGGCTTGCCACCTCCGGGTCGGGGGAGAGGTCCTACCTCAAGTGGAGGAGTTTAAGTATCTCGGGGTCTTGTTCACGAGTGAGGGTAGGAGGGATCGGGAGATCGACAGGCGGATTGGTTCGGCGTCTGCAGTGATGCGGACGCTGAGCCGATCTGTCGTGGGGAAGAGGGAGCTGAGCCAGAAAGCCAGGCTCTCGATTTACCGGTCGATCTACGTCCCAATCCTCACCTATGGTCATGAGCTTTGGGTAATGACCGAAAGAACGAGATCGCGGATACAAGCGGCTGAAATGAGTTTCCTCCGTAGGGTGGCCGGGCTCAGCCTTAGAGATAGGGTGAGGAGCTCGGACATTCGGGAGGGACTCGGAGTAGAACCGCTGCTCCTCCGGATCGAAAGGAGCCAGTTGAGGTGGTTTGGGCATCTGGTCAGGATGCCTCCTGGACGCCTCCCCGGGGAGGTGTTTCGGGCATGTCCTGCCGGCAGAAGGCCCCCGGGTCGACCCAGGACACGTTGGAGAGGTTACATCTCCAATCTGGTCCGGGAACGCCTTGGGGTCCTGCCGGAGGAGCTGGTGGACAAGGCCGGGGAGAGGACGGCCTGGAGCTCCCTAGTTGGGATGCTGCCCCCGCGACCCGGACCCGGATAAGCGGAGGAAGACGAGACGAGACGAGGCTGTCAGCAGTTACTGAGTCGCCCTAAATGAGTCGGATTAGAATGAGGGACTAAAGATCCTGATCAGTAAATTCCTAGAAGGGATTTAACGTGCCATAAAATAAAATAGTTTCTCAACTTGTTTCCTGCTGCATGTGCCTCTGACACCATGTCTCTCTGATTCATCCATCTGCATCAGGCCTCTTTACATGAGGACCGTGCTGTGAGAGCCTGCCCTTTTCTCAAAATGTGGATCAACAAGCTTAATGTTGGACTGATTGTTTTTATGTGTGAAAATAGGCCTGGAAATGGAGCAGTCTTCCTCTCCCTGGCAGCACTTCACCACCTACCAGAACCAGGCCTGTCCATTCCCATCTGTGAGTCCCACATAACAGGATAAGCTTCTGCGTTCCTGGCCCCACATGGGTATTTATATACACCAGAGAGATCTGATGGATGAATTTCAGATGTGCTTCCCCTGAGTCTGTGGGGATGTTTCCATTTATAGACTGGGGGAAAATTCTTTGCCTAGCTCCTGGGAATAGAGCATTCAAGGTGTCCATTGTTCCACTTCTGCTTGATCCACTCGCCACACTTTCCCCTGTTAGCGCCTTTAGATAAGGACCTGACTGTAAGTGAGTAAAATGCATTAGCATCATACATAATGAATACATTTGAGTGCGTGTACCAAAACTTAAACATAAAGAAGACTCAGCAGCTGCAGACAATTATTTTCCGCTCACATTGTGGAGGTTAAACATGTGCAACGTTTGTGATCTAGAGAAAAGGAATACAGCGCACAGCTTTACACCCGCTTTGTTCTCCTCTCTAATTTGTCCCCACAGCATACACTTTGATTTATTTCAGTACCTAGCACACTTTAACTCAAAAAGTGGAGCTTTATCAGCTATTCTGAGAGTAACGGTCATTTTAAAGCACAATGTGGTAATCCAGTGAGTTTATTTCCCAAACGGTCTCATTCTTACTTATGATTCTTCAAAATCCATGACCTTGTGCATGAATATAATCCCAAAATGACTAATTTATAAAGATAAAATAACTTTTTTCATGTTTTACAGCCTTGAAAATGAAAGAGACACAATATATGTAACTTCTTTGGTACAAAGATATTTAAAGACACAATCCTGTGTGTGAAACAGCTGCATTAATGTGAATGCAATCTATTGCATCATATATACAAAGGTGGGCAATCACTGACATGCTTGTTTTTGCATTTTGATTATAAACGTGTTCTAAAGGTAATAAAATCACCACCACTACTGGTGTTGCTACACCTATGAATACATACTCTGCTGATGTTAGCAGGTAACAAGAGGTAAACTTACCGAGGCAACTCTTTGTTCTCCGCCATGACGTGCTTCCTTTTAAGATGCTCGTGTGTCGTCATTGTGCTCCCGTGAAAGGAGAGTTTCAGACTGCAGAGTTTGAAATCTACGGGCCTTTCCTTTGAATTTGTGTAATGCTTCCAAACTTTTGAGCTACGTTTTCTTTCTCCGGTGATGAAGGCTGAGCTGGATGGCCACCACTGCGCATGCGCCTCGGAGCTAAAGCGGCAGCTCAGCAGAAAGGCAGGAAGCAAACGCCAAATGTGCCGCAGCAGACGAGATAAAAAAATGTTAATAAAATAAGGTCTCTATTTTATTTGTCGATTTTGTTGTGATGAGCTGACTAATCATGGCAGCCCTAGACATCTTGCTGCGGCTGCGTCATGCCCTGTTTTGGTTTGAGGGCCTGGTGATGTAGCATGCCCGAGTCTGTGGTTTTGATTGGTTAGGATTACGTAGTGAGTCTAGAACGCTGCTACCTGAAAGGTCATAATGAAAAAAGGAAACTTTTTATCGAAGTTTTATCGACCAGTTTTTTTTATCTATCACACCACATGTCTGTTGATAGATATATTTAACTATTTAATTATCGTCCAGCCCTATGAGAGAACCCTACAACAGCTTTGTGCCTCTCGTAACCCAAGTATCATAAACGTGGTTGCATGTCAAACAACGATGTTGATCATTGATCTGCTCCTTGGCTGTCCAGGTACCACATCTATCCGAGGAACAAAATGCCCCAACAATATGTCTCCTAGCATCATTGGGACACTCAAACTCGGTTTATGTGAATATTTATGTTTCTACAGTGTTGTAACTTTTAGATTTGAACACTTCATGAGTCCTTTCTTTTATCTTTAACAGACAGTTTCTGAATCAACAGTAAAAAAAATTTAATGAAAGGGCATCAAACTCAAAGCTTGACTAAATAGCAGTCCCGTGTATAAAATCCTTCTCTGTGGCTGATGTGAACAGCAAATGATGCAGCTGTTGGAGAGCGGCCAATTTCTAAATTTGATTTCTGGATATTTCTTTACGTTTCTTTGTGCATAACTGCTTTACAACTGTCAGTATGGGAATGCAAACTTTAAATTGTAAGAAGTAGCAAAAGTCAGAAAAACCTCTACCTACTTTACAATTTTTTATAAAGGAAGTCTAACTTAAATTGTGAAGTGAAACACTCAAACAGCCAGTATTGGTTTGGGCCTTGTTATATTACAAAATGTAAGGATCTTTAAGGTCTGAAAATTACTTTTGCATCTGTGACCAGTGGTTGTTTTCAGTGCTTAAGTTTGGTTCCAGCGAGTCAGATTTGTGTGGGAGCAGAGAAACACGTGCTTTATTCTTTCCCGTAGACACAACAGAACCTAAACCTGGTGTTGCCAGCGACATGCCTTCTACGAAGCTTTTGTCAGAGGTTCACATACAGTAGCCATGTAATACACTTTCCATTGTTGGTTCTTTTTTAAACACAGATAAGGTTTCTCTTTGCCTTGCTGACGTTTCGTTTGCGGCTGCAAACTTCCTCAGAGCTGACGCTGATGGTGGCGTCACTTCCTACTCCGTTTATCCGCGGGCAGCAGAGGACGTTGTCGCCCTCTGCTGTCCACTCTCCCCTCTCCGATGATGCAGTCCCATGCACGATCCAATAAGTAAACTCCATCGTCTCTGTTCATGGTCCCACATCCACGTCTCCTTATCTCGATGGCTTCCTTTATCCATCTTTTGTATTTCTGTTGTTGGGTGTTTTGTCATGGTCCGTGGGGAGCTGCCAGCTTGTAACCCTGTTTTTTCCCTCTGAGTATTGTTTCACAGGTGGGCGTGTCTGAGAGCCACCAGCTGCTGCTGATCTCGTCATCAAGGCCCAGGGGATTTAAGGAGCAGTGTGACACTTCGCCACGCCGGATGATTACTCAGTTTGGGTAGCTCTAGCCACTAACCTGATTCTGACATTTGTATCCTGTTCATGTTAATCTGTCACCTGAAGTTCCTGAAATCCCTTCCCTGCTCTCCTCCAGGTTCATCTTCATCCCTCATCCTCTCCAGAACAACCCCGGATCTCTGCATTCCTGGCCACACTGCTTCATCCCCTGGCCGCCCGCTCTCAGCCGCTCACCTGCCATCAGCCATCCCTACTCCTGCTCCTCTGGATAAATCATTCACTCATCTCCTGGATCTCCTCAGCTCCCCCGGACCTGACCTACCCCTTCCTGTACTTTTCACCACTACCAAGAAACAGTAAGCCCAGCCTCCAGATAATTCTCCATTGCTTCCACCTCATATTCACTCTGTCTCCCTCCTCAGAATCCCCTCCTGGTATCCTGCTGCCAGTCCTGCACTTCGTCGGTTCCCGTCTCGCCTTTTGCTCCTCACCTAATAATAAAACCCTTTTACTTACTTACCTGTTCTCCTTGTTGTGATTCTGCGTGTTGTGGGTCAAGAAATTTCCAACCCAACATGACATGTTTATGATCCTTGTGTTGTCCCAGTCCATTACATGGTTTTCTCTGCCCGCGGATAAACGGAGTAGGAAGTGATGCCACCAGTAGCGGTTTTAGGCACGGGCAGACAGGGCAGTTGCCCGGGGCGGCATTTTTTCATGACACAAAAGGGGCGTACAAGCGCTGAATAAAAAATAAAAAAAGAAAGATATCTGCTCCGCACCGAGGTTTTCTACTCATCTGTCATATCAGAGTCTGGATTGGAAACAGCAAGTTGGCGCCCCCTGCAGCTGCAGGCGCTCCTGCTAACTGAGAACGTTCACGTGCTCCGTGCGTGTATGAAGAAGGGGGGGGGGGGGGGGATTCACCTCTGGGTCTTCCCGAATGAAATGAGCGGGTAGGGGCTGAATCAACTGTATTAACATGGCTAAAGTCAATCACATCTTGATGTTCTTCCATTTAACGCACATTTCATTCATAACATCATAAACACAGGCCTATCATTCTGTCAGGTGTTTCTGAATTGTGTGAAATGGCCGAATGAAAAAAGGAAAAACAAAACGATTTTGTGGTCCCCCCCCCCCATCAAGGTCACATTGTTTAGTCCTGACTAAAGGAAACTTACTGAGTCAAGAGCCAAACAGAAGAGATGAACATAAAAAGGCTAAAACCACCAGGTGCCCGATTCAGGAATAAAAAAGAAAAAAAGAGGAGAAAGATAAAGGTATGTAGCTCTCATGATGCATGTTTTCAATGTTTTGAACCAGTTAACTGGGATTTTAACGGTTAAATTTGGTCAGCTAATTGCTAACAGAGCTAATAGGGCTGAAATATTGAAACGAATATTCAAATGGTTCAAAAAAATTCCTTGAATCATTTTTTACTGATTCAAACTAGGATTTGTTAAATGCTCGCTGCAGCCCGTGGCCTGCCTGAACAACAACAAACACATGTTGATCATGTTCACATAATAATAAATAAAACAACTACAAGCAGAAGAAAACTCCCCAGTCACCACTAACTATTCTGTTTATTGCAGATGGCTGCACTGATTATTTTTACATGATTTGTTCTGTAAAAGTTGGCATTTTTGGTAGTCTACAGTTTTTTATGTCAGTTTAAATTACAATTTCAGAGGCAATTCTAAAATATTATGGATCATGATAAAGATCTATTGGAGATCTACCCCAACTTTTGGACTGCTCTGCCAGTCACTGTGGCTCAAGCTGAGAGGAGCTTAACTTGATCGAGTCATACCTGAGGTCACCTATGTTTCAGGGGCGGCTCACTCACCTGGCTCTGATTAGTATCAATCACTCAGTAGGGGAGCAGATTTCATGTGATGACATTATTGATGACTTTGCATCAAGGTTAGGTTTTAAGTTTAGTTTGTGTTTTCTGTTCTAAGTGCAATGCTGTAGTGATTATCTTTAGTTTGTTATGTGTGAAATATTTTTGCTATTTAGAATATTTATTATCTATTATGTTCATATATTCTTAATATTTAGTTATTGTTTTTTTATATATTTTTTATTCTATATATTTTGATACAGTATATAATGTATATTGCTTTACATTCTGAAAGCTTCATAGCAAGTCACCCCCTACCAGATTCTTACTCAACTCCCACTTCCTGTTTGAAAAATGCAACAAATGCTGTTGCCTAGCAGACCGAGAGGGTGGAGCCGCTAACAAATACACACACTCACGACATTGTAACATCATAATGTACCATCTAACATCATAGTGTACCTCTTAGCCAATAGCGACGGCAGATTTAAATTCAAATGCTGTGCTGAGGTTTTACCTGAAGACGGTGGAACACTGACATGAACATTTAAATTTTAACTAAGATGCACTAAAGTGCCAAATTATTGACTACACGTGTCTGCAGCACGATCAGACACTCATTTATATAGTTTATCAGGAAAAAAATGTTGATTTGGAGTGACTTGCTCTTTAATGTAAATATGTGCAACTTAGAAAAATGAGTGTTCAATAGTTGTTCTAGTAAAACATGCCTGTTTGTAGAAAACATGCGTGTGTGTGTGTGCAGGTGGGGGGGGGGGGCACTCAAAGGGGGCCTCGCCCAGGGAGTAATTCCATGTAGAACCGCCACTGGATGCCACCATCAGCATCAGCTCTGAGGATGTGTGCAGTTGCAAACGAAATGTCAGCAAGGTAAAGAAAAACCTTATCTGTGTTAAAAAAGAACCAAAAATGGAATTTGAAGACAAACGCAGCAAGAACATGTAACACACTAATGTGGGGCTCTTCCTGAATAAATATACAGCAAACAGTTTTAGAGGTTGTTGAAATAACTGAGGTGCACACATTTGAATGCATCGTGGATTTCACAGAGTGAAAATGATATGAACAGGCGACAACACTCACACTGAGGAGTCTTCGACAACTAGAAAGTGGGTCATATTCAATCTCCAAGTCATCCCGAGTGTGGGGAAATTATATTTCCAGTTACAGGAAAAGAGGACATATTGATTCTGAGCACAGACTGCTTTTCTAATCAAAGTGCATTACACAATGATGCAGATGTTGTTCTGGTCTGTTGTGGAGAAGAGAGAGCTATGCCAGAAAGCAAAGCTCCTGACTTAACAGTCCATCTTTGTTTCAACACCCATCTATGGTCAGGATTTTAGGTTTTGTTTAAAAGAACAAGATCAAGCATCAAAAATAAAGTTTCTGTTACCAGCTACCCAGGTTCAGCTTTACAGATGAAGCGTCCCCTGATGTGAAAACCCCTCTTAAGTCAAGCTGCTACTCCTCCACCTCAAAAGGAGCCAGCTGAGATGGTTTGGGCTTTTGGTTAGAACGTCTCCTGGTCATCTTCCAGTGGAGGTGCTGCAGACATGTCCCACCAGCAGCAGGCTCCCTTCGCCAACCCATGATAGCCTGGAAGAAAATGTCTCCATGATGGTCTGGGAACACCTTGGGGTCCCGCTGAAGAAGTAAGGTGCAAAAAGAGGTTAATAGAAGAGAACAGTTTTAGCTCTCTTGCCCAATTAAATCAGATGAGTGGTTGAAAACAGGTATGAGTATGTTTATACCATTAGTTTATGTAAAAAAAGAATAAGTATCTCAGGAAGAAGTGGTTCACAGTAAAGCTGATTTATGTTTTAGGAAGTCCAAATGAGGAGTTTGCAGCAAAAAGAGCAGGAAATCCCATGACTAAACCAATCCTCTATCAAACAGCTACGTTTAAAACTCAGACTGTTTTTGCCAGGATAATCAAAATTATAATATAACTGGCAAACGGGTCAAAACGCAGGTACAGGAATATTTTAGGTACCAGCACAGTTACAAGTAAAAGTAGAAGAAAAACTATATAATTCAATCCCAACAAAAACCTTAATTTAAGTTACGCGGTTATTGCTGAGTCCTGAAGAAGTAACTTAATCTAACCACTGCAAGAATCAGAGGGCAGTTTTAGTTTGTGCTTGTATGGGAAAACGGTTTTGCTGCTCAGCCATGAAATGCTTTCACAATATATTTCACATCATCAAAGAGCTGAACAACAAAGAATGCTCTTGACCCCTGACTCATGAAAGAATTGGTGTTTTTATCTTTGTTTTGCCCTTAATAAGCCTCCATTTCAACTCTGCCAAAGACGTGAACAGCTGTCACAATACTGACAACATGCAGACATGCAGAAACGTGTCAGAAAACAAATTCAATTTATGCGCTGTAGAGCCATCATTATGCACCAAGAGCTGCTGGCTTGGCTGGCCTGGAGCTTGATGCCAGAGAAGGAAAAAGTTCCTGTTCAGCTGCTGCATGACAACTAGATTCCCACTCTGACATGTGAGGCGCCACTGCAGCTGCATTGCAGGAGGAATATACACATTTGATGACTTTAGAGAACAACACAGTGTCGGGAACTAAAGGTGTAACCTACATTCCTATAAAATGATGTTTGAGCACTTTGAAAAGGAACTATTCTAAGGTCCAACCCCCTTTCTCAAGCTTTCCTTAAGACAGACACGCCATGGAAGCGCCGTGGTTTGGAGAAATCAAATGGTCACACAGGAAGAGCAGCGCCAGTGAACTCTTGTTGGAAAGTCGCGCCATTGGCCTTGTTCGAGATGAGCCAGTTCTGCGCAGATTCGATCACCGGTGACTTGACGCAGACTTGCTCTGACATCATGCATACGTAGGCAACGATAACCTCGTGAGATCAAGGCACCCGCAGATTTTGGAGCAATGCGCTGCAGTTGCTCTCCACCGGTTGCAAAACCTAGGGGATGACGGGAAACACCTGGCTCTCACCTGATCTAAGATCTGATTGGTTCACATTTTGATCCAAACATCCAGTGGTAGAATGCAAAATGTTAGGTGGTCACATGTATTCTGTAAATCATGTTACGTTGATGATGACAACCATATAGGCCATAAAGAGGAATGTGGTTTGTGTTCTTTTGTCACGTTTCCTATGAGCACACTGAAGCTACAGCTGATAACTTTTACTTATTATTACAGCCATGTCTCCATATGGATTATATTATATCCACAAGCACGTGAGGATGTGTTTCGGTTGCTAACAGGCACCAGAATTAAAATAAAAAATTAAACAAGTATGAACTCTAACGCGATATCTTCATCCGTCGTCACCCGCGAGCTACACATGCAGGGAAATGTGTTCGGCTTGAACGCTGGCTTTCAGCCACTCCCCCAGCTGCGTCCGTCTGTTTTCCAGGTGAGGCGCTGCTCAGCTCGAACTAGCCCATTGTCACAACATCATGTGGACTTGAGAACAGGAGGCAGAAAGTGACTCTTTTGATTTTACATGATCAGAGTTACCTTTGTGTTTTGTGAGACTCTAATTCATTAAAAATAGGTAAGTAGACTATTTATTAGAATATTTTAAGATCAATAGCACTTTAAAGTGACTGCGTGTAGTTTTCCTGGCGATAGGGGGTAGCACATACCTAAATGATTGCAAGCAAGCTTTACTTTTGTGTTCAAGTAAGACCTTACCGACGGAGGGCCTAGGGTCAAAAAGGCCTGGGGAGTGCGAACTTCAGCAAAATAACAAGCACATCGGACTCCCTTTCATCAGTGGTAACAAGTGAAGAGGTAAATGTGTAAAACAACATTTATTAATGATAGATTATTAATAGATTTTCTCACTGAAATGAAACAGGAAATGCAAAAGCAGTTTTCCAATTTGAACCAGAAAGTCCAAAATTTGGATGAGAAGGTCCTATCTTTAGAAAAAAAAATAGATGCTATTTAGAAAGCTTCCTGACCTGGAAAGGTTTTAATCCTCTCTTCTGCTGATTTGTCTCCAGATGTGGAACAAAACCTGCAACCAGATAACAAGCTCATTGACTCTGATCTCCAAATTGTGGAAACAAAATCTGCTCCTGATGTACTGACGACTGATTCATCCGCCTCTGACAATGGTCCAGCGCCCCCTGGTGTCGAGTCTGCCAACGTGTTCTTGGGGCACCTCCTGTCTCATGGGACAGCTGGTAAGCCCCTGGTGTCTGTGACACTAGAACAGGTGTGCCCCTGCAATGCTCTCCTGGACACAGGTTCAGACTACACCCTCATGTGCCATCCTATTTTCAACCGCCTCTGCCTTGCTGCTGGAGGAGGAGTCAGACCTCCAGAACTCACTCAGTGTGCAGTAACTGTCCGTGTTTTCTCTCCTTGTAACATGATCTTGTCATCCAGGTCTCCTCCCATTCACAATCGGTCCTATGACGTTGACACACCCCGTGTACATCTGTGAGCGTGGTGCCATGCCTTTGATCCTCAGCACTGACCTTTTGAAGCGCCTTGAAGCTTTTATCGATCTGGAAAGGGGGGAACTTTGGGCGGGCGTTGAAGACCCCTTGCCCTTTGTTTTGCCTCCTGACCTTGACTCTCACTGCCTTGCAGTTGGTGACCCTGAGCTTGGAGAACCCGCATGCTCCCTGCCGAGCTCAGAACCTCCACCACCACAACCACAGCTTCCATCAGAGCCGCTCTCTGATGTTTACTTTCACATTGAACAGGTCGTGGACCAAGCCGATGCTCTTACCAATGAAGCTGAACGAGACAAACTACGGCAAGTTCTGTTAAAATACAAGGACTTTCTTTCAGTCGACTCCTTGGACTGTGGGCTAACCACTATTCATGAGGTCAGGGTTCCCACACCGCCGCATGCAGCGCCGACTTTTGTGCGTCAATACAAGATTCCCCTGGCATCCCATGGACCGGTCCAGGAAATAATTGACAGCTTCTTGGTAAAGGGTATCATTCGACCCTGCAGCAGCACCTACTTGGCTCCAGTGTGGCCGGTAAAGAAACCTAATGGTAAGTGGCGACTGACCATTGACTACAGAAAACTCAACCAACAAGTTCCAAAATACTTTAACTAGTTGTGTTTATAGAGCACCAGGATCATGTATTGGGACATGTAATGAAAAAATTATTGAATTGGTTGATCACATTGAATACAAAACATTATTTCTATGTGTAGACTTTAATATTAATTTAGAACATGTGGCTGGACAGATAACTAAGGATTCTGCAGATTCACTGTATAGTGTAGGTTTATTTCCCTTGATAAACAAGCCAACTAGAATTACATCTCGGACTGCAACAATCATTGATAATATATTCACTAACAATAAGGATGATGTCAGGAAAACAGGGATATTAATGACGGGTATTAGTGACCACCTACCTGTTTTCACAGTCTTCATATACAAACATTCCATAAAACAAAACATCACCATGAACTACAGAAGAGATAAATCAGTTAAAGCCATGGAGGCATTAAACAAAGATCTTAATAAACAAAATTGGAAGGAGGTATACGTCAGTGATGCCAACGCTGCATACACATCCTCCAGGAAAATACTGTTGGAGTCATATACTGATAACTGCAATTTCAAATCTACATGTAAAAGGGGAAATCAACCTTGGATGACTAAGGGATTAAAGAATGCGTGTGCAAAAAAGAATAACTAGGAGTTTTTTTTTTAAATTGCAAACAAGGGAAACAGAAGATAGATATAAAAAAATATAAAAATAAATTGGTAACAATAATTAAGAAGCAAAACAAAAAGATTATGGTAATCTATTGAATCAGAATAAAAATAACACAAAAGCTACTTGGGGAATAATAAACAGTGTGACTAACAGAGAGAAAACAAAATCCAGTGTTCCAAATCATTTTGTCAAGGACAAAAAAGATATTTATTTATGGTGATAAAGAAATCACTGATGAGTTTAATGATTTTTTTGTAAATGTAGGTAGGAGTTTGATGGAGAACAAACCAATAATAGAAGATGGATTGACCACAATGATTAGTACTGTCAATAGTTTTGTCCACAGTTTTCTAAAATATTGGAAAAAGTATTTGTGTCAAGGTTGGATAAATTCATCGAAAAAATAATATTTTAAACAATGAACAATATGGGTTTAGAACTGAACATTCCACAGCAATGGCAATAATGGAATTAACGGATGAAATATCAACAGCAATTGACAATAAAAATGACTTTGTCAGTGTTTTCATTGATGTGAAAAAAGCTTTTGACGTCATTGATCACTCAAGGTTACTTCAAAAATTAAGTCAGTGTGCAATATGAGGTGTGGCTCATCAATGGGTTAAAACTTATTTAGAAAAAAGGAAACAGTTTGTTCAGATATAGGACCATAAATCAAAACTATGCAAAATTAATTGTGGAGTGCCACAAGGGTCGGTCCTCGGACCAAAACTGTTCATTGTGTTTTTTAACGACTTGGTAAATGTATCTAAGACACTCGGTACCATTCTATTTGCAGATGATACAACACTGTTTTACTCAGGATCAAATATTAAGGAGGTGGCTAAAGTGATAAATGATGAACTGATTGAAATTAAAAACTGGTTTGATATAAATAGATTGACACTGAATCTTAATAAAAACAAATTTTATACTGTTTAATGATAAAAAGAACAGTGATGTGTCATTGGAAATAGATGGGATTGCAATTCAAAGAGTAAAAGAAACTACATTTCTTGGAGTTCTTATTGATGAAGACTTGTCATGGAAATCCCATATTAGTTGCATAAAAGGTAAGATTGCCAAATCCTTAGGAGTATTACATAGAGTCAAGTTTTTACTGACTAATTCTGGGTTGTTGGCATTGTACAATTCACTGACTGTTCCATCCTTGACTTATTGTGTAGAAATCTGGGGAGCAACATACAAAAACTACACAACCCTCATTTATTTTACAGAAAAGAGCTCTGAGTATCATCAACTATAGTGGCTGTAGAGATCCATCAAACCCATTGTTTATTAAATATAAATTACTGAAATTTCATGATTTAAAAGACTGGAAAGTTTAGGTACTCTGCCAACAAACATTCAGGGGATATTTGAAAAGAGAACTAGTAATTACATGCTGAAAGAAACTGATGAGTTTACAAAACCTAGATTTAGAACTAAAATTAAGGAGTGTAATATATCTGTAAATGGTGTTAAATTATGGAATAACCTTAAAAAGGGAAATTAAAAAAACTGTCATTTAATATATTCAAAAAATGTATCAAATTGAGTGTACTAAATAATTATGAAAATGTAAATTAAATCAATGTCCGTGATCGCTCTGGAATTTAGAACAGGAAAAAGTTTAAAATGAATCTGTGTGTGTGTCTGACAAATGGTAATTATGTATAAATTGATTATTTCTAATGCTTTTCTTCATTCTGCTCATTTTCATTCAAATTTGATTTTTTGTTATGTATTTCTTATTGTTTATATGTTTTATTTGTTTTTATTTTGAATGAAATTAACAAAAAAAAAAAGTCGATTTTTCTGGAACTACCTCAAGTAGCATTCCAGATGCTTGAGCACACACTATGAATTCATTAGGAGTCATTTCTTTGGTCATAAACAAAGCCCATCTATACTAGCTAGTTTGAACTGCAACATCCCAAAGCCTATCGTCTATAGGCAATGGTCTGCCAGCCCTAGGAGAGTTAGGTTCTGTGTTTCCTCCAGACCTAGGTCTAATTGGCCCAAATGATGGCTTAGGTACAGTTTTGCGACCGGTTACATCTAATTCATTGTGGCCTCCCCGAGTGAGATTACAAAAAATGGTTACTACCAGAGGTTGCTGTATTAGAACTAGAATTCATGGCTACACCTCCTGTGGGAGTTGTAGTACTAACAGGTGGCTTGGTGGTTATGCTTCTTAACTTGCTAATTGGTGTTGAAATGTATTACAGGTGGAGTCACCAGCTGTGAGAGAGAGGGAGTAGGAACATCTTTAACAGGGATTGTGGTAGCCAAAACATCAGGGATTACAGTAGTTTTAGCACTAGTGGTTAAAGCATTATTCGGAACTGTGGATACACCATCGGGGACCGTATTTGTCTTAGTTGTGGTCAAAACAATAGCTACCGGGGTTACTGGTCTCGTCATTAACATTAGCTTTTGCAGGTTATTGTCACACTGCGAGCACAGGAGGATTGGACCCAAAATGCAGAACACCACAACTCAAGGCAGGAGAGGTTGTAGAAAATAATAATACTTTTAGGGAAAACTAACTGCAGGGCTCTAAATCAAAAAGTCTAAAGTTCTAAAGGTAAAACAACAAAAGCTCACGCATGAGCCAGGATCTATAGGTCTGCAGCTGTAGAGGCCAAAGCACCGCTGACATGAGACAATGAACCGACAAACACTGGAGACACAGTCAGGGTTATATACACAGGGCTGGGGTGATGGGAGACGAGGAGCAGGTGCGTGGGGAATTGGGTACAGGTGAAACTAATAACAGAGAGGAGGAGCAGAATGGAGCATGGGAGGAAATCAGACCTAACTGGGCAAGGGAACACACACACTAAAGGAGACCAAGGAACTGAAATAATAAACCTATAGAGCTCCGGACCCCACGTGACTCTCAGTTAGTAGACGCCATATTGGCAGTCAAAAAAAGGTAAACGAACACGGATCGTAAACATGAACGGGATCGGCTTGGATTTTACTTCGACGGTGTTTACTTCACACTTTAAAACCGAAGAAATCATTTTATACAGTCAGAAATTAAATAGACTAAACATCTCCGACCCTTACCGTGCCCCTGGGATACATTTTAAAAACGCCAGAAGCTGTCGGAGCCGACTTCTTACCGGACCTGGCCGGGGAACCCCTTGGGATTCCCCCGGAGGAGCTGGCCCAAGTGGCTGGGGAGAGGGAAGTCTGGGCCTCTCGACGCTACTGCCCCCGCAACCCGACTCCAGATAAGCGGATGAAAATGGATGGATGGACAAATAACAGATTTACATGTAAGAAGTTTAAATAGAGTGCTGTGCTGTTTGAATGTATAAACTGAACGCCAATAAAAATCACTAGTCTGATTTTTTTCCGTGAATAAAATAAATATGTCAGGCAGGAGCGTCTCAGGATCTGTCTGAGATCTGTCTCGGTGAGACAGATAATAGCAATCCAAAGTGCTTTTTATGTGTGATCTGACAACTGATCAACCATTGCTTAAAAATTAAATACAGCTTAGCCGGTTAATTGCTGTGATCATAAAACACGTAAACGGCAGCACGCAGAACTCACGAGGCAACGTTTTACGTGATGTTTACTTGTTGCTATGAGCAGGGGCGTCAGACTGGGGGGGGAAGGGTACCGTTTACCCAGGGCCCACTGCAGGGAGGGGCCCTGAGACAGCTTTGAATAAAAATGTTTTATTGTTGTTGTTTTTTTCCCCCCAACTTACCTAATGTCTTAATAAACTTCCCTTTACCTGGATATAGAGGTTAAGCAACAGAATGTTGCCTTAAAAATAATAACTGAATAATCTCTGAGGCATCTATCACCCCTTAAAAATGTGCAAAGTGGTTTAGTCCACACCAGCGGCCAGGGGCTGCACGGCCGCATGTACAGCTATGAGACATCACAGATGCCGACAGCCAGAGCTGGAGGCAGGAGAGTCAGTCATGTCTTTTCCCAAGAAAGGGAAATCTGGCTTCCAGAAAAGAAAAGAAGGAGAAGGAGGAAAAGTTAATTGAACAGAAGCAAGTAGAAGGAAGGTGAGCAGCAGCAGCAGAACACGGTTTTAGTTGATATTAGCTAGCTCTCAGAAGCTGCATTCATGTTAGGTGTTCAGTGTTAAACGCCTTTAGTTTCACCATCAAGATCAAATATAAATTAATTAGTGTTATCAGTGATAACACTAATTAATATATATATATTAATCAGAATTATTATCACGGGCGGCCGCCGCCAATTAATTCGTGGACCTTGCAGTAAAAACAGGTTCACTCTGTGTGGATATTTCAGCTCCTTCCCAGTCATGGACCAGGACAAACTTGGTATCGATGGATTCGTGGTAATCTCGGGAATGAGAAGCTGCCACTGTTTTTCATATAGCACGATGACACTGGTGTTAGAGGATTGTTATTTACTTGGTTAGATATTTTAAGCCTATTTTAAATTTCTTTATATTTGATCTTGAAAACGGACAATCTTATAATTTGGCTGATAATGCAGGGATTATAAAATTTAGAGTACATTACATTCACAGAGAGAACCTGGTTTATTTCATGTCATATGTATTTAATATATCAGTACATATCAGTATTAGCAAAGCTTAACATCATGAACCATGACAGACATGACTGACGAGCAGATGAAGATATCATGCCAGGCACTGATGAGAAAATATTACAAGGATCTCACAGCTGAATTTGAGAATGAGATGCTACACCTGAGAACAATATATGGTGCCACATTTCCACACATTCGGTCTCCTCTTGAGCTGCTTTATGCCATCTACAGGATGCAATTACAGAGCATTTTTGGAGAAGTTTGTATTGGACTGAGGATATTTTGCACACTACCTGTGACTGTTGCTGGGGGTGAACGGGCTTTTAGCAAACTGAAACTGGTGAAAAATTATTTGAGATCAACAATGTCCCAGGATAGACTGAACAGCCTAGCTCTTCTGTCTATTGAAAGCCAATTAGCCAAAGGATTGGACTTTAAAGATCTCATAAGTGATTTTGCTAACATGAAGACCCGTCAGTGGGCATTTACTGGAAAATAAATTCCAGGAGTTTTGTTTGAACACGTTGTTGGCAAATAAAAATAATTATATGTGAAGTCTGGGCATTTCACTTTTATTATGCTGGCATTTGTATTTGCTCAATATAGAGATTAAACTAAGATCATATTCATTATCTTGTCTTATAGCATGACAAAAAAATGTTTAAGAGAGATATTAAGTAATTGAGCATGGGGGCCCACCTAGAAGACTTGTACCTAGGGCCCAGAATTTGGTGCTACGCCCCTGGCTATGAGTAATAAGACAGAAAAAGCCACGCCAAAATAAGTTTAGGAAGCCCACTAAGAATCGTAATAAAAGCATTTAAAATAAATACCACACACAGTTGAGGAAACGTTGGTTTAAGTACCTGATATGAAGCGGTCGCTGCATAAGTGAAAACCTTTACTCTCTGGATCCCACAGCTTCATTTCAGCCCGGTCACTAGCGAGTTTTATTACAATGATCCAACGTTTGCGGCGCTCCGGATCTTGGGGAATCCTGTAGATGGCTCATTCCTTATGTCGTCCGTGTCTGTTCTGCATCCTGGGGCACAACAGGAATCTACCATATTTCCTGTTTGATTGAGTTTTCTGACAATAACAAATAGCCCAGCTGCTGCCTTCTGCCTGCCAATATGGCGCTGTTTCGATTTGAACTGTTGCATGCCGGGAGAAGTGACGTCAACTCCCGGAGCTCTATAGAAACTACAGTGGGGAGACTAAGAGAACATGAGGAAAACCTGGAGGGAGCTGGGGACAAAAAGGGACAGAGAACACGAGTTATGTTCTAATTCTGGTGTTGTGAACTGAGTCTGGGTTGTCCTAAGATGTAGATACCTCTGTCTACCCTCTCCTCTTTTTTCAGCAATTGAGAATGAACAAGTGCTAAGTTGAATTCAGGCAAGGTTGTCGACCTATCTTGCATCCGTCCTGCTGTATTGTACTTAACTTTGTCATGGTGTGCTGCATCTCGGTTGGCCAAGTCGTTTGGCATATGCTCTTGTGATGGGTCGATGAGTTGCTCCTCAGCCATCGTCTCCATCTTCACCTCCTCCAGCACAACCATCAGACCCCTTAGTGTTATCCAAAACAGAACAGTTCAGGCTTAGCATGCTTTTTGAGGAAAAAACAAATCTTCTACTGCTACGTCTGCTTCTACCTCCAAAACAGTTATTTTCCCTGAGCCTTGGGGCCATCCTAGTAACTGTTGCAAGTAGAAATGACATTTCCACCAGGGTAATAAAAGTGTGTAAAGGATGAAGAGAACTACTGGCATTTATGGTAATAAAAAGAGTGGTAGACTATGTTCTGTATGTGTTTGACCTCATCTATGGAAGGAAGCTGACTGTGCAGTATGAAGTGGCCGAGTAAATAAAATGCAGTTGGCAAAATAATAAGGTGGAGAGGCTCTGTCAGATTGTGTTTGAGGCAGAGGAACAAAAGGATGATAGTCTGCTTTTCAAAACAGGATACTTGTAAATTCTGCTATCACTGTCAGGTTGGAAGAGTTTATCACAGAGCATGCATGTCTCATAAGTCAGAAGGCTTACAACCTGTATGCAAGACAACAACAGCAGCCATCCAAAATTAATTATTACCGTAAATCCTCTAATACAGGCCCGGGCCTGTATTTGACTCAAGCTCATCAAGCTCCAGGCCTTTATTGGAAGGAGGGCCAGTATTAGAGGCAGGCCTCTATTTCTATTTGAGCAAAATGAACTAATGGTTTGCTGGAGTTTTTGACAATTAAAATTGCGCCCACATTTTCAAAGTTAAACACATTTCTTTTAACAACGGTAGTTTCTGCTTCAACCCTCTCCCCCCTCCCCCTGCCAGCGGCCGCAAACTCACTGATGCGCCTGCAGCCTCTCGGAGTTCCTGCTGCTCTAAACATTAAAATAATTATTTCATTTTCTGTTCCTCACTTCTGATTACCTTCAACGGTGTCTGTTTGTTGCAACAGCAGGTACAAAAACTAACTTGTTTTTATTTGACTATTTTTCTGTCCTGTCTGTTTATTATCTTCCTGCATCTCCTCTCAATCCTAAAGAAAAGCTGCTGCCTGGGTTCATATATATTCACCTTATGAGTTACCTTTGAACTGCAGTTCTAAAAGATCTACCGACCGCAAAAACAGCGGAGCGCTTGCTGTTTGGCGGCCGTATAAGTGATCAGTGCGTCGGAGAACAAGGTGATGCCCGCAGCGCCCCGCTCCACAGCATGCAGCGAAACGCATCAGGCGCAAATAAAAGACAGAAAACATTAAAGGAAATGAACCGACATGAACGATCGCGTGTCAGTACCTACGGGAGCGTGGTTTCACAGACGCGGAAGTGATAGCGTCGGTGAACCGCCGGCTGCTCTAGGAAACCCCCGAGCGTTCGAGCGTCAACGAAGTGACACGGAAATGCCGGGCTTTCCAGAAGTAAGTAAGATAACTTACTATGAGCTGATAGTTCGTTGGATTGATTGGTAGGTTGGAAACTCTGATCGTGAATCTGAAGAAACGATGACTGAGCTGTAAAGGCGACTTCCGTTTATAGCCGCGGTTTGTGACGTAGGTGCGACGTGGAGGGAATCCCCGCGAGGGGCATGCTGGGAGTCCCTACTTCGCGGATTTTCACCTATCGCGGCCAGGTCTGGAACGCATCTACCGCGATAAACGAGGGATTACTGTAGTTCATACACCCCCTACTGCTGCTCTCCAGAGTGTTCTGCAGCATAATCAGCATGTTCTCTTTGAACTTGATAGTGTAATGACCTGGCTGGGGTTGTAAGCCAGGTGCATTCTGGGTATTGTGTTATATGTGTTTCCTATCGTTCTGCTAGTTCCTATGTGCTGATTTGCGTGTTGTGTGAGTGTTATGTAAGCCACAGGGAAGGTGATGTGTGTTCTGTGGAGTGGGTTGAATTAGCATGGTTAACTGACACCGTGACTCTGTGTGGTAGGAGCGTGATAGAGGATCGTGTCTGAAGCGTTACAAAGCTTGAAGAAAAAGCCTAATAAAGGTCTGCGCCAATCCCTACTGCCTCCTGCTGGTTGATTTGGGGACTATAACCCTGCCGCTGGGACTCTCGTACTTGCTTGTTACCACATTCCATCCGGCCACAATAAGAGACCGGCCATTATTTACCTCCGCTGACTCCGACACCGGCCAAAATTGGAGACCCGGCCTTTAATTGAATACCTGCCTGTATTAGAGGATTTACGGTATGTACACAATATGGAAACGATGCATTCAAATGCAGAACAGACTCGTTAGTCAGTATAAATAAACTTGCTAAGGATCATTCCATAGATATCGAAGTACCCACACTATCATTGTGATTCTGTGAGAATTTTGCATATTGTCACAAATCAATGCATTAAAATATTAAAATTAAACACCATAACATTTAATTCTGTCAGGACTTTTTGGCATTTTGGAAGGATTAAATGATTAGTAATGTAATGATTCAATTCAATTCAAGTTTATTTATAAAGCGCCAAATCACGACAAGAGTCGTCTCAAGGCACTTCACATAATAAACATTCCAATTCACAGTTCATTAAGCCAATCAGAAATAATGTTTCCTATATAAGGAACCCAGCAAAATGCATCAAGTCACTGACTAGTGTCAGTGACTATACAGCAATCCTCATACTAAGCAAGCATGCAGCGACAGTGGAGAGGAAAACTCCCTTTTAACAGGAAGAAACCGCCAGAGAATCCTGGCTCAGTATAAGCAGCCATCCTCCACGACTCACTGGGGATGGAGAAGACAGAGCAGACACACACACACACACACACACACACACACACACACACACACACACACACACACACGAACACACACACACATACACACACACACACACACACACGAACACACACACACACACACACACACACACATACACACACACATACACACACACGAACACACACACACACACACACACACACAAGTAATGTGTCTATAGTTATATTGTGATTTCTTAGTAAATATTCTATTTGGTGAGAGATAAACTTTATTGTATTTATCCTAGTGGATCTATAATTAAACGGATAAACTAGTAGTAGCACATCCAATGTCAAGGAAACCAAAAAGTTATTATCAGGAGAGAGAGAATGTTTAAGTGGTTAGCAGCAGTGTGCTAGTCGATGGCCCCCTCCATGAGGCCACCACAGCTCAGCAGAACATCATCGTCGCTTCTTCGGAGGAGAAAAACTCTTACAGAGAAAGAAATCTGCACGTCGCATATGTGATGTCACCACATAATCTCCTCTCCCCTGGTGTAGCTGCTACTTACTACATGACCAGATTTATGGTGATTCTTTCCTCCAGTGGGACGTTTGCTGAACTTAGAGCCCTTTTCCCTCAGATTTCTTCGTATCTGGTTTGATGGCTTTTGTGAAGCACATTTGTAGTCCTGTACTTATTTTCACACAAAACCTAAAACAGTTTCCCCCCGTTTGAAAATAAGTACATTCTTGGTATCAAAAAGCGTCTTTAAAATTCATGGGCATCATACGTGAAATCCATGGCACAAAACATGCGGAATTAGAAAATGGCATTTTTAGCCCCGTTGACTTGCATTCATTTTTTCGTTCTTCTGGGGACCCATGGTCCGGAAGTAGATGGGCATGACTTAGGCTCCCTATTGTGAGTGTGAGGGGCCACAGACCTGCCCCCAAAGACATGTGGAACATGCAAGAGTTCCAAGCCCGAGAGATCCATGGGTCTCCCGCAGCGCCGGCGCTCCGCACATGCACACCACACACAGCGCGTAGGGCACCACACCGGGGAAGGGGCACCAAACGCAAGCTTATGAAAAAATAATATATATATGATAAAGACAGATTTCAATTAGAAGATGTGTAAAGCAAGTTAACAGCATGTTTACAGAGAGAAAATAATACAAAAAGGAAAGGAGATGGACCGTGTCCACTTTTCACTCTCTGTCCGGGACGCCCAGACTGGGGGTTCTTATTGATGAAA